>NC_134900.1:37011799-37086799 GCF_041734735.1 Babylonia areolata
TTCCCGTTTCCTTTTCTTCTAATAGCCGAGTGAATATACATTTTACCCACTGACACATCAATGCGCAGACGCATAGCTGCATTCGATCAGTACTGAATGGCTGGGTCGGTGTGGGGACAGCAGACAACATTCCAGTTCAATGACTCACTGGTTAAAAAACGAACATGCCTGTGGGATTGTGCTCAGCTGTATGACAAATGCAGGAGCATATAAATGATGATACATAGGTGTGGTGTATGAAATCGGATTTGATTATTCATTGAATAAAACAGCTCTTCACGATCAGTGAAATCACAGCCATTATCACAGCTTCAAGTTGATGAACACAGTAGTGAAACCCCTTCCTGTGGCCTCATGATCTTCTTCTTCTTCTTCTTCTTCTGCGTTCGTGGGCTGCAACGTGTATGACCGTTTTTAACCTGCCATGTAGGCAGCCATACTCCGCTTTCGGGTCATGATCGATGTTGGCAACACTTTGAGAAATATGACGCTCGTGTGTCCCACCAACATGATGCAATAGACAAAAAGAAGCAGATGCCCATGAACATACAAACAGGTAAATACATGTCCGTGGCAGATGCCTGACAGATGATGAAACCAACGTGCTGCCCAGCCCCTGAGTGAATCGCTCTTCGGGATAGGGGAGGTGACCCAGTGGTCAGTGTGTCGGACAACTGTCCCGAAGATGGGTGAGGTCCCTTGTGGGAATCGCGTCATCCTTTCTCTCCTGTATATATCACACCGTGTCCAGTATTCCTGGCAAATGGGTGCTAAAATAACAAATCATTGTATTCTGTTTTGTTACTGATGGGTTATTTCCCCTTGATGACTTCAACTCAGTTGTGTTTAGGGGAGTTTGGACATCCTGAACAGCCTTCACTTTCTCAGGTGTGGGCGGGACTCCTTCGGCATTGATCCGGTGACCTAGGTATGTGACTTCTGGTAGCATGAATTCACATTTCTCCTTCTTCAACCGGAAACCTTCAGCTTCAAGTCTGCGAAATACTTCCTGCAGGTGGAGAGTGTGGTCTTCATCGGTGCTGCCAGTGGCCAGGATATCATCTTGAAGCACTGCGTTCTGTGGAATGTCCTGCAACAAGCAGTCCATTGTTCGTTGGAAGATGGCTGGTGCAGCTGAGACTCCAAAGGGCAAACGAGTGTATCTGAAAAGGCCCTTCTGTGTATTGATGGTGGTCAATTCTTTGGACTGTTCCGCAAGTGGTAACTGTTGGTATGAGTGCTTCAAATCAAGTTGGGTGAAAGATTTCCCTCCAGCAACTTTGTTGAACAGGTCTTCAACTGTAGGCAAGGGGTACACATCTGCTTTTGCTACAGTGTTCACCGTTACTTTGTAGTCACCACACAAACGCACAGTTCCATCAGGTTTTAGAACTGGGACCACTGGTGGTGCCCAAGCTGAGTGTTTCCCTGGTTCAATAATGCCTTGGTCTTCAAGCCTCTGAATCTCAGCCTCAACCTTGCCCCTGAGTGCAAAAGGTACCATTCTGGCTTTGTAGAATTTTGGTTTGCAGTTATCTTCAGTGTGAAGTGTGACTGTGACTGGACATGATTTAACATAACCCAATTCATCCTTGAACAGGTTGGGAAACTGGTCACATTCTGACAGCCCAGACGGTGATTTCATGGTTACCTGGTTCACTAGAATCGCTGCTTCCGTGTCCAGTCCACGGATCCAGTTTCTGCCCAGTAGATTTGGACCACCACTGGCCATAACAGGAGGTAGGATTGCAGACTTGCCTTGATGGGAAACTTGGACTTCAGCTTTTCCATGCACCGGAATCTGTTGTCCAGTATATGTTCTCAGATTTGTGTCACATCCAGCCAATAATATGCCCCTTCCCCATGTATCGTTAAAGCTCTATCGTTGATGAGAGTGACTGAGGCTCCAGCGTCAATTTCAAAGACCACAGGTTTGCCTTCGACCTGTATAGTGACTGTATATGGCTTATATTCTCTCTTATCAGCGAACATCACCACTTTTATCTCTTCATGATCTTCTGAAATGAACTTCTGGGCAGACGATCCAGTTTTGTTCCTTGAACGACAGACAGCTGCTAAGTGTCCAACTTTCTTGCAGTGATTACTGTGTAGTTCTTGAAAGGACAGCTTGCAGCGAAATGTGCTTTACCACAGCGGTAACACTAGGTGTTCTGGGTTTGCTCATTACTGGTTTTGCTGGGTGTTTTTGAGACTGACGTTTTTCTTTGGACTGTGTTCACAACGGGTGTGGATGGAAGTTCAGCAGAGCACTCTTTGTGAAGAGCTGCAGAGTGGCTTGCAGCTGTTTCCATAGCATGGGCCATTTCCACTGCCTTTGAAAAGGTGAGATCTTTTTCAGATAACAGCTTCTTCTGAGTTATGGCGTCAAAAAGGTCACATACAAATCTCTCAGTGCATCTTGCAGAAACTCTCCAAAGTCACATGTGAATGCTAATCGTCTCAGTTCTGCTGCCAAGTCGTTCACAGTTTCCAGTTTATTCTGCTTTCTGTTGTGAAATTTGAACCTTTCACCTATGATAAGTGGTTTGGGTGACACGTGCCTTGACGATAGCAATGAAGTCATAATTCTTTGTTGTTGGTGTGTCAGTTGAGCACAGTGAACGAAGCAGTGAATAATATGTGGCACTAATAACTGACAAGAATACACTCTTCTGTTTATCTTCAGCAGTGTCGTTTGCTTCAAAGTACATGGTAATGCGTTCAATATAACAATCAAAATTTTCAACAGCAGGATTGAAGTCGTCAAACTTATTTGTGTGTGCCATTCTGAATTGTGGATTACACTCTAGCAAAGTTTATGACTGGAGAAAAACAACAACAACACAATAACTTCTAATGTCACAGTTGAAAAACAATTTGTAGATTTGCTGACTGATACAAAATGGCGTCACTAAACTTTCTAACATGAAACAAACAAGTGCATATTTCTCCAAGAACTGTCTATCTTGTGAGAACTATTACACGGAAAGCAAATATAAATGTATGTTAGTACTTCCCTGCATGAGTCCTTGGGGAATTCTCGTCGTCAATGTGACGTTTCAGCCTCAAATGAACACACATTGATCACAGTCCGTCGTCATCACGTATTCCCGCCAAGCAACTCTCGTGACCTCTCGTAAGTCATCAAGGGAAATAACCCAACGCCACGTCATTGTTACTGCTATGCCCCAGCTAATCCCCTCAGTTCCCAGTTCAGGCTCAACTAGTCAGATACAGAGCCGAACACGTCACTTCACTCACAATTATTGTAAATCTAAGTTGTGATCTGTGCATTTGTCTATGGAGTATTGCTTTTGCTATTGCATTTGCATTGTATCAGACTGATGATCACATTTGGCATTTTATTTTATGCCATTTTATTTTTTCCCCATTTTTATTATCTCCCCTTTTGTTTCTTCTGCTCAAATTATCTTCGCTCTTCCTCTGTGGCCGTCATCCCGTTATTGTCA
Organism: Babylonia areolata; assembly: GCF_041734735.1. Classification (NCBI taxonomy): domain Eukaryota; kingdom Metazoa; phylum Mollusca; class Gastropoda; order Neogastropoda; family Buccinidae; genus Babylonia; species Babylonia areolata. The sequence continues at coordinate 37,015,270 of NC_134900.1, forward strand.
TGTTTCCTTGTTTCTCTATGACTCCAAAGAGTTAATGGGAATAGACTCATTGTCATTGTCATTGTCATTGTCTGACGTGCAATGCGCCGGTAGGGTTTTCAGTTACAAGGTGCGGACTGATCCATTATACGCTACACCACGCCTGCTTTTTTTTTTTTTTTTTTTTTTTTTTTAAGGCAAATGTCTTACCTCTGTGGCATGAAGTTGCACTGGTCAGGCTCTGCGGTCTGCCCTTGCTTTGTATAATTTGTTTCAATTTTTCAACTGGGAGGTGTCACACCGTCAGTTCAGACAAATCCATATACGCTACACCACATCTGCTAGGCAGATGCCTGACCAGCATCATAACCCAACGCGCTTAGTCAGGCCTTGAGTGCATGCGTGAATGTTTGTGTTGGGCCTATCAGAGTGGACGGCCATACCACGTTGAAAACACCGGTTCTCGTCTGATCACCGAAGTTAAGCAACGTCGAGCCCGGTTCAGTAGTACTTCGATGGGTGACCGCCTGGGAACACCGGGTGCTGTTGGCAACCTTTTAAACCCAACACTCGGCTTATATCACAGATTGACATAAGTTTACATTTGGGCTAACAGCAAAGTGAGAGCTGTATCATCAATGGTCTCTACAGTCAATGGGAAATCATTTACAGTTTAGACATTTGTGAAGGACTATGTCTCTCAAACTAGGAGGCAAAGTTGCACTGGCTCTTAGTGCTGCTGCCTTGGGGGCTAGCTGGCCTTTGGGAACCATCCCAACGCCGACTGTCCTAAAACCCTCTTGGCCGAGAGAGTGGGGATGTAACTTGGGCAAGACACTCTCCACTATCATCAAATTCTAGCCCAAATAGTCGGAACTGCAGTTGCCTTCTCTGCTGTTCTGATGGTCATAGTCGGACACGACTAACTATGGTATATATCAGAGTGGATTTCTTCAGCAGAATTTTGTCAAAAGACAACACTGACTTGACACTCTCGTTGCCATCAAGTTAATTTTTACATGCTGCTACATGAATAACTGCATACAGTGTTGTTATGAATATGTTATTTTCTAAATCAAGTTACTGTCATGATGTATCTCTATTTCGCGTTGCTTTCCGGACGGTACTCTTGTTGGATGACTTGATCGTTCATATTTATCAGTGTATGATTTACCAATCTCTTCACACCCGTTCAGATCAGTGGGGATTTGGCCTCGGCTTGAACTGAATACATTCCATTCCGTGGGTCCCTTTTCAGTGCGCCAAGTGCATGCTTGGGCGTTGAGCTTACCCATATGCGTGCGTCCGTGTGTGTGTGTGTGTGTGTGTGTGTGTGTGTGTGTGTGTGTGTGTGTGTGTGTAGATCATTCAGCACGCACACACATGTACTGTGCTTCGTGAGTCTGGTAAACCATTTGACACAGTGGGTCACATGAGGAGAGAATACACTGTGCATACAAATTATCGGTATTATCTCTGTGTCAGTAAGTCTACTCGTGAATCTTCAGTTCACACACACACACACACACACACACACACACACGCACACACACACACACACACACACACAACACACACACACACGCACACACACACACACGCACACGCGCGCACGCACGCACACACACACACACACACACACGCACGCGCGCACGCACGCACGCACGCACGCACACACACACATGCACACACACACCTACCTCTCTCTCTCACACACACACACACACACACACGCACACTCTCTCTCTCTCTCCTCACACACACATACACACACACACACACGTACATCCACACACACACACACACACACACACACACACACACACACTCACACACACACGCACGCACGCACACACACACACACACACACACACACACACACACACACACACCACACACACACACACACATACACACAGTGAAAAGTCACATGGCCGGGTTCCATACAGTGAAAAACTGAAGTTAACCCAGTCAATAAAATGCCGCCGTCAAGGCGAACAGATTGCCATGGTTACGACAGAATCGACTGAGGCCTTTTTTTCCACCAGCTCTATTCATAGCGCTTACGACTGATGGCGGTGACAGAGTTTACCAACTCAGAGCACACAGACCACATACAGAGTATTTCATTATCTCCAATGCTGAAGTGAGAAATAATCAATTGTGGCGGTGTCAGTAAAAAGACAACAAACAATGCACGAGAACAGTCGTCATTCAGTACAAATACAGAAAACAACCACAACATTAATTGCATTGAATACCAAGTTGTTGTAAACCTCATATGTATTGTTACCACAGTCATACAAATGGAAATAGTCCTGTCCTGTCAGTACTGGTACAGACACACACACAGACACAGACACAGACACACCCCCCCCCCCTCAAACAATGAAACCTTAATTTATTCACACAGTGACTGAGATCCAAGTCTCGAACAATATGACCGTAAGGAGATCAGCAAATAGACTGTTTTACCCCACTCTGTTGAAACTGACTTTGACACCACGAACCTACCAGCGGACAGTTGTGACACAGCTTTCTTTTTGTTCTGAAGACCTTGTACTGTCCAGCTCTCCCTACAGTTTCTTATCACTGCCTTCTTTTTGTTCTGAAGACATTGTACTGTCCAGCTCTCCCTAGAGTTTCTTATCACTGCCTTCTTTTTGTTCTGAAGACCTTGTACTGTCCAGCTCTCCCTAGAGTTTCTTATCACTGCCTTCTTTTTGTTCTGAAGACCTTGTACTGTGCAGCTGTCCCTAGAGTTTCTTACCACTGCCTTCTTTTTGTTCTGAAGACCCTTGTACTGCCCAGCTCTCCCTAGAGTTTCTTATCACAGCCTTTGTTTTGTTCTGAAGACATTGTACTGTCCAGCTCTCCCTAGAGTTTCTTATCACAGCTTTCGTTTTGTTCTGAAGACGTCGTACTGTCCAGCTCTCCCTAGAGTTTCTTATCACAGCTTTCTTTTTGTTCTGAAGACGTCGTACTGTCCAGCTCTCCCTAGAGTTTCTTATCACTGCCTTCTTTTTGTTCTGAAGACCTTGTACTGTCCAGCTCTCCCTACAGTGTCTTATCACAGCCTTCTTTTTGTTCTGAAGACCTTGTACTGTCCAGCTCTCCCTAGAGTTTCTTATCACTGCCTTCTTTGTGTTCTGAAGAGGTGGGGAAATATGTCACCAAGCTGTGTCCCTGGCAAGCGGACACTGTGTGACAATTCCTTTTTTTTTCTTTTTTTCTTTTTTTTAAGGGCCGGGGTGGGGGGGGTGGGAAGTAAGTGGTGGTAGTGGTGGTGGGGTGGGTAAGGGAAGGGTAGTAGTGGGGGGGTCGGGGGAGTAATGGAGGATGAAGGGTGGGTAGGTGGAAAGGGGGGGGGGGTGTGTGAGGACAAGGCAATGGGGAGGTAGAGGGGGGGGGGGGGGGGGGGGGGGGGGGGGGGGGTAGACGGAACATCACGCGATCTATCAGTGGAAGTTAAACATGGGACTCAGAAAGGTCACGCTTCGACTTATGTTATTTCCCTAAAAGAATAATAACAAAAATAAAATGCAATAGTTTAGTAATACAAGAAATAAAATAATCGTCAGCTTCGTGACTGAAGTTTCCGAGGAAGACGTGGTAAATAACAAAAAGTTGAAGCATCGCTTCCACGAGAGAATCCGAAAGGGGAAGTCACTCACTGACTTTATCAGATAGCGGGAAGCACAGGCTGATGGCCAACTTTTCATTTTTTTTTATCGGGTAACACCCCCCCCCCCCCCCGCCCCCCCCCCCCCCCTTCCCCCAAGAAAAGACGCTAAACTAAAGAACGAACACACACACACACACACAGAGAGAGAGAGAGAGAGAGAGAGAGAGTCGATACTTACACTGTGAATGACATTTCAAAGCCAAGACAGAAAGGGGTGATTCATTGCAACCTCTCTCGGTGAAAAAAACCCAAAAAAACCGGGGCGCCAGTCACGGGAATCTAATCCATATACGCTTCGACAGGACCTGTGAGCATTCGCGAGGTTAGATAAAAAAATAAAAAATTTTTAAAAGATAATGATGAAAAAAAGAAGAAGAAGAAAAGAATCACAGATTGCATAACACAAAAGCGAAGTCACAATTCACCGAGCCACAGTTTATTATCTATGGCGTGAAGACCTTTTTTTTGTGGCTTGTGCATGTGACATTTCAGCGACGGTGGGCCAAATATAGTCAGCCATATACCCCTCCTTTGCAATCAGCGCCACTGCTTCTGTCAAGAAGAGAGGCAGACATTGATTCCATGCTTTTGACTCAGAAATGATCATTCAGTGTATTCAGTGTGCTGTGTTGCGTTGTTGTGTTGTATAGTTTTGTGTTGTGTTGTGTTGTGTTGTGTTGTTGTATTGTATCCAGAAAGGATGATTGTCTTGCCTTGTCTTGTCTTGTCTTGCCGTGTATTGTATTGCATTGTTTTTGCGTTGCGTTGTCAGTCTTGTCTTGTCTTGTATTGCATTGTTTTTGCGTTGCGTTGTCAGTCTTGTCTTGTCTTGTATTGCATTGTTTTTGCGTTGTCTTGTCTTGTATTATTTTTTGCGTTGCGTTGTCTTCAGCGTCTTGTATTGCATTGTTTTTGCGTTGCCTTGTCTTGTCTTGTATTGTTTTTGCGTTGCGTTGTCTTGTTTTGCATTGCATTGTTTTTGCGTTGCGTTATCTTGTCTTGTATTGCATTGTTTTTGCGTTGTCTTGTATTGCATTGTTTTTGTGTTGTATTGTATTGCATTATTTTTGCGTTGCGTTGCGTTGTCTTGTCTTGTATTGTATTGTATTGCATTGTTTGCGTTGTCTTGACTTTATTGTATTGCATTGTTTGCGTTGTATTGTATTCCATTGTATTGCATTGCATTGTATTGTATTGCATTGTTTTGGATTTCAGTTGCCGCTGTTGTCTTGTCTTGTCTTGTATTGCATCAGTTGTTTTTGCGTTGCATTGTATTGTATTGTTTTTTTGCGTTGCGTTGTCTTGTATTGCATTGTTTTTGCATTGCGTTGCGTTGTGTTGTGTTGTACATTGATTTTTAGCGATATTACTGACCCAGAAAATGAATGGTCACTGTCAACGTGAAAGCTTTGACAGGACAAGCGATCTTGTTTCAATTTCTTCACTGAAGAAGTTGACGCGAACTAACTGTGCACTGAACCGGTTGTGTTAATTTCCAGGTGGATGAATAAAGATGTATTGTATTGCATTGTATTGTATTGTATTGTTGTTGCTGCCATTGCCGTGCTGCTGTTGCTGTTGTTCAGTGTTGCTGTTTGTGACAGAGTGAATTACGAACGCCTGTGGCCAGAGGAAGAACGGGGAATATTATTTGTACATTTCGAATACCTGTTTGAACGTGAAAATGTTTTGCACGTGGTAAGTGTGGCGTGAATCGTGAGCTGTATGTTCACGTGTGTGTGTGCGTATATGTATGTGCTAAAAAGTCAGTCTGAATGCATCAGAGCTCGGGTGATGTGGTCTGTGTGCCTTGACTGTTCCGAACATCAGGTGGGGAAAAAATAAGTTTTTATTTTTAGTGTTTATTCAGTGATAAGTTGCTGGATTATTTTATTCGAAATTTAACTAATGATTGAATAGTTTGAGAATATAGTAGTTTTTGCTGTTGGTTTTGAAATGTTTGCTTTTTGATAAATTAATACTTTTTAGTGTAGTTTGAGACGTAGTGACTCATGAATGAATATTGTAGGGCAAATTGGAAAATAGTATGAATGCATGAGTGGTGTGAAAGGATAGCAAATATAAGAAAATAAAATATGGGAACAGTAAATGAAGGGGGAACATTAAAGAGGAATAGCTGGATGCTCGTTCAGTGTGTCGGAAGGAATGATTTTAAATGGAGTGTGCCAAGAGCTAAAAACATGGAAAAAGTTATCGGGGCTCCATGTTGACCGGGCACGGAGTGGAGGGACTTTGTAGAACTGGAATGTTCACCGAGGAGAAGTGTGCCGAGAGCTAAAAACATGGAAAAAGTTATCAGGGCTCCATGTTGACCGGGCACGGAGTGGAGGGACTTTGTAGAACTGGAATGTTCACCGAGGAGGAGGTGCCCGAGTTTCCCACGAGTGAGTGGGGTGGACATTGACTTGACACTACTGTGAGTAGACTAACTGGCCGGCCTAGGACTGAGGCGATCCTGGGGTTGGATCAAGTTGTGCAAGAGAATTGTGACAGTCAAGACATTTGTTCCTAGTTTTTGAAATAATTTCTTTGAAGGTGAAGAGAGTGAATGGAAAAAAAAAATTTTTGGGGTCTTATATTTGGCTCGGGGGAAATTCCTTGTGTCTGTTTGCTTACTGAGAGAGTGAGAGACTGAAGACTGAACTCGCTGAACATTTCTTCCCTTATCTTGTCCGTCTCCTCACCCACTTAGTAACACTGTTGTTGCTGCTGTTGTTAAGTATAGTTGTTGTTGTTGCTACTGCTACTGCTGCTGCTGCTGTTTTCGTTGTGAGTTTTCACGGTGCAGTTTTGTTGGGGTTTTTTTCCACTTCCATTTTCACGGCTTCAGTTGACCGAGTGGTATTGACCCTTTGACTTCTGCAGCTCCATGAGACTAGTGTGACCTAAATCTGAAGTGCAGTCACCATTTTCTGTGCCGTTCTAAGTGGTAGCTAGCTAATCTTTGTGAATGAAGGGATGTGATATGGAATCCCGACAGGAAGTGTGAACAAAAGGTATCTTCAAATCTTCAAATTGGCAGGTCAGCCGTCATTACTACTAATGACCTGTGTGCGCAGAGGCGTAAATACCTAGCTAAAACCTAAGTAGACCTATCTTTTCCTCCGGAGGGGGTGACAATGAGAAAGAGCATGTATACATACTCCCTCCCACCGTCACTCGCAGCGTCCCTCCGGAAAAAAAAAGGGGGGGGGGGCGGGAGGGGGGGGCCGGGGGGGGGGGGGACTAAACTGTGATCTTGTTCAGCTCCCTCTTGAAAGCTGCCAAGGAGGGAGCCTCTGCTGCTGTTGCAGGCAGGGAGTTCCAGACGGGGATGGTTGATGGGAAAAAAACTATTTATAAGGGTCAGAGGAGGAGCTAAGATGGACAAATTTGTGTCGATGATTTGATCTTGTTCTGCCGGGTCCTTTCTTGAGAAATTTGTCTGGAGGGATGTCTACAATGCCGTTGACCATTTTATACATCAAGGTCAGCCTTTGTCTGTTCCGCCGTGATTCGAGGGATTCCCATCCTAGTTCTTGCAGCATGTGTTACGCTGCTGGTCCGCCCGTAGTCACTGTGTACATAACGTGCTGCTCTTCTTTTGCACCATTTCAATCTTGTTCTTTTGACCTTCTTTGTACGGGCTCCAGACTGATGAACAATACTCCAGGTGCAGGCGTACAAGAGTTTGGTAGGCATTGGCTTTGGTGGTTTTATTGGATGTTTTTAGATTCCTTTTTAGGAAGCCTACCATGCTGTTGGCTTTGTTGGTGACTCTTGTAACATGTTCTTTCCAGTTTAGATCGTTTCTTATGTCGACGCCGAGATATTTTGCGCTGTCAACATGCTCGAGGGTGTGTCCTTTTAATTTGTAGTTGTAGCTGATGGGGTTCCTTGATGTTGTACAGGTAAGGATATTACATTTTTCTGGGTGGAATTCCATTCCCCAACGCTGTTCCCAGTCAGACAGTGTGTTGAGGTCTTGTTGGAGCATTTTACAGTCTTGGATTGTCTTGATCGTAGAGTAGACTATAGTCATCAGCGAACAATCTAATATTGGCCTTGATGTTCTGAGGCAGATCGTTGATGTAAATCAGAAATAGGATGGGGCCTAGAACTGTCCCCTGTGGGACTCCGCTGATGACAGGTGCTGGCTCAGATTTTTCGCCGTCAACTACGACGATTTGGGTGCGGTCAGAAAGGAAGGCCTTGATCCAGTCCAACGTCGATCCTCGTATACCATAATGGTCCAGCTTACGGAGGAGGCGTTTGTGGGGGACCTTGTCAAAGGCTTTGGAGAAGTCCAGGATTACCATGTCGGTCTGCTGTCTGCTGTCCTGGTTTTTGGCGATGTCTTGGAACAATGTTTAGCAGTTGAGTTTCGCAACTCCTTCTGGCTCTAAACCCATGTTGAGTTATCAAGTATTTCATGTTGGGTCAGATGGCGCATGATGTTGCTTGCGAGGATGTGTTCTTGCATCTTACAGCATATGCTGGTGAGGGAGACCGGTCTGTAGTTAGCAGCAGAGTTACGATTGCCCTTCTTGAATACTGCTGTCACGTTCGCCATTTTCCAGTCGTCTGGTACACATCCATCTGCCAGTGATTTGGTGAAGATAATAGAGAGCAGGGGCGCGATCTCATCTGCGCACTCTTTCAACACTTTTGCTGGAATCTCATCAGGTCCTGCTGCTTTATATGGGTTGTTCTTCAGCAATTTGCGTACCCCTTGTCGATCGTGATCTCGGCCATTGCAGGGTAGGACACTCCCGATGGTGTTGGGATTTTGCTGCTTTTTTCTCTCGTGAAGACCGACTTGTACTGGTGGTTTAGAATGTTGGCCTTTTCTTTTGGGGATGCATATAATCTTCCTTGGTCTCGAAGTGGAGATACCCCTGTACTGTCACGTCTGAGAGATTTGATGTAATTCCAGAATCGCTTTTGGTTGCTCCCTTTCAACTGCTCATCATCGCTTTTGGGAGGATCAATGATGTTGTTGATGTAAGTCCAGTATGCATGACGTTGTTCCCGCTGTACTTTGCCCTTCATCTGTAGGTACTGTCGTCTTACTGAGGGGTCACATGAGGTTTTGCTCTTTCTAAATTTCCCAGCAAGTTTTCTTTTCATTGACTTGATGTGGGGGGTAATCCAGGGTTTATGGTTGGATTTGTTTCGGACAGTTTTTGAGGGGATGTGTTCCTTCACGAGGGAGTGGATTATGGTATATAATCCCGACAGGAAGTGTGAATAAAAGGTATATTAGAAAGTGGGAGTGAAAGGGATGTAATCCCGACAGGAAGAAATCCAAACAGTCACTGATGTTGGACAGACGTCAATCATGACCGGTAACTTCGGAGCTGTATCACTGAGAGAAACAGCCCTTCACGGACGAGCTCTGCGTACTCGTCAGCAGCTGTGAAGGGGTTAAAAAAATAAAGATGAAAAACTGAACTGAGAAATCAGGGTAGTTCAGGTTTCCGCTATGTTTTGTCATTACCATTATTATTATTATTATATCATTATTATTATTATCATCAGTATTATTATTATCATTATCAGTATTATTATTATCATTATTCATTTATCTTTAAAAAAAAAAAAAATCTCCTGCTCTGCCGACAAAGAATTGTGTAGCACTTTCTTGTCCAAAATGTCAGTCATCGTTGTTGCTTCCATTTTCGCTGCTTCAGTCACCGTCCTAACTAACCAAAGACAGAGTTAATCATCACTATGCCTACGGCGGTATCGAAAGTTCATGACCGAGCCACATTAGTCATATACACTGACTCAGACCCCGTTTGTGATATCACAGATTTTGTTTGTGATATCAGAGTTGTCACAGCATGCAAAGCTTTGTGTGTGTGAGTGAAATAACAAAATTACCGTCACAAACTATAGAATAGATATTCGTAAAGAACATCTTTAAATGCACTCAGTGATATATACCGCGTCAGAAAGTTATATATACGCAATGCAGCGGTAAACATTGTAATGTATTGTATTGTATTACTATTGTCACAACAGATCTCTGTGTGAAATTCGAGCTGCTTTCCCCAAGGAGAGCGCGTCGCTACACTGAGAGCGCCAAAAATTTTTTTTTCCTGCCTACAGTTTTTTAGTTTTCCTATCGAAGTGGATTTTTCTACGGAATTTTGCCAGGTACAACCCTTCTGATGCCATGGGTTCTTTTACTTGTGCTAAGTGCATGCTGCACACGGGACCTCGTTTTATTGTCTTATCCGAATGACTAGCGTCCAGACCACCACTTACCACTCAAGGTCTAGTGGAGGGGGACAGAATACTGGAGACTGTGCCGGGAATCGAACCAGTGCACTGATTCTCTCGCTTCTTGGGCATGTAGTAATATATATTACTCAGTCGACTATTGTGTTGTATTGGTAAAAATATTATTTCCATAGCGCCCCCCACCTCTCTGTCTCTCTATCTGTGTGTGTGTGTGTGTGAAAGAGGTGGGAAAAGATTGTGCTTAGGTAGCAGAATGACAAAAGCAGAGCGGCTGTCAAAGAAATTCTTTAGAATCGGCAGTTGGGAATTGTTCCAGCGCGAGAATGAGAATCTCACAATTGAGAAATTGGCATATGATTTTGGACTTTTTTTGTCCCCCAAAAGGGCCCCGGAACAATTGAAAGACCAAGAAAAAACTTTCCTTTTGAAATTCGCCCTTTCCCCAAAGGGAAAAGGAAAAAGGAGTACCCCAATAAAATTCGGGCAAAAAAAACCCAAAAAAAAACCAAAATTTTTAACACCAAAAAACCAAAGAAAAAAGGGTTTTTTAGCAAACCCTAAAATGAAGAACATTGGGGGTCCCCGTTTTTCGAAAAACCTAACAAAAATTCAAAAAAGCTTTCGGCTCCCAATGCCTTTTTCACCCAGGAACCTCAAAACCCAAAAAAGGCCCTTGGGGTTTTTAGGGAAATAAAAAGGGGGAAAAACCCTTAAAAAACTAAAAGGTCTTAAACCTGGGGAGACCTCAAGGGCAAAATTGGAAGGAAAGGGGGCCCCAGCAGGAACCCAAAACCCCACAAAAGGTCGCCTTAAAGGAATGTTGGGGAAAATTCTTTTTAGCCCATTAACAACCACACCCCCAAACCCTCCCCCTTGGGGAACCCAAAACGGGGGAAGTAACATGTGACCCGGCATGGGGGGGCCCCTAACTTTCTCCAAAATTCAAAAGCAGAAATTTGAATGCAGGGACCCTTCCACACCGGCATGACCACCTCCCTGTGTTAAATCTACAAAAACTGTCAAAAAAAAACCCCTGTATAAAACCCGCTTTGTTTCCAATTTAAAAATATGAAACCAAAGAGAAAAAACCGCCCAACCCAAAAAAATTAAAGACCAAAAAGAAAAAAAAAAAACGGCACGAACAGGATGCAAAACATTTCAACCCCCCAGGGGGGAAAATTTCCGGGAAAAAAGGGGGCCGGATGAAAAACATCGGCGGGTCAAATTTTGGGGCAAAAAAAAAAAAAAAACCATCTCCGGACAAAGAAATTTTAAAAACAAAAGGAAAAAAAAATTTAAAACATTTTGGAAATCATTGCCCCAAAGGGGGCCCAAAAAAGAACAAGGGGAAACTTTTTGGGAAAGGCACCCCAGTTATACCCCAAAAAAGGGAAAAGGTTCGGGAAATTTTATCGTCCCAGGGGAAGGGAAAAACTGCACAAAAACAACCCCAGACATATAAAACCCCTAAAGGAACCCAATTTAAAGGGACAACGAAAAAAAAAGGATCCCCCCCTCCCAAAAAAACTTATTCCTTTACAAAAAGGGCGATCAAAAAAATTTTGGAAAATGAAAAAAAGGAAAAAATGTTAAAGGATTTTTTAAAAAAAACCCTTTTCCAACGGGACCTTTGATGATAATTTACAATAGTTTGACCAAAACAAGCAATAGCAAAATTTGCAATATAAAGCCCCCTGGACCAACAAAGTTCGCTACCCCCGACATAAAGGGAACTACCCGGAAAAGGAAGAAAGAAGAAACCCTTTTTTCAACTAAAATAAAAACCCATTTCCCCACAATGGAAATGTCCCGGGAGGAAACGGGACACAGCTTCTTAAAACCCCTCCCAAAAAAACCGGGAAAGCCATCAAAAGGGGTTCCCGGACCCCAAACCCAAAGCAAAACATTGCTGAAAGCCAGGGAACCCTGATGGGCCGGAAATTTGCTGGGGATCTTGAACACAGGCAATCCTCCCCCAAATAAAAGGGGGGTTAAAACGGCAAGTCCAAAAGGGAAAAGCGCTGCTTTTGCTTTGGGGTTTGTAAAAAATTTTTTTCAAAAAGAAAAGAAAAAAAACTTAGCAGTGGGCAATTCTTGGAAATGCCTACAATAAAAACCCGGTTTGGGGCCCCTTAAAAGGGATTTGTACAAAGGGGTATGGATTTTGGGGGTCCACGGGGGGAAAAATTTTGGGAAAAACCCAGCCCTTCAGGAAAAAAAAACCGGGGGCCCCTTCCCCCCTCGGGGTTTGGGGGATGTCCCTTGGCACCTTTTTTAAATTTCCCCCAGGGAAACTTCAAAGGGTTTTCCCCCGTTTCCCCCTTTTCCTCACAATGCCCTACATAAGGGCCCCGATCCTGGAAAAAAACAAAAAAACTAGCCCGGGGGGCTTACTTTTTGGCGGATAGGGGGGCCGGGGGCCCTTCAAAAATTTTCCCCAAATTTCCCCCCAAGGAAAGAACTAAACCTTTACCGGGAAAAAAAAAAAATTTTGGGGCTCAAAAGGTGAAAAAGAAAACGGGATCCCCCATCAATCCTCAGGAAACCCAAACGTTCCCCCCCGGGTGAAACCACCAACAAAAAAAACCGCGAAAAATTTCGCCCCCCCCTTCTTTCACCCCCGGGATTAAAGGTTGGGGGGAAACCTAAACCCCCCACGCTCCCAAAAGGAAAAAAACCCCTTCCCCCGGACAGGGGGCGGCCCTTAAAAAAAAAAAACCCGGAAAATCCCCTGGTTCTAAAAAAAATGAAAAAAGGGGCCCTTTTGTCACCCCTTAAAACAAGGGGGCAAACCCGGTTTTAAAAAAAACGCCAACCTTTTCCCCTGCTATCCCCAAACCCAACTCGTCCCCAGTGGGGATGGGAACTACGGATTTGGGGCTAACAAACCGTCCCCCAAAAACCCAACCCCCCCTTAAAATTGGGGGTAAAAGGGGAAAGTCTATGGGGTTTGATCCCGGGGGAAAACCAAAACAAAAAACCCCGCCCACGCCCCCTTTGCAAAAACCTTTGTTTGCCCTTTCCCCTTCCCCAGTGGGCAGAAAAAAGTTAGAACAGGTTAAGACCTACTTCAAAGCATTAGAAAACCCTCAAAACCCACTGCATGACGTTAAAGAACCAAAAGGCAGCCGCCTAGGACGAGGAAGATCATGGATGGGGCAAGCAGAAGACACAATCCAGCTAGTATGCCGACGACAAGACCTGAAAGAAACAAAAGAATGGGAGAAAAACCCCGAAAACCTTCAACCATCTATTCAACACAGCCGTTTCAACCCACTATAGGAAGACATTTGTCGGGAATGGCCAGAGGGCAAAACTGATGCGGAAGTGAAGCTACTCATAGAAGAAAACAGTAAAGAAGAGGACATCATCATATACACAGATGGCTCAGTCACCAAAGACCAATCCGGTTGGGGATTCACTGCGAAACAAAATGGAAAAACAGTTAGGGAAGAGAATGCTGCCTACAAAGTCACAACCTCCAGCCTAACGATGGAAGTTGAAGCTGTGACACATGCCCTCCAGTGGCTATCGTCCATCCATACGCCCGGAAACCAACATGCCATGATTCTAACAGACTCTATGAACCTCATACAGAAAATTGAAAACGGAATGGGGAGCCCAGAGTGGCATAAGGCAATGCGCAACTTTCAGATTAAAAAAACTCACATGGTCATACTGCCCGGACATGCAGGTGTTAAGGGAAATGAGCGAGCTGACAGACTTGCTGGTAACGCAACACCAACGAGCGGCCTACATCTAGGAAAATTGGAAATCCTCAGAAAAGTCAGGATATCAAAAAGAACAGGTACAAGGCCATTACAACCTTCGATCGCCTCAAGAAATAAAAGCAGAGAGAGGGGGTGGCCGTAAGTCTAACATGAAAAGGTAGGAGCGCGATGCTTTGCAAATCAAATATCGGCGTCATTTCAAACCAACATTGCGCAAAGTTCTTCAAAACGGAACAGAGTCTATGTGGACTTTTTCCAAATACAATAGACTGAGCAACACACTAGACGCCACGTTCTTGGCATCAGAGATCTTTTCCCATCCCTCTTGCGGCCAATCAGTGGCAGCCTCTGTGCGTGTTTGTGTGCATGTGTGGGTCTGTATTTTTGAGTGCGTTTGTGCATGCGCGAGAGTGTAAGTGTACACAAGTGTCAGTAGAGTTTCTGTGCACGTTCGTATGTGTGTGTGTGTGCGTGTGTGTGAGGGAAGGTGGGGGTGCGGGGGCAGGTGGGGTAGAGGATGAGGGTATGTGAGTGTATGCATGCCTACACTGTGGGAGCAACAGGACATTGGAACGTATATATATATATATATATATATATATATATATATATATATATATATATATATATATATATCTATATATATATCTATATCTTTGTATATATGTGTGTGGAGATATGGGCATATGTGTGTGTGTTTGTACAAGTAAGTGTTCATCTCAGTCTCTGTGTGTGTGTGTGTGTGCCGTGGAAGCTGTGATACGTAGACTAGAAATGAGTGTGGAGGAGGGGGGGTAGAGGAGGTGCAGGGTAATGTGTGTGGGGTGTGTGTGTTGGAGCTCATGTACGTTTATATGTATTTGACTGTGCTTTCATATCTGTGAAACTGCATGTTCGGTGCATATCTGTTAGCATGTGTGGGTGTATATGTGAATGTGTCTTCATGTTTTACATCTATTTGCTTATTTATCATCATTATCTTTATTTATTTATCTTTTTACATTATAGTTATTATTTATTTATTTATTTATTCATTTGTGTAAGCGTATCTATTATTTATTCACCTTTTTTTTTTTCTCAAGGCCTGACTAAGCGGGTTGGGTTACGCTGCTGGTCAGGCATCTGCTTGGCAGATGTGGTGTAGCGTATATGGATTTGTCCGAACGCAATGACGCCTCCTTGAGCAACTGAAACTGTGTGTGTCCCTCTCACTGCAACATACACTGTGGTTAAAAACTCGAGCAGCTTTCTCTGGAAGCTTCCCAGTTTAAGGGACATTACTCAGTAAATACGTCGCTCATTGATTAGATACAAGTTAAGTCTCTTGCTATGATCACAGGCGACATCCACGAAAGTCACTTTTCTCAGTGTCAGCGGAAAGGTGGCATGTGTCGTAATTTCTTTTTCTTTTTTTTTTTAAACAAACACACACACACACCACACACACACCACACACACCACACACACACACACACACACACACACACACACACACACACAACACACACACACACACACAGAGGCACTCATACACACTTCAGTTCATGCTGCATGATAACATGTTTTTTTTTGTATATTTTGTATGCTGCGGCCAGGCTGGTAACATCAATATGAAATAAAAACTGAATTGTCTTGAAAAACATGCCACAGATGAAAAACAATTTCGGCTGAAAGATTTTTTTTTTTAATTTTTTTTTTTTAAGGAAGGAATCCTTAGTTTTCAAAGTAGAAGAAATAACAGTTAAACTAACATCTTCAGACTTAGAAAATTCTTTTTTTTTTCTTTTTTTTTTATCACCTGTTCATTACCTCTGTCTTCCGTCTATCTCTTTCCTTCCCTCTCTCTTCACTGTCACACACACACACACACACTCACACTCACACACACACACACACACACACACTCACACTCACACACACACACACACACTCACACACACACACACACACATACTGACACACACACACACACCGCACTCACAACTGAATGGGTAAAGTCCTATATCAGTATTCTAAATTATTGCACCTATTTTACTGGCAATTTTTGTGCATGTACGAAACGATATTACCATTACTAGATGTTGCAACCCATTTTCAGTGGATCGTTTCGACTCGGTCTTATTTTGTATGTTATTTTTACCCATGTTTTTTTGTCAGTGGACTCAGTTTAGTAACTAACGACAAATAGGTGCAACTGTAATTTAGGATGCTAAAATAAGACACTTTTGACTATTGTAGCAGTAACTAATTAGTCAACTGACAGTACTGCATGGGCATTCCTGACGTTGTTGGAAATGGGTAGACTCGCTCTCCTCCCACTCTTTACTGACCCCCACCGCATACGTGCTCCACACATTCACACTGCTCCCAAACCATACAAGGCCTTATGTGCATATTTTGTGCCCGTGTGTGTGAGTGTGAATGCGTGCGCGCGTGTGAGAATATTTATTTTTGGGTGTTTCTTTGAAAAGCACATGTGGCGTAGCGTATATGGATAAGTCCGCACGATTTGACACGTACCTTGAAACTGAAACTTAACGCGCGTTCTCTCCATGGTGCATTATCGCTTTGGCCAATCGGAGTTAGCCGTGCGTAACGGAAGTGGTCGTGATTTGACGCTGTTTTCTCGATAGCCCAGTGGAAAGTCCTGATTGTGTTCGTTGCTAAGGTCGTTTCACCACTTCACCAGAAGAGCAGGCATTCGACAGACCGACAAAATGTCAGAGGAAGGTAAGTGGCATTGACATGTTTGTTGTTTTTGCAACTGTGTTATGTAATTTAGGTAAACTGCCGGTTTATGCCATTTGCAGTATCTACCTTTGTGTACGATGTCAGTGAGGCCAGATCGTTCTGTTTGTGACATCGGGTTGTTTTTTCAAGGGGGAAGAGGGGAAACAACCCGCTATGAAACTCTGTCGTGTCTTCGGTTTTGGTACAATCCGTGATCGATTGAATGAAATACTGTTCAGAAGTCAGAATAATTATTAGTATCACTCATTCTTTTTTGTTTATATGCCAGAACACCGGGATTCAGATCCTTTAAAGAAATTATCGCAGTTTATCTCAGTCTCTCAATCCTCTCGGGTTGTCGTGCATCAAACTACGAATTTTGTCGACGAATCTAACGAACGATATTACTGTAAAGTGGTGAAGACTGGATGGAGAAGTTTCAATTTCAAGAGGGCGTCAAAGTATGCGGACTGATCTATATATGTTATCATATATCAATATCAAGGCGTGCAGGCCTGACAAGGCCTTTTGCCCGCTTGAAGTGGGGAAGAAAAATAGTCCCCACATATGTCTGGTGCATTTTTCAACATTGAGTGCGCAATGCTTGAAAAATCAATAAATATGTAATTGAGTTTTGTATTTAAAATTTTTTAAATATCAGGATAATTTTTAAATGTATTCACTGTTCCTGCGGAAACGTCTTGTGACAAATTATTCCAAACATTTGTTACTCTGTTAGTAAAGAAATGTGCAAATCTGTAAGTTTTTACTGAAACTTTTAAGTAGTTTGTAGGAATGGCACATCAACTTAGAAACTGAAATAAAAGCAGAAGAAGAAAAGTGAGCAGATGCCTGAACTTCGCATGGACCGAATGTGTTGATCACACCTTGAGAGCCTACCAAATTATATCAGAATATATCCACACACTTGAACTTGAAAAGATCAGTGTGTAGGCCTGTCTGGCCTTTACACGGTCCATACGCTCCAACTATTACTGTTGCATGCATGCACACACACACACATACACATACACACACAAATGATGAAATACATTAAAAACTGGAAAAGAGTAATTAAACTATAAAATGAATAGATGAATATAAAGAGAAAAAAAAAAAGCCGGTCACAGACCATACCTAACTGAGAAACAGCTGTGATATTTTGGTGCTGCCAACAGGTTTAACTTTTTTTGTGGAAAAACCTCATTCACAGGTTTTGTGCTGTGCCCATGTAGACAGCAAGTCAAAGCTGTAGCACATAAAAGATAAACTGACCCATGAGGTGAGTGCAGGTGGTCTATGGTAGGTACTCAAGGGCTGATGGAGGGCTGGGTGTATGTGATTGTCAGGCATCCGCTCTTTTTTTTTCAAACATGTTTAGCGGATGTGGTGTAGCATGTAAGGATCAGCTCACATGCTTTAACACCCCCTTGAAACTGACCTGTATATGGGTGGTGTGATATTTAGATTCAGCAGTGCATACACCTCCATACCCCTTCCCCACTGTCTGAAAGTGCAGGATGTGAACCAGTTTTAGTAACCGTTTCCTGATAGGAATATAACTTGACGTTTTTGATAATTTAATCAAAGTCGTCTTCTGCATTTGTGGGCTTCCAACTTTTGTTCATTTATATGTATGAGCGGGCGTTTTCTGTGTATGTGACCATTTTTACCCCACCATGTAGCTGTATTCCATATTCAGAGTATGCCAGGTATATTCTTCCAACCCCCCCTCAGAAGAAAATGAAATGTCACACTGTCCACACAGTGTGTGGTGTCAGCGTCCTTTACGCCGTCAGGCATCTTATCCGACTGGCGTTTTATTCCTTGGGAGGGAGCTGAATGTGGGTAAACATTTCAACAAGGTGACTACACAATGCATTAACTAAGGATGACTGTTTTCTCTCTATTCCCCCACCTACCCCAACATTACCCCTTTTTATATCCAGACACAAGTCACCCTCTCATCATGGTCCCATCATCTCAATTCTTTTTGTGCTTGTGGGCTGCAACTCCTACGTCCACTAATGTAAACACATGGGCATTTATATGCATGGCTATGTTTATCCCACCATGTGGGCAGCCATACTTTGTGTGCTCATGCAGGGTATGTTGTTTCCATAATCCACCCAGCACTGACATGGATTACAAGATCTTTAACGTGTGGATTTGATCTTTTGCATGCATATACTTATGGAAGGGGTTCAGGTGTTGGCTCTGCACACCTGTTGACCTGGGAGATTGGGAAAATCAAAACCCTTGATATACCTGATGCCGAGACTGGGATTCAAACTTGCACTAAGATCCAAACAGTTTAACAACTCACTGACTTGGCTGTCATCACAAATATCTCTCTGAACTATTCAGAACAAAAGCATGAACAAAAAAATACAAACTTTTGCCACCCTTTTGTCTCTCTCAGAAATAAATCGGGGAAAAAATGTATGAACTAAAATACAAACTTTTACCTTTCTTTTCTGTCCTGTTAAAAATACAAACATTAGCCATTGTTTTCTGTCCTGTTAAAAATGCCAAACTCTCACCATTGTTTCTTTTCCTGTCCTGTTAAGAAATACCAAACGTTAGCCGTTGCTTTCTGTCCTGTAAACAGCGGTCGCCGTAGTCAACAAGT
Source organism: Babylonia areolata (assembly GCF_041734735.1). Lineage (NCBI taxonomy): Eukaryota > Metazoa > Mollusca > Gastropoda > Neogastropoda > Buccinidae > Babylonia > Babylonia areolata. The sequence continues at coordinate 37,034,276 of NC_134900.1, forward strand.
CCAAGGAGTCGGAGACTCTGAGCAAGAGCAGCCTGGTTCACCTGGCACGGGGACTGGGCAAGGACAGTGACGGCCTCACCCTCCCCATGCTCCTCAACCTCCCCACCACCACCATCATCAACGTCATCTACGATAGCAATGATGACGGACTCTTGAAGGACGAGTCCGGAACCGTGCAGGCAGCAGTGGTGGAGAAGTGTGTTCTGATGTGGCGGCAGCACACGGCCGAGCAGAAGAACAAGGACAGGATAAAGACGCTGGAGAAGGCCCTCAGGGAGATGGGCAAGAACGAGCTGGCTGACGGGATCTTGGAGCGATACCAGAACCACCAGGAAATCACGCCAGACATTTTTGCCTGAGCAGGTGGTGAACTTTTTTTTTTAGTTGCTGAGGATTGTTGGTGTTATACTGTACAGCTCTTCCAAAGTGTCGAACATGACTGATTTGAAACTTCAAAAAAATCATTAAAATTAATTCTAAAGGCTTACATGTTTATGTATATCAGTTATGAACATGTTGAGAAAACTCACCGGAGTGATGTAGTTCATTAAAAAAAAAAAAAAAAAATTCTGATCAGCACTTGTTTGTGAAGTAATATGTTCTGAAAATATCTGGGAAAACTCACTAATATGTCTGTTTTATTAAATACTTTTCTGTTGAGGGCTTTTTGTGTGTGTATGAAAAAAAAAGTTCAAGGAAACCATGTCTAGCAGTAGCCAAAATATGAAACCCTTTTCCCCAGATGAGATGTCTCCTATAGGCATATGTACCATACTTTGCTGTTTTTTGTTAGCCAGTTTTGTTTATATTGTGTGTTCCTTTAGAATTAAAACATGTCGTTACAAATGTTGGAAAAAGCAGCCTTGTAATGGATTTCTTCTGTACTTTACAAAAGTTAGTTTCCATAGCCTATTACAGCCAATTGGGCAGTGAATTCACACCCACTGTGTCTAGGGCTGGGCATAGGGAGGCGAGGCCCAGTCCTCTCTTTCTGCTGTTTTCACCATCCCAGACCAAAGCCAGGTATCCATTCAGTGATTCACACCTGGGTGAAGTGAGGGAAATTGGAGTAAAGTGCCTTTCCCAAGCGCACACCACCTGGCCAAAATGAGACCTCAATGTCAAACCCTGATCACTGCTGAACACAGGATCAGAGGTCTCAAAGCCTAACCAGTTAGGTCACAGAGCCTTTCTGCCTGCTTAACAATTTTTTTTTTTTTTTTTTTTTAATGATTATATGACAGGAATGGACCAAAATGACGATGCCAGATCTCCTCACGACAGCTGCCAACAGAACGGCATGGTGAGCTATGACATCTTCATGTCCCCCCAACGACCCCAGCGGTCGAGGGAATGATTGCATTGATGACAGATATAGCTCTCAAACTAGGAGGCAAGGTACTAGCTTTTACTGTTTTAGTGCTGCAGCCTTGGGAGCTAGTTGGCCTTGGGGATCATCACAATGCTGACTGTCTTAAAGACTAAAGCCTTCTTGGCTGAAAGTGGAGATGTAACTTGGGCAAAAGTCTCCACTGCAATGAAATTCTCCCCCAAATTGTGGGGGCAGCAGTTGCCTCCTCTGCTGTTCTGAAGGTCATAGCTGGACACGACTATCATACACATGCGTATCGCAGAGACTGACGGGTTGATGAGAAAGTGACAGGCAAGCGCAAGACAGAACACACACAGGGTGACTTATTCCCCTTTAATCTGCATGATACACATTTCATATTGTCGTCATCCTGTAGAATGCTGACAGGGGAACATATATACACTGCACTGTCATTCCACAAAAATCTCTGGAAATGATGACTTCATCATTTATACAGCACTGGTATCGCTGAGAAACACAGATTTGAATGAATAAACAAAAGATGAAAAACATCGATGAAAAGTCCTGAAATGATGTGACATGAGTAATGACATGAGTAATAATGAACAGTGATATTTGTGAAACCAAACTGATCAGTCAGAGTGGCTGAATTGTGTGGACTGCAAGGTGGTCATAGCTGGTTAATCAACACCTTGAATGCAGTTGTCTGGGTGTTAGTCTGTTGGACGAGATGATAAACTGTGACCTCCCATGTACAGCATGCACAAAGCACACATAAAAGAACCACAATAACGACAGAGTTGTCCCAGACAAAATGCTGTAGAAACATCCACTCTGACAAACTGACCACATGTGATGTGATGAATAACAAACTTAACAAACTTAACAAATGTGATACTTGACTGCCAGTGCTGTGACTATGACAGACAAACAAGGTGTGGCTGTGTATGGGGGACTCGGAGCAGCGTGGAAGGAATGCCACTGAAACCCCACACACCAAACAAAGTGATGAATAACAAGAAATAAAAATGAAAAAAACCGAGCAATTGTGATGAATAACAAACTGAAAAAAATGTAATGAATAACAAACTGAAACAATGTGGTGAATAACAAACTGAAAAACGTGTAACAAATGACAAAATGATCAAATCTAACAAATGAAAATGCAGAAGAAAAGTGCTTATAAAAGAAAAACTGAAAAATTGTGAGAAATGAATAACTTGACAAAAGTGATAAAATGAACAAGCAAGAAACCTAAATATCGTTTCTACTTCGGAAATGGTTTCTCATCGACATTCATGCGAAACATAATTTCCAGCTTTTTTTTTTTTTTGTTAGCACATCTGAAATGGGGAAAGAAAAAAAGTCATTCAGCCAAAAACCCATTTTCTAACAGGAATCAAAACTTTTTTTTGTTGCTTAAATTCTGTCACTACATTTTGTTCCTTCTTCGAATCCCAAACTTCAAATTATAAAAACCTTTCTGCTAATTCAACAGTTATTGAAATAACTACTCCAATACTTTAACAGCTTTAAGGCCAGACACGGTAGTGAAATTTTGACCAAAATCAAGATTTTTTATGATTTTCGTTTTTTTCGCATAATTTGCTTCTTCAACAAATAATCTTTATAGTCATTTTCATATTTTGTACTAAATCGGTCGCAAAAGGTGTTATATTTGCAAATGAAAGTTGCTTCCTGATGTTGATTTTGTCTGAATTTTTCAAACATCGTCCAAAAGTGTTGATTTTACACCTTAGCAACGTATACTTTCATTTCCCGAAGCCTATCATATCGCATATCAACAGAAACAGCGTCATCTTGTGAATGCAGACCCGGTTCTTTTAGTTGTTGAAACGGACTATAAAACACTGCGAGCGATTTTACACACACTGTATCGCGCAAGTTTTCCCAAATAAGGCACAGAGTACTATGACTGCAGTTTCATTGATGAGACTGACACCAGTGGAAATTTCAGACAATCAGATTTCATTCCGCTGGGCTCAGCCAGCCTTCGGGCATGCTCGGCTCCCTCCGTCGAGAAGCCAAAATGGCCGTCCAATAACATTGTGATCGCGCTGACATGAAAGTTTTTTCTCATCAATTATTTTGCCAGCTAAGACATCTCCTGGATTCATCATGCCTCGGCAATAGCAAGGAAAGAGACGATTGCACTCGATAGCTGCTGCAAAAGCAACATGGGCCAAATGTGATGCGGCAGCGACTGAAAGCGTGGCTTCGAAGACACCGGCACCTTCGACAGACTCTGATAAAAGTGCATCGAGAAGAAAGATCGAAATCGTGAACACTGATGAGTGACCTGAGTTGCCCAGAGTGCGGAGAAACGGGACGGTCAGTCAGTGTAGGAGAGAGGGAGAAAGCTGGTTTTGCGGCAAAGCTTGCCATGTGCTGCGATGGCTGGTTATGAAAAGTGCGAATTATCATCCCCACGAACTGAATTCATTGACAAAAAGAATACAGGTTTTTGAAGTAACAACAGGATGACCATGCTGAGCCATGAACTGGGAGGCAGCTACACTGCTCTTCAAACCTTCAGCACTGTCATGGGAATACCAGGCATGCATTTTAAAACTTTCCAGGCCCATGACAAGAAACACTCTTAGAACGCACGGCAGCTACAATCTGGCAGGCGTATGCAGAGACTGAAGACCTGCAGGGGGCACTGGATAAAGGTCAAAATCCAGTCATCAATATCAGTGTTTCATATGATGGAACATGGCAAAAGAGAGGATTCACATCACTGTATGGTACGCCACCCTACGACGTCTCAACAACCGAGACGAGGAGGCCAGGGATCCAGATGCCTACCAAGCAGGAGGACACTAGCTTGTAAGTACCCCCTTCCACTGTGCTCTCCAAAACTGCTCTCATATCAGGAGTATGGGAAAGCCAGACCACTGGAATGTGTCTGCCAATCTGTGTAAACCATTTCATGTTCTTTGTCATCATGTGAGCTGTGAACTGGATTATTAATTGGCCACAAAACACTTCAATTTCAACTTCTCTTACCTGGTGGTTGCTGTGCTGTTGATTAACATGTGCTAAACACTCAGCCAGTAAAGTTTCTGTTCTTCTTTCTCGGTTTGTTTTTCACTCTCTACGCACATTTCAAATGGCTAAAACTTCCACAAAAATAAACACAGAGCCTTAAAATTTGGCATGGTGCTTCTTTAAAGTATGGTGCTTAAAAGTACGCATTGCTTTTTTTTAAACAAAATGTATAGTTATGTTTTATTTGAATTTTATTTAGAACAATCAATATAACTGCACTGACTCAAAAAAATTCTCAAAAATATAAATTTGTCATTACATCAAAAAGCTATCCATACTTTTATAGATATTAACATTCCTAAACTAGATCAAAAAACAGATTTTGGCTAAGTGCAATTGAAAAAAAAGCCTTAGGCTTTTAAAAATTGTTTGGCAGCCATCTTGGACTGTTTCCATGGCAACCGGAGGTCCAAACACCAAAAAAAGAAGAGTTTTGAACTTCCCAGTAAATATACTTTCAAAGTGTAATACATTTTAAATTAAGGCAACAAACACCTGATATGAACTTTAGTGTCTGGCCTTAAACTGAAAAGGAAAAATGGGGAAAATAAAAAGCCAAAAACCACATTAAAAGCTGAATTTGGTCAGTGCAGTGCTTCACAGCAGAGGTTTCTCAAGAGCTTCAGCTCAAATTCCTATCAATTACAGAATTAGCACCAACACTTCAGTTACAACATTGAAGCTGCTTCGTTTCATGGAAGGTTAAAAAAAAAAGATAAGATCAAAGACCTCATAGATATCGGGGCAGTGAATTCATATCCAGTGTCCAGGCCCCTGCACAGGAAGGAAGTGGGACCAGTCCACTCTTTTAACCTTCCCCAACTGACGTCCGGCTCCCATTCACACCTGGGTGGAGAGAAGAAAATTGGAGCAAAGTGCCTTCCCCAAGGACAACGCAATGCCGAAACAGGGCCTCGAACCGTGAACACTGGATCAAAAGTCCCAACATCTGACCCCCATGGCAGGTCGACGAAGAGGAGGAGTTTGTATTATACTCCATGTTTGGTGTTACATATACTTACCATGTCAAACTGATGCAAACTAGGCCTATTGGTTTGCTCTGTTTGGCCAAATTTCGCGCGGCTAACAGTGAAAAGACGGGCCCGCCCGCTCTCAGCCAATCAAACGCCTCTAAAAAGCTGTAAGCGCTGAATCATTCCGTGGCCATGAACCAAAATGCCCCATGAGAACCACAGCGGAGACGCGGGGACGGACGGGCGGGCATTCGAGTTTGACATGGTAAGTATATGCAACACCAAACATGGAGTATAATACAAACTCCTCCTTTTGGTGTCATATACTGTACCATGTCAAACTGATGCAGAATTTAAAGCAAATGGAGGAGGGCAACGCCTACTGGTTCGTATGGGGAGCCCTTGTAACTGAGACGGCAGTGTTAGCCGCGACAAAGGAAATCCCCTTGGAACCGTCAGCCCTGGTCATACGGAAATTCCTGAGGTGGAAGTTGATGAAGGGATTCTCAGACCACCAGAAGGCTGCCTCCAAGACATGCTGCATTGCACTGGCTGGAAAGCAGCCGAAGTAGCTATGGTCAGCACTTCGTGTGCTCTGGGATGAAGACAGCTGATATCCTTGTGTGCACGAGAGTAGGCTCTACGAATGACTTGGGGAAACCCTGCGGGAAATGGTGCCTGCAGCGATGTCCGTCTTGTAATTCTCATTGAGAGATGAGCAGACGCCTCTGAGAAGAACGCCTATGGCGAGACCTATCCCAATAATATTTGAGACACCGAACAGGGCAGAGGTGCCTATCCGCATCATCTTGGGCAAGAATATCAAAGGTCTGACCCTCAGAGAGGGGGAAGGAACCTCAGGGTCTTGGTTATTAGCCAGAAACTCTGGAAGGAAACAGTGATGGAACCATCTCTGTGGAAGGCCAGATCTTGTGGCATTCCACTAAGACCATGCAGCTCACTTCTACGACTGCCTGTGGCCAGCCACAGAAGGAAAGTGGTCTTGAGGGTGAGGATGTCAAAAGGAATAGTCCCCAATGGTTGGAAGGGCTGTTTTCGAATGAAATCCAGGAACAAGTCCCAGAGGGGCACTCTTCTGGGGTCTCTAGCTTCCTTCCGAGGGGGCACCCCTAGCCACCTCTCTGAGCAGGAAATCCGCTTCAAAGGCGGGACCACCTAGCTGTTTGCATTGTGGTACAGATGGCAGACCTGTACCCTCACACAGAACTAGCAGACAGGATGAGAACCGAGGAGCAGAGAGCCAGAAAGTTGGCCAGCTGCATGCTTGTAGGGTTAATGCCCTGAGCTGTACACCACTGCAAACCATTTCTTCCAGCGAAAGGGGGGGGGGGGGGGGGTGTGTGTGTGTGGGGGGGGGGGGGGGTTGGGGGTGTGTGTGTGTGTGTGGGGGGGGGGGGGGGGGGGGGGTGTGTGTGTGGGGGGGGGGGGGGGGGGGGGGGGGGTGTGTGGTGTGGTGTGGGGGTGGTGGTTGGGGGGGGTGTGTGTGTGGTGGGGGGGGGTGGTTGGGGGGGTTTGGGGGTGTGTGGGGGGGGGGGGGTGTGTGGGGGGGGGGTGGGTGGGGGGGGGTTGGGTGGAGGGTTGTGGTGGGTGGGTGGTCCTCCCCCGCTGTTCATTTGCGTTCACGAGCTGCAGTTCCCACGTTCATTCGTCTACAAGTGGGCTTTTACAAGTGGTTGGGGGTGGTGGTGGTGGTGGTTGGGGGGTGGGGGGGGGTGGAGGGTTGTGGTGGTCGTGGTGGTGGGTGTGTGTGTGTGGGGGGGGGGGGTTGGGGGGGGGGGGGTTGGGGTGGGGGGTTGGGGGTGGGGGGGGGTGGGGGTGGGGGGACTTCACCAAGTGGTGGTGGTGGTGGTCGTCGTCAGTCCTCCCCCGCTGTTTCTTCTTCATTTGCGTTCACGAGCTGCAGTTCCCACGTTCATTCGTCTACAAGTGGGCTTTTATGTACACGACTGTTTTTACCTGGCCATTTCGGTAGCCATACTCCCGTTTTGGGTGTGTGAATTCTGGATGAGTTCTTTCCATAACCCACCTGAATGCCGACATGCATTACGGGATCCTTCACGTGCCACATTTGATCTTCTGCGTGCGTATACACACAAATGGGGTTCAGGCATCTGTTGATCTGCGAGATCAGAAAAATCTCCACCCATTAACCCACAATGTCCACCGGAGCAGGAAATCAAAGCCAGGAAGCTGGGGCCAGAATCCAGCACTTTAACCATTCGTCCACTACACCTATCTTCATTTCAACACCCACCTGCTTCTTCCCCAGAGTTCTAAGAATAAAACATGTCAGTGTGGAAATGAGACTTCACTTGACAGTGCCTCTGGAACCCTGGGACTGTTTCAAATCTTCTCACTGTGATTCCCCTAACAATCACATCCTCTTTTCCTAGAGCACAGATTACCTGAGAGAAAAAGTTACAACACGAATTATTATAACAATTCTAATTGTGATGTTTAAACTGTTTACTTTCCAACTGCTGCAGTGACTGAGCCTCTTTTAACAGAAATTAGAGGGCAGAGAGGCAACACACAACCGGTAATATAGTCCTGGGGAAGGAAAAGCCTGTTCCTTAAAAAAAGTTCATCATTCAAAACGGGCAATAATACACTGTAAAGGGCAGATCATTATGTACAAGACAGATATATGTACATCTGTACAAACCAGGAGTGGTGGTGGCGCGCGCAACACTTGTACACAAAGATCGAGTCCAACAATCACTTTACAAGTCTGTGATGACCAACCCCCCCCCCCCCCCCCGGTAAAATCCTGGCTGTTGTGAAGACTGTGTGATGTTACCATGATGATCAGCCACAGAGAGGGAGACCACTCCAGAACGCATGAAGCTTGCTGCCTTGTCAGGGAACCCGGGATATCCTACGCAAAATTCGTCAGCTGCAACAGACCAACCAAGACACAGGTCGCACGGTATCTTCATCTTGAGGACAAGCACAGATCAAACAAAGCTGAAAGAACACAGTAACAATAAAAAACATGCAACACACAGTAAGAATGCCCAGTTATCAAGACCTGAAGAACCCACCGCAACAAAAGGGTTGTCCCTGAGAAAAATTCTAAAGACAAATCCACTTTGATAAGAAAAAAAAAACACACTTGCAGATGGAAAAAAAAAAAAAAAAAAGGGCCATGCTCTTACTGTGGCGATGTGCAGCTCAAATTTCATACAGAGAAATGTGACGCGACACAAAAGTAATACAATATAGCACAATATTGATAATCAGAAATGTCAAGTGTTTGTAGGAACAATCAAGAAATCTGGTAGCAACATTTTGAATTTGGTTGGAACTCTTGGACTCACAGCCACATCAGCAAACCTACATTTGATCTAAAATGCATACCAACACTTGACTTGGGCCTACCTGCAAAATGGTGCAACTGCTACTGGAGGCCGTTCTTCTTCTGCGTTCGTGGGCTGCAACTCCCACGTTCACTCGTACGCACACGAGTGGGCTTTTACGTGTATGACCGTTTTTACCCCACCATGTAGGCAGCCATACTCCGTTTTCAGGGGTGTGCATTCTGGGTATGTTCTTGTTTCCATAACCCACCGAACGCCGACATGGATTACAGGATCTTTAACGTGCGTATTGGATCTTCTGCTTGCGTATACACACGAAGGAGGTTCAGGCACTAGCAGGTCTGCATATATGTTGACCTGGGAGGTCGTAAAAATCTCCACCCTTTACCCACCAGGCGCCGTCACCATGATTCGAACCCGGGACCCTCAGATTGACAGTCCAACACTTTAAACACTCTGCTATTGCGCCCGTCGTAATTGTTACATAAGGTCTGTTTTCCACTGTCCAGTCTCTTGTGACCATGCTATGACATCGAAAACGAACTCGACATAACAATTTTGATGTTGATGTAACGTCAGAAACAAACTGCGATTGAGTGTAACAAAACACAGTGAAATCATAACAGTTGGCATCTCTGGATACTGAAAGACCCCCCACAGAACTGACATCAGGTGGGGTTGCTAGTGACACCAACAGTGCCCCCCAGGCATCGTTATGGGTTCTGGTGTTGGAGGGGAGAGAGGGGAGGGGTCAGAACGTTACCTGTCCTGCATTGAAGGAGGCGAAGATCACGTTCTGCTGGCCGTTCTGGTCAGTGGCCATGATCTGTCCTGTGGTGAGGGTTTGAGCTGGAACAGTTTTATGAGATAATGTATATCCAACATGGCAAAGCGCTTTTAGTTGTCAAGCGTTAACCCTTTGAGCCCTGACCACCGCTTTACCGGTGGTAAAGAAAAATGACATAATGCCTAGCCACTGGTTGAGCAGTGCGTAAACACTTGTGTCGTGTTTTGCTATATGTTTTATATTGAAGAGCCAATCAGAAAAACCGTAATATTCTGACATCAGCGTAGGTAGTACCCACGTGGCTGCGCCTTTTCACTGTGTTTTGTGCATATGCCTTGGATAAAAAAGATCGATTTCAATATAAGTCAACCAATAGCAAAACACGACACAAGTGTTAACACACCGCTCAACCACTGGCTAGGCATTATGTCATTTTTCTCTACCACCGGTAAAGCGGTGGTCAGGGCACTCTTTTATATCTGCCGTGACACATTAAATACCAATTATATGCAAATTTTGGCTCAGGGGCTCAAGCAGAAGTGTTAAAATTGCTCAGGAACTCAGGGCTCAAAGGGTTAGAAGGGCCCAACGCCTTTTACGGCCATCAGGGCAGTGATTTAATACACACCGTGTCGAGGGATCAGCACAGAAAGGCAGAGCCCAATCCTCTTCTTAAGCACATAAACCTGGCATTCACCGACTTGATCACTCTGTCACAGTCACTCACCCACACCCTTTCAAATAAAACTAAAACCATTCCTCTTCAAGCAGTCTCTACAGAATCAAGGCACACCATTTCCTGTCTGTATTCTGTGAGGGCCACATCTATTTCTTCCACCCGCGTGTGCGTGTGTGTGCGTGCGTGTGTCTATAATAGTGTGTGTGAATTCTTGTACGCTGTGTGTCTGGCTGACGAATCAATACAAAGCAATCTGACAGGTTCTAAAGCTCTGCATAAATGTATCATTATCATCATTACATACATTTGCAATTAAAACTGATGTGTAGACCAAACATACATTTCTCTCTTTTTCCTTTTCAATTTCATGCACATTCAATCACCAGGACAGGCCAAGTACTGCTGTTCTTCAGATGAATAAATCTTGAACTCACTCGGGACGACAAGTTTTCTCCCTTGCTTTTCCCCACAGACAGCCCATTTGTAAGGGTTTGGAAAAAAAATTACAAAAAATACTGTGTAAGAAAATGAAACTTTCAGAACTGGTCTATTGCATGTTGAGCTATTACATAAAAAAAAAAAAAAATCAAATTTCTCATCTTATTTTTACAGTTTTGCCATATGTAGAAAATACTGCCAATTTTTCACCCTAAATCGCCATACCCATGCTCACTTTCTGCATTAAATTCGCTTTCTTCTTTATCATCATCCACCTCTTCAATGTCCGACCCTTCAGTTTGTAGCATTTCAAATACTTCGGCAACCCTAAAACATTGCCGTCACTGCCTTGTTCGCTTCACAACATTCTGAGAAGGGGCCGCTTTGCTAACAGTCTGGCACGCGAGCAGACGACCGGTCAGTGACTTTGTCAGCGTGTGTGCGAGACAGGCCACACATCCCAGACTAACCAATCATACTGTTCGATTGTGGAGTGACCCAAAATAGTGCACTCTGCTTGGCTAATCACAAAATCACGTGTACAGCGCATGATGGAATTTTACTTTTGGAGAATGCTATTCCATTCCTTTGTCCGAAACCGAATATGTTTTGTGTAGGAATGCGTGAGCATTCCTTCGTCCAGAAAGAGTTAACTCAGCATCATCAACACGTGTCTAAATTGAAAACGTCAGTGAGAGAGAGAAGTGAGAATGTGTGTGTGTGTGTGTGGTGTTGGACTGACTGCTCCCCTGCCGGAGTCTGCACTAGTGGGTCACAGTTAACTATGTCATCGTATGTGTAATTAAGGTTGTTTTTTTTTCTAATCAATTATCATGTTCGAACTTATGTGGAGAGGACTGAGTGTATGCACTTGACAAGACAGGTCAAGCTGACCTGATACATGAAGATCCCAAATGGACCTGACCACGCAGAGGAAACCTAAGCACAACAAGACCAGCCACTTATCCATTATCCACACATCCTACAATTGAACATGTGTGTGTGTGTGTGTGCGTGCGCATGTGTAAATACATGTGTGTGTGTATGTGTGTGTGTGTATGTATATATATATATATGTCTCTTATTCACGCCATGACCTGGCAAGCTTTGGAACTTTTTCTTCACACTCGTATCACTTCAACACTCTTGAATTGCCCACTGTCCTGTCAAATAAACACGGGGGAACCCCCCCCCCCCCACCCACCCACACACCCTCCATGAACCCCCTCCCCCCCCAAAAAAAAACATTAACCCACAAAACAGAAAACAAAAAGTAAAGCAGACTTTCATCATTCTGCAACTGACAAACCCTACAATAACATGACACAGCAAATTACAAGAGCCTCCACCCCCCCCCCCCCTCCTCCCCCAACCCCACCACTCTCTCTCTCTCAGCAACTGTCGTCTCAAAACAGCAGTTTGCAACGAGAATGGATGGATGGTAAGAGTAGTAAGTGTACTGAACGATTCAAACGCAGAGACCATTTAATTAATTAATCATATCCAGCGTTAACAGGCACCTCATGGTCACTCACCCAAATCTTCAGGTATGTCCTGCAGTCCTTCCGCTTCCACACCAGTCTTCTCTCCCTTTGCACTCTGTAGGAATAACATCTTGGTTCACCTTATCTTGGTATCAGTAGTTGAAGCAAGTTCATGAGGGTCCATATTCATGTGTGCGTGTGTGTGTGTGCGTGTCCAAAACCTTGCTCCACAGACTTTGATAACTTCAGCATCCCCTACAGCAAACTGCATTAATTAAAACTGGTTCACACCCTGGGTACTGATTTATCTGTAACACCCAGATGCTTCCCTTGGACACAGTAGATCTTTCTGTACTGCAGTGGGCGTGTCAGTTTCTCGATCTGTTGCATTTCTCACCTGATGCTTTTAACCTGCTGGCTTTAGCCCCAACGTTGCTCACCAGTGTTTTCAAAGGGGACTGAGCATGGTTTTGATGACATGCGTGTGAAGTATGTCTTTGACACTCAGCTCTTGTAGGGCTGGTCCACAGAAACTGTAGTGCAGTTGCACCGACAGAGTACAAACGAACCTTTCATGGAAATCATCACTTTGATGAGCAAACTGGCGCTCAGTCCATGACTTTGTTCAGGATGACTGGACGTTTTGTTGATGAATTTTAAAACTAATCTCCGCCTATGTGGAAACATCAGAAAATAAAAACACAATCAAGATCAAAAGGTCTATCTTGCTCTAGTGAATAACAAATAGTAAAGAGTGGTAACTCTCTCCATTACACAAGGTACACAACTTCAAGTCAGTGATGCTCACGCTACCGATTCAGCTAGCACACAGATAAATAAAAAGTACATTGGAACAAACCCAGACACTTCCTCAAAAAGCGCCGGGCCTGTCCTTATACCAATCATTTGACATGTGCACACAGCAGCAAAGACAGAAGAAATGTGGAAACACAAATTAGCTTTTATTCAAGACTGGCATAACCTCTTTAATCCTGAATAAGCCACACAGAACACATGGACAATACAGAACAAACACATGATGCCTTGGTGGTTTATCAACTAGAAATTAACAAATAATCATCTCCTGGCCTCATTATTTGTTAATTGCTGTAGTGAAGCTCATTTCCACCGATATGATCTCTTCTAAAAAGTGTTTTTCATGCAAGGAGTGTACATACGTACCAAACCGCATGTGTTTACAGATCTGTGATGAACAATATGGGAAATAAACTAGTTACCAAATCTTCATTTCAACACAAAAATAACAACAACTGGAGAACAAAGCCCAATCCAAACACAGCAGCCAGTTGCATGCCGCCTCCTCAATCTTCTTTTCCCTTCTTTGTTTTATTTCTCAGTTTCTTGAGACTGTTCATCACACAAGCAAATCAGTCATGACATAAACCCTTCAAAAAAAAGCAACAACAATAACCCCAATATTAGAAGAAGAAGAAAGAAGACAAAAAGAATGATAATAAAAATTTTTTTTTAAAAGGAATAATACTTTAACAACCAAATAAACTGACAACACATACAGGAATAATTTTTTGACAACACATACACACACACACACACACACATATGCAACAACACCACGCACACACACAAACCAGCCAAAAGACTAACGTTTCACGTCTTAAAAAACAACAAGACAACCAACCAACCTCTCTGTACTTCTGCAGATAGACCTTGAGTGGCTCCACGTAGTTGTCAAAGCCCAGCGTGGACATAGCGAACAGGATGTCCTCCCCGTTGATCGTCTTCCGCTTTTCCTGATGGCAACGCTCGCTAGCTCTGGCCTCCGTCAAGGAGCATGTAATTCACTAATTGTATGAAAGTCAGTCGTCATCAACGATACAAATGTCTTGTTAAAACTCCCAAGACTTTTCCCCAGCATGTAATTCACAAATTGTATGAAAGTCAGTCGTCGTCAACGATACAAATGAATTGTTAAAACTCCCCAGACTTTTCCCCAGCATGTAATTCACTAACTGTATGAAAGTCAGTCGTCGTCAACAATGCAAATGACTTGTTAAAACTCCCCAGACTTTTCCCCAGCATGTAATTCACTAATTGTATGAAAGTCAGTCGTCGTCAACGATACAAATGACTTGTTAAAACTCCCCAGACTTTTCCCCAGCATGTAATCCACTAATTGTATGAAAGTCAGTCGTCGTCAACGATACAAATGTCTTGTTAAGGTGGGCCACTGCGTCATTTTTAGCTAATTTTTGTTTCTCAGGAACTACTAAAGGTATCTGCATGAAATTTGGTACACATACTCAGGGTGTTAATATAGATATCTGTGCTAAGTTTGAAGATTATAAGTCAAACAGATATGAAGATGATATGATAAATTTATTATAAAAATACATACCATTATTTGGCCCCTTTGCAGCACTGAACATATGCATTACATAATGATTCTCATCATTTCCACAGTTTGTTTTGACATCATTTAGTGCAATGATCACAAAAGCAGATGCCCATTGTCCACAAGCATTGTTCTCTGTCTTGTCAAAAACGCATAAAATTATGCATTCACGTTATTATGCTTTAGTCACTTGCTATGAAAAAAAACTACTAGAGGTAGAGAGTTCGAACTATGTTCATTGCACTCAGCACACATTTTCACATCAGTATGCCTAATTTTATGATATTTTCACTGTATCAATTGTTACACGTGGGCCACTGACGCACCCGCAGCAGAAATTCAACTTTTGAGAAAAACGCCTTCAAAGATTGTGTTGAGAACTCACAAACTGCAACCCATAGTTACACACTAAAAAAAATAATACAAAGGAAAACAGCACTTGGCCAATATCACTAAGTGGTGAGAGATAGTTTTTTCAGTTATTTGATTGTTCAAAATGCTCCTGGGGCGTATACTTCTCCCTCATCTGCCCGTCGATGTTCACGTTCCTGACGTCTCAGTTTCAATTTTTTTCCTCTTTTGTTTTGCTCTGTCAGAGGATTTTCTGGTTGCTGTTTTGACCCTGAGCATATCAGACTTCTCTGCAAACATCTCTGCTTTGCTCCCAGCCACAAGTTCCAGTTCAGCTGACCCCATCCTCTTTGTCTCATCTTCAAATACAGAGACCTGAAAAGAAATCAAATGTGTTAAATAGAAGGTACAAGAGAGAGAATGAGAGAGAGCTGACCCCATCCTCTTTGTCTCATCTTCAATTACAGAGACCTGAAAAGAAATCAAATGTGTGAGAATAGAAGGTACAAGAGAAAGAATGAGAGAGAGCTGACCCCATCCTCTTTGTCTCATCTTCAAATACAGAGACCTGAAAAGAAATCAAATGTGTGAGAATAGAAGGTACAAGAGAGAGAATGAGAGAGAGCTGATCCCATCCTCTTTGTCTCATCTTCAAATACAGAGACCTGAAAAGAAATCAAATGTGTTAAATAGAAGGTTCAAGAGAGAGAATGAGAGAGAGCTGATCCCATCCTCTTTGTCTCATCTTCAAATACAGAGACCTGAAAAGAAATCAAATGTGTGAGAATAGAAGGTACAAGAAAGAGAATGAGAGAGAGAGAAGAGACTCAGACTGACATTTTTTTTACACACACTGAGAGAGAATAAAGAGACTCAGACTGACAGTTTTTTACACACACACACACACAAACAGTATGTCAGACTCAGTAAAAATCCACAGAAATATTACTGGGAAAAGTATTTAAGTACTTGAGAAAAATAAAAATTGCCTCTGAAAACAAAAATCAAAAAAAAAAAAAAAAAAAAAAAAGTAAATCAATGGGCTCACAAAAAAGAAGGTATTCACTATTCGGATGGCTTTTTTATTTTTTTTTTATTATTTTTTTTTTTTGCTATGAAACGTAACAAAAACTCACAAAACGAAACAAAATAGAATACTATATTATATATATTAAATATTATATATCTGTAGACTATTATATCAATTTCCACAAACCTTTGCTTCGCATTTTTCACAATGAACTGACGACACCAAGCAGTCCAACGCTGACACATCAACGATGATGTTCTGTGAGGATTGTGGCTGTCCTGAGCGAAGTTGTACTTCAGGAACTTATGCATTTTTTTTTTACGGTGGTTCTTCGTCTGAACTGGGGTCACTGTCACCCGTTCACGCATGTTTTCTGGTGAAAACGTCCAATTTTCTCTTCAAACTGAGAAGCGGAGTGCTTTCACTCATGCCCGTAGATGTTGAAGGCACCGCTAAGTCGGTCGCTCTTTCGGCAGGCTTTTTTTCAGCTTGTGTTGTAATCTTACGCTTTCTCTTCCTTTTGCCGAATGCAAAGACAGTCCTAAACTTCTTTCCAACGTGTTTTGGCATTGTCCGTGACTTGTAAGAAAAAATTTCGATCAAAATCTTAGTCAACTGGAGTGTCGATTGAAATCGTGAAGGAAACAGACGCCATCTTGGAAAAAGTCACATGACCGATTGGGCCAATGGGCTATTTTTTTTACTCCGATAAGCCAATCAGAAACCTCGACTCAGCCACAACCCCTCAAAAATGCCTCTCGGGTTCCTTCGGATTTGCTCTTCGTGTGTTTCCGTGAGTGGAATTTTCCACAGGAAATAGGAATGAGAGGACAGACCGGTGAATGACCTTCACACTGATACCAAATAAGTGGGGGTTTCCAAACCAGATCGCGAGCACCAGGCCGTCCAAATCGATGCAAACTTTGATTTTTTTGTCACATTCGCTCAAACTTCACACACACCCATGTCAGAAAATGATTTTATTTGCAATGAAATAGGTCAAATTGAGCAAAATGGTTGACAGAAATGCAAAGACGAGACATTATTTGACCAAATACAAGTATAATCCCAAAACATGTTTTTTAATGATTTTTGGTGAAAAACCTATGCCGTGGTCCACCTTAAAACTCCCAAGACTTTTCCCCAGCATGTAATTCACTAATTGTATGAAAGTCAGTCGTCGTCAACGATACAAATGTCTTGTTAAAACTCCCCAGACTTTAACCCTGCATGTAATTAACTGTATGAAAGTCAGTCGTCGTCAACGATAAAAATGTCTTGTTAAAACTCCCCAGACTTTTCCCCAGCATGTAATTCACTAATTGTATGAAAGTCAGTTGTCATCAACGATACAAATGTCTTGTTAAAACTCCCCAGACCTTTCCCCATCCCTGAAGAGCAAAACTTATTTTCCAGCTATGGAAATGGTTCTCTCTCTCTTTTTTTTTCTGGGTTTTGTTAAAACTCCCAAGACTTTTCCAGACCCTGAAGGACAAAACATATTTTCCAGCCATGGAAATGGTTCTCTCTCTCTCTCTCTTTTTTTTTTCTTATCTGAGACTAAAGGTTTTGTTAAAATTCCAAGACTTCTCCTTTCCCTGAAGGGCAAAACATATTTTCCAGCTATGGAAATGGTTCTCAGTCATGCATGACTGTTTTAACCCTGCCATGTTGGCTGCCATACTCTGTTTTCGGGGGTGAGCATGCTGGAAATGTTCTTGTTTCCACAACCCACCGAACAGGGACACCAATTATGAGGATCTTAAGTAACATGTGATTTTTTTTTTTTTTTTGCTGCCCCATCATCTGCACTGTATCAGTGGCATTACTCCCACGCCGCTCATTTTTTTTTTTTGATTTTTGTTTTCAGAGGCAATTTTTATTTTTCTCAAGTACTTAAATACTTTTCCCAGTAATATTTCTGTGGATTTTTACTGAGTCTGACATACTGTTTGTGCGTGTGTGTGTGTAAAAAACTGTCAGTCTGAGTCTCTTTATTCTCTCTCAGTGTGTGTGTGTGTAAAAAAAATGTCAGTCTGAGTCTCTTCTCTCTCTCTCTCATTCTCTCTTGAACCTTCTATTCTCACACATTTGAATTCTTTTTTCAGGTCTCTGTATTTGAAGATGAGACAAAGAGGATGGGGTCAGCTCTCTCTCATTCTCTCTCTTGTACCTTCTATTTAACACATTTGATTTCTTTTCAGGTCTCTGTAATTGAAGATGAGACAAAGAGGGTGGGATCATTTAGATACACGGCCACACCCGGGTTCGTCCGGGTAACATGTGAATTTGATCTGCATCTTAACCATTCTACCACCTTCTTGGTACACAAAGGATACTCGCTGGTGATGAAGCTGATGAACTCAGAGACACACTCCTGCACGCACTCCTTTGCATCTTTCGCGATCTGCAACACACACAGCATCAACCAGCTGATCATCAATTCACAAAACGATAACATGTAATTAGGTCACAATCTTGAGCACATTTGCACGAATTTTGTGTTCATCCCTGTTGTTGTCACTTCTCAATGTATTGTTTTGTATTGTATTGTGTTGTATGTATTGCATTGTATTGTACCATATCATTTTGTATTGTATTGTGTTGTATTGTATTGTATTGTATTGTACCATATCATTTTGTATTGTAGTGTGTTGCATTGTATTGTATCGTATAATTGTATTACATTATGTTGTATCGCATTGTATTGTATTGTACTGTATTACTTTTTGTCATGACAAATTTCTCTGTGTGAAATGTGCGCTGCTCTACCTAGGGAGCCTGTTGCTGCAGTGCAGCGCCACCTTTTTTCTTTCTTTTTTTTTCTGTCTGCAAGAGTATTGGGAACAGCCCTTTCGTGACCATGTGTTGTTTTTTTTTACGTGCGCTAAATGCACGCTGCACATGGGACATTGGTTTATCGTCTCATCCAAATGACTAGCACCCAGACCTCTACTCAAGGTCTAGTTGGGGGGAGGGAGTAAAATAAAACTCCTGGTCTGTATTCATGGGACTCAAACTCACGGTGACTTTCTTCCTAGTCGTGCGCATTACCCCAGACCCCACTGCATACCATATATTGAAAACGATAAGAAAGAAACGTCTACTAGTGTAAGTAATGCCACTGAAATGGTTCAGATGATGGGTCAGAAATTATTTTTCCTCCAACGCATAATTATCACACTGTGTCAAACATCCATTTGACACACGAGAGGAACACACTGTGTCAAACATCCATTTGACACATGAGAGGAACACACTATGTCAAACATCCATTTGACACATGAGAGGAACACACTATGTCAAACATCGGGAGGTAGACTAAAAAAATCTTTGGTAAAAGTCGACTTACTTGGGATAAAAGAGGCGACGTATCGAGCCACAAGCTCTTCTTCAGGCAAATGAAATGAGTGAGTGACAGACAGAAAGGTACATACAGAGAGAGAGAGTAAAGTTCAGGAAAGGAAAGTGATGAGAAGTCACAGGAAAGGACACAAAGCAGGGTGAGTAGAACTGTCAGTGTGAATGTATGAGGGAAAGAAAGGGTTCTGAAAGGGAAGGATGAGGGAAGGTGGGCAGGGGGTGAGAGGGCAGGAGTGGGGGAAGGGGGTGGAAGAGAGTGGGAAAAAAAAAAAAAAAAAAAAAATTTAATAAAAAAAAGATTTTTTTTTTTTAATATATAAAATAAATAATAATAATAATAATAATTAAATAGATAAAAGAATAAATAATAAATAATTTAAAAAAAAATATATATATATATATATGCACACATATGCATACATACATGGACATATACGCACACACACATATATAATTGAAAAAATAAAAATAGAAATAACTAAACTGAATAAAAAAAATGATAAATAGATAAATAAATAAATATAAACAAAAGTAAATAAATAAATTAAAACAACAGCAAAACAACAACCACACACACAGGAATATATAAATAGATAAATAAAATAAAATAAAATAAAATAAAATAAAAATAAAGTATATATACAAAAAACGGGATGAGTGGTGGTGGATAAATAGAGGAAAAGAGAAAGAGGGCAAGGATCAGAAAGGGGTTAGAGAATGCCTAGAAGACCGCTGCCATCACTTTGACACACGAGCGGAACACACTGTGTCAAACATCCATTTGACACACGAGAGGAACACACTGTGTCAAACATCCATTTGACACATGAGAGGAACACACTGTGTCAAACATCCATTTGACACATGAGAGGAACACACTGTGTCAAACATCCATTTGACACATGAGAGGAACACACTGTGTCAAACATCCATTTGACACATGAGGGGAACACACTATGTCAAACATCGGGAGGTAGACTAAAAAAATCTTTGGTAAAAGTCGACTTACTTGGGATTAAGAGGTGACGTATTGAGCCACAAGCTCTTCTTCAGGCAAATGAAGTGAGTGAGTGACAGACAGAAAGGTACAGACAGAGAGGGAGAGAGAGTAAAGTTCAGGAAAGGAAAGTGATGAGAAGTCACAGGAAAGGACACAAAGCAGGGTGAGTAGAATTGTCAGTGTGAATGTATGAGGGAAAGAAAGGGTTCTGAAAGGGAAGGGTGAGGGAAGGTGGGCAGGGGGGGTGAGAGGGCAGGAGTGGGGGAAGGGTGTGGAAGAGAGTGAAAAAAAAATAATAAAAAAATAAAAAAATAAATTAATAAAATAAATAAATAGATAAATAATTTTTTAATATATAAAATAAATAATAATAATACTAATAATTAAATAAATAAATAGATAAAAGAATAAATAATAAATAATTAAAAAAAAAAAAAAAAAATATATATATATATATATATATACACACACATATATGCACAAATATGCATACATACATGGACATATACACACACACACATATATAATTGAAAAAATAAAAATAGAAATAACTAAACTAAATAAAAAATGATATATAGGTAAATAAATAAATATAAACAAAAGTAAATAAACAAATTAAAACAACAGCAAAACAACAACAACCACACACACACACACACACAGAGGAATATATAAATAGATAAATAAAATTAAATTAAAAAAAAAAAGAAAAAAAAGAAGTATATATACAAAAACGGGATGAGTGGTGGAGGATAAATAGAGGAAAAGAGAAAGAGGGCAAGGATCAGAAAGGGGTTAGAGAATGCCTGGAAGACCGCTGCCATCACTTTGACACACGAGCGGAACACACTGTGTCAAACATCCATTTGACACACGAGAGGAACACACTGTGTCAAACATCCATTTGACACATGAGAGGAACACACTGTGTCAAACATCCATTTGACACATGAGATGAACACACGATGTCAAACATCGGGAGGTAGACTAAAAAAATCTTTGGTAAAAGTCGACTTACTTGGGATAAAAGAGGCGACGTATCGAGCCACAAGCTCTTCTTCAGGCAAATGAAATGAGTGAGTGACAGACAGAAAGGTACAGACAGAGAGGGAGAGAGAGTAAAGTTCAGGAAAGGAAAGTGATGAGAAGTCACAGGAAAGGACACAAAGCAGGGTGAGTAGAACTGTCAGTGTGAATGTATGAGGGAAAGAAAGGGTTCTGAAAGGGAAGGGTGAGGGAAGGTGGGCAGGGGGTGAGAGGGCAGGAGTGGGGGAAGGGGGTGGAAGAGAGTGAAAAAAAAAAAAAATAAATAAATAAATAAAATAAATAAATAGATAAATAATTTTTTTAATATATAAAATAAATAATAATAATACTAATAATTAAATAAATAAATAGATAAAAGAATAAATAATAAATAATTTTAAAAAAAAAAATATATATGTTCACATTCCAATCATCTACTGACCATACATTACACACATTTGTTCTTTCAGTCATCATAATTGAAATTGAAAAAGAGTGATCAATTTAGATACACTAACCAACACCGGGTCATCGGGTAACATGTAAATTTGATCTGCATCTAAATCTACATTCTTGGTAACAAAGGATATCGCTGGGATGAAGCGATGAACTCAAGACACACTCCGCACGCACACACTTTGCATCTTTCGCGATTCAACACACAAACACACTGACATCAATTCACAAAACGTACATGTATTGGTCACAATCTTGAAACATTCACGAATTTTTTTAACCATGTTGTTGTATTCTCAATATTAGATTGTATTGTTTATGTATTGCATTATAATACGGTTTGTATGTATGGTTGTTTGTATTATGTATTGTACCATATACTTTTGTATTGTAGTGTGTTGCATTGTATTGTATCGTATAATTGTATTACATTATGTTGTATCGCATTGTATGTATTGTACTGTATTACTTTTTGTCATGACAAATTTCTCTGTGTGAAATGTGCGCTGCTCTACCTAGGGAGGCCTGTTGCTGCAGTGCAGCGCCACCTTTTTTCTTTCTTTTTTTTTCTGTCTGCAAGAGTATTGGGAACAGCCCTTTCGTGACCATGTGTTGTTGTTTTTTACGTGCGCTAAATGCACGCTGCACATGGGACATTGGTTTTATCGTCTCATCCAAATGACTAGCACCCAGACCTCTACTCAAGGTCTAGTTGGGGGGAGGGAGTAAAATAAAACTCCTGGTCTGAATTCATGGGACTCAAACTCACGGTGACTTTCTTCTAGTCGTGCGCATTACCCCAGACCCCACTGCATACCCATATATTGAAAACGATAAGAAAGAAACGTCTACTAGTGTAAGTAATGCCACTGAAAATGGTTCAGATGATGGGTCAGAAAATTATTTTTCCTCCAACGCATAATTATCACACTGTGTCAAACATCCATTTGACACATGAGAGGAACACACTGTGTCAAACATCCATTTGACACATGAGAGGAACACACTGTGTCAAACATCCATTTGACACTTGAGAGGAACACACTATGTCAAACATCGGGAGGTAGACTAAAAAAATCTTTGGTATAAGTCGACTTACTTGGGATTAAGAGGCGACGTATTGAGCCACAAGCTCTTCTTCAGGCAAATGAAATGAGTGAGTGACAGACAGAAAGGTACAGACAGAGAGGGAGAGAGAGTAAAGTTCAGGAAAGGAAAGTGATGAGAAGTCACAGGAAAGGACACAAAGCAGGGTGAGTAGAATTGTCAGTGTGAATGTATGAGGGAAAGAAAGGGTTCTGAAAGGGAAGGGTGAGGGAAGGTGGGCAGGGGGTGAGAGGGCAGGAGTGGGGTTAGGGGGTGGAAGAGAATGAAAAAAAAAAAATAAAAATAAATAAAATAAATAGATAAATTATTTTTTTTAATATATAAAATAAATAATAATAATAATGATTAAATAAATAAATAGATAAAAGAATAAATAATTTAAAAAAAAAAAAATATATATATATATGCACACATACATGGACATATACGCACACACACATATATAATTGAAAAAATAAAAATAGAAATAACTAAACTAAATAAAAAATGATAAATAGATAAATAAATAAATATAAACAAAAGTAAATAAATAAATTAAAACAACAGCAAAACAACAACCACCACACACACACACACACACACAGAGGAATATATAAATAGATAAATAAAATAAAATTAAAAAAAAAAAAAAAAAAGTATATATACAAAAAACGGGATGAGTGGTGGTGGATAAATAGAGGAAAAGAGAAGAGGGCAAGGATCAGAAAGGGGTTAGAGAATGCCTGGAAGACCGCTGCCATCACTTTGACACACGAGAGGAACACACTGTGTCAAACATCCATTTGACACATGAGAGGAACACACTATGTCAAACATCGGGAGGTAGACTAAAAAAATCTTTGGTAAAAGTCGACTTACTTGGGATAAAAGAGGCGATGTATCAAGTCACAAGCTCTTCTTCAGGCAAATGAAATGAGTGAGTGACAGACAGAAAGGTACAGACAGAGAGGGAGAGAGAGTAAAGTTCAGGAAAGGAAAGTGATGAGAAGTCACAGGAAAGGACACAAAGCAGGGTGAGTAGAACTGTCAGTGTGAATGTATGAGGGAAAGAAAGGGTTCTGAAAGGGAAGGGTGAGGGAAGGTGGGCAGGGGGTGAGAGGGCAGGAGTGGGGGAAGGGTGTGGAAGAGAGTGAAAAAAAAAAAAAATAAATAAATAAATAAAATAAATAAATAGATAAATAATTTTTTCTAATATATAAAATAAATAATAATAATACTAATAATTAAATAAATAAATAGATAAAAGAATAAATAATAAATAATTTAAAAAAAAAAATATATATATATATATATATACATATATGCACACATATGCATACATACATGGACATATACACACACACACATATATAATTGAAAAAATAAAAATAGAAATAACTAAACTAAATAAAAAATGATATATAGGTAAATAAATAAATATAAACAAAAGTAAATAAACAAATTAAAACAACAGCAAAACAACAACAACCACACACACACACACACACAGAGGAATATATAAATAGATAAAAAAATATATATTAAAATAAAAAATAAAGAATATATACAAAAAACGGGATGAATGGTGGTGGATAAATAGAGGAAGAGAGAAAGAGAGCAAGGATCAGAAAGGGGTAGAGAGATGCCTAGAAGACCACTGCCATCACTTTGACACACGAGCGGAACACACTGTGTCCAAACATCCATTTGACACATCGAGAGGAACACACTGTGTCAAACATCCATTCAGACACATGAGAGGAACACACTGTGTCAAACATCCATTTGACACATGAGGGAACACACTATGTCAAACATCGGGAGGTAGACTAAAAAAAATCTTTGGTAAAAGTCGACTTACTTGGGATTAAGAGGTGACGTATCGAGCCACAACTCTTCTTCAGGCACATGAAGTGAGTGAGTGACAGACAAAAGGTACAGACAGAGAGGGAGAGAGAGTAAAGTTCAGGAAAGGAAAGTGATGAGAAGTCACAGGAAAGGACACAAAGCAGGGGTGAGTAGAACGTGTCAGTGGTGAATGTATGAGGGAAAGAAAGGTTCTGAAAGGGAAGGGGGTGGGGGAAGGGGGCGGGGGGGTGGAGGGCAGGGTGGGGAAGGGGGGTGGAAGAGAGTGGGAAAAAAAAAAAAAAAAAAATAATAAATAAAAAAAAAAAAAAAATAATAAAAATTTTTTCTAATATATAAAATAAAAAATAATTACTAAAATTTAAAATAAAAAATAGATAAAAAAATAAATAATAAAAAATTTTAAAAAAAAAAAATTATATATATATAATACATATATGCACAAATAGTACATCATGGAATTTACAACCACACATTTATAATTGAAAAAAAAAAAATAAAAATAAAAAAACAAATAAAAAATGATTTTAAGGTAAAAAAAAAATATAAACAAAAGTAAAAAAACAATTAAAACAACAGCAAAAAAAAACAACCACACACCAAACACACCATCAGGAATATATAAATAGTAAAAAAATATATATATAAAAAAAAATTATTAAAAAAAAAGTATTATACAAAAAAGGGGATGGTGGTGGGGGTAAATAGAGGAAAAGAGAAAGAGGGCAAGGATCAAGGGTTAGAGTGCCGGGAAAGACGCTGCCATCATTTGACACAGAGCGGAAAAACACGTTAAAACATCTTTTACAACGAGATGAACACACTGTGTAAAACACCCATTTGACACATGAGAGGAACACCGTTCAAACATATTTGACCTAGAGGAAACACGTGCCCAACACCATTTGCCAAAAGAGAGGAACACATGTGTCCAACACCCATTTGACACACGAGGGGAACCCCAAACTGTTCAAACACCTTTTAAACATGGAGGACACACGTGTCAAACATCTTTTGGGGAACACTGGAGGAACACATGTGTCAAACATCCATTTGACACATGAGAGGAAAAAATGTGTAAAATCCATTTGACACTGAGGGGAAAACACATTGTCAAACATCCTTTTGACATTGAGGGACACACTTGTCAAAATCGGGGGGTAGACTAAAAAAATCTTTGGTATAAGTAAATTATTGGGGATTAAAGAGGCGACGTATCGAGCCACAAGCTCTTCTTCAGGCAAATGAAATGAGTGAGTGACAGACAGAAAGGTACAGACAGAGAGGGAGAGAGAGTAAAGTTCAGGAAAGGAAAGTGATGAGAAGTCACAGGAAAGGACACAAAGCAGGGTGAGTAGAACTGTCAGTGTGAATGTATGAGGGAAAGAAAGGGTTCTGAAAGGGAAGGGTGAGGGAAGGTGGGCAGGGGGTGAGAGGGCAGGAGTGGGGGAAGGGGGTGGAAGAGAGTGAAAAAAATAAAAAAATAAATAATAATAATAATAATAATAAATTAAAAAAAAAAAAAAAATTTTAATAAAAAAAATAAATAGATAATTTTTTTTTAATATATAAAATAAATAATAATAATAAAAATTAAATAAATAGATAAAAGAATAAATAATAAATAATTTTAAAAAAATATATATATATATATGCACACATATGCATACATACATGGACATATACGCACACACACATATATAATTGAAAAAATAAAAATAGAA
This sequence comes from Babylonia areolata, assembly GCF_041734735.1. Classification (NCBI taxonomy): domain Eukaryota; kingdom Metazoa; phylum Mollusca; class Gastropoda; order Neogastropoda; family Buccinidae; genus Babylonia; species Babylonia areolata. The sequence goes on from NC_134900.1 coordinate 37,060,660, forward strand.
ATAACTAAACTGAATAAAAAAAATGATAAATAGATAAATAAATAAATATAAACAAAAGTAAATAAATAAATTAAAACAACAGCAAAACAACAACCACACACACACACACAGGAATATATAAATAGATAAATAAAATAAAATAAAATAAAAATAAAGTATACATACAAAAAACGGGATGAGTGGTGGTGGATAAATAGAGGAAAAGAGAAAGAGAGCAAGGATCAGAAAGGGGTTAGAGAATGCCTAGAAGACCGCTGCCATCACTTTGACACACGAGCGGAACACACTGTGTCAAACATCCATTTGACACACGAGAGGAACACACTGTGTCAAACATCCATTCGACACATGAGAGGAACACACTGTGTCAAACATCCATTTGACACATGAGGGGAACACACTATGTCAAACATCGGGAGGTAGACTAAAAAAATCTTTGGTAAAAGTCGACTTACTTGGGATTAAGAGGTGACGTATCGAGCCACAAGCTCTTCTTCAGGCAAATGAAGTGAGTGAGTGACAGACAGAAAGGTACAGACAGAGAGGGAGAGAGAGTAAAGTTCAGGAAAGGAAAGTGATGAGAAGTCACAGGAAAGGACACAAAGCAGGGTGAGTAGAATTGTCAGTGTGAATGTATGAGGGAAAGAAAGGGTTCTGAAAGGGAAGGGTGGGGGAAGGTGGGCAGGGGGTGAGAGGGCAGGAGTGGGGGAAGGGGGTGGAAGAGAATGAAAAAAAAAAAAAAAAAATAAATAAATAAATAAATAAAATAAATAGATAAATAATTTTTTTTAATATATAAAATAAATAATAATAATAATGATTAAATAAATAAATAGATAAAAGAATAAATAATAAATAATTTTTTTTTTAAATATATATATATATGCACACATATGCACACATACATGGACATATACGCACACACATATATAACTGAAAAAATAAAAATAGAAATAACTAAATAAAAAATGATAAACAGATAAATAAATAAATATAAACAAAAGTAAATAAATAAATTAAAACAACAGCAAAACAACAACAACCACACACACACACACACACACACACACAGAGGAATATATAAATAGATAAATAAAATTTAAAAAAAAAAAAAGTATATATACAAAAAACGGGATGAGTGGTGGTGGATAAATAGAGGAAAAGAGAAAGAGGGCAAGGATCAGAAAGTGGTTAGAGAATGCCTGGAAGACCGCTGCCATCACTTTGACACACGAGCGGAACACATTATGTCAAACATCGGGAGGTAGACTAAAAAAATCTTTGGTAAAAGTCGACTTACTTGGGATAAAAGAGGCGATGTATCAAGTCACAAGCTCTTCTTCAGGCAAATGAAATGAGTGAGTGACAGACAGAAAGGTACATACAGAGAGGGAGAGAGAGTAAAGTTCAGGAAAGGAAAGTGATGAGAAGTCACAGGAAAGGACACAAAGCAGGGTGAGTAGAATTGTCAGTGTGAATGTATGAGGGAAAGAAAGGGTTCTGAAAGGGAAGGGTGAGGGAAGGTGGGCAGGGGGTGAGAGGGCAGGAGTGGGGGAAGGGGGTGGAAGAGAGTGAAAAAAATAAATAAATTAAAAAAAAAAAATTTTTAATAAAAAAATAAATAGATAAATGTTTTTTTTAAATATATAAAATAAATGATAATAATAATAATAATTAAATAAATAGATAAAAGAATAAATAATTAAAAAAAAAAATATATATATATATATATATATGCACACATATGCATACATACATGGACATATACACACACACATATATAATTGAAAAAATAAAAATAGAAATAACTAAACTAAATAAAAAATGATAAATAGATAAATAAATAAACAAAAGTAAATAAATAAGGCAATATTAACATTTTTACCCGTGCACTCTTCGATGTTGAAGTGAGAAATCAAATCCACCCGAATGGGTATACCGGCTTGTGACAAAGTTGTGCACCATCTCTGGTTCGACATTCTTATATTATAATTAACATTTTTACCCGTCTGCAGTACAAAACATACGTGAGAAAGTCCAAAACGGGTGAAAATGTTAATTATATATATAAGTTTGTCGACTATAGTAGAGGATTTTAAAACGAACTTGTCGAGATTAGAAAGGTGTCTAAAAAGGGATGCTTTTTGGGGCATTCCATGCACCTAGCAAGGGGCTTGGAAAGAATGGGGGATACACAAAGTGAAAGAAAAAATCGGGACCCATGGGTCAGTTCGAACTTACCCGTCTGTGTTACAAAACATACCTGAAAACGATTAAGACGGGAGTGTGTATATATACACAAGTTTGGGTCAGTACTCGTAATGAAACTTGTCTCGATTCTAAACGCCGGTATGTCCGAGTTCATGGGGCATTCCATGCATCAAGCAATGGGCTTGAAATAGAAAAATTCGTAAAGAAATCGGGAAGCTTGTCGCTGTCATATTTCCAGGAGCGGACATGCGCGAAAGGGACGTATAAGGCAGTTCGATCGAAAGCGGTCAGTGTACGCGATCGCCAGGTTATTTAAAGTGAAGACGGAATGAACTGTACCATGCTTCGCGAGAGGATGAAAACAGAGTGGGGGGGCAAGACAACAGGTTGTGATCCTAACATGAACATGACTGAAAATAATAAAACAGCTTGCATGAAACACCGTCACGTGTATGCGACGTCAAAAGAGTGACGGCAGTCTCCTGTGGTGGGTCCGTTCTTTTCGGCCTGTTTCGTTGTACGTCCTTGCTGTATCGGTTCCGACAGCACTGACCAGGTACACGTGGAAACCGCACACCATTCCCTGTATTGCAGTGCTAAAATGCGTTGCACAGAGGACTTGACATTAAAAAGTGAGCGGGACTGGTGGAACTGACCTTCCTTAACAACGTGCTGTGCAGAAAAGTCACATACCGAAATAGGAAAGTGCATTTTAACGGCCGAGTCAGTGTCCGTGCTGAACTTAACCGTTTCAATTGGACAGCTGCACGTCCCTTTCTTGTCAGTGATGCTTTGGCCGGCTGTGAATGTTCAAGTCAGCGATTTCATGTGTGTGTGTGTGTGTGTGTGTGTGTTGAGAACTTCATTCCGTGATTGATTGTCCGTGGTGTGTGTTAGCTCGTTTCCTCGACAGCACACATCACATACGTGTGTGCTGTGTCCTGTGTTGCATGTCAGTGTGCTCCTGGCCTTCCGTGGAGAACTGAGGGCGAGACATAAAATATTTAGCTCCACAGATGGCCATTCTTTCCGTACGCACACAGTTGTTCACGTTACGTTCGGAACCCATCAGTTGTCTAGTCCTCCACTCTTGTTTTCATCCTCCCGCTGAAACACGGTGCAGTTCATTCCGTCTTCACTTCAAGTACAAGATTGTCAGTGCACAGTAACCTCTTTCCTACGTCCCCTTCGTGCACATCCACTTCGGCAGACAGGACAGGTCGTGCATGTACAATCACAACATTCCTTCAACATGTGTCTGGCAGTGTACAGTGACAGCTTCATTCCGTGTTTGCCAGTGTGTCCGTATAGTTGCCGCGGGAGCTCAGGTTGACTTCATTCCGTGACTTATGATGTTGTGCGTACCAGTGTACACTCACAAGTTCATTCCGTGATAATGTGTGTAGGGTTGACAACTTCATGGTTCCGGGATTGTGTGTGTAGGCACTGACACCTGACTTCATTTCGTGGTTTGGTGCGCCGACGGTGTACACTGACAATTTCATTCCGTCAAAGTGTGTGGGGCTCTGCGCAAAATATGTGGATTAATGTACTACATCGGTAAGTACAATCACAAACCCTTGTGTCGTCATGCAATGTCGTTTTCAGCCTCGCGCGAAGGACTCCACACTTCATTCTGTTTACAGTTTCGGAGTGCACAACTCAATACCCCGACTGAACAGCACTCCATTTTTAGACACCTTTCTAATGTGGACAAATTCATTTTAAAATCCTCTTCTATAGTCGACAAACTTATATATATATATATATAACATTTTTACCCGTTTTGGAGTTTTTCACGTATGTTTTGTACTGCCGCCGGGTGATTTCGAACTGACCCATGCGTCCGAATTTTTCTTTCACTTTGTGTATCCCCCATTCTTTCCAAGCCCCTTGCTAGGTGCATGGAATGCCCCAAAAAGCATCCCTTTTTAGACACCTTTCTAATCTCGACAAGTTCGTTTTAAAATCCTCTACTATAGTCGACAAACATATATATATAATTAACATTTTCACCCGTGTGGGACTTTCTCACGTATGTTTTGTACTGCAGACGGGTAAAAATGTTAATTATAATATAAGAATGTCGAACTAGAGATGGTGCACGTAACAAGCACGGGTATTTTAGACACCTTTCTAATCTCGACATGCTCGTTTTAAAATCCTCTACTATAGTCGAAAAACTTATATATATAATTAACATTTTCACCCGTTTTGGACTTTCTCACGTATGGTTTGTACTGCACACGGGTAAAAATGTTAATTATAATATAAGAATGTCGAACCAGAAATGGTGCACAACTTCGTCACAAGCCGGTATACCCATTTGGGTAGATTTGATTTCTGACTTCGACACCGAAGAGTGCACGGGTAAAAATGTTAATATTGCCATAAATAAATTAAAACAACAGCAAAACAACAACAACCACACACACACACACACACAGAGGAATATATAAATAGATAAATACAATAAAATAAAATAAAATAAAATAATAATAAAGTATATATACAAAAAACGGGATGAGTGGTGGTGGATAAATAGAGGAAAAGAGAAAGAGGGCAAGGATCAGAAAGGGGTTAGAGAATGCCTAGAAGACCGCTGCCATCACTTTGACACATGAGCGGAACACACTGTGTCAAACATCCATTTGACACACGAGATGAACAGACTGTGTCAAACATCCATTTGACACACGAGATGAACACACTATGTCAAACATCCATTTGACACACGAGAGGAACACACTGTGTCAAACATCCCTTTGACACACGAGATGAACACACTGTGTCAAACATCCGTTTGACACACGAGCGGAACACACTGTGTCAAACATCCATTTGACACATGAGAGGAACACACTATGTCAAACATCCATTTGACACATGAGAGGAACACACTGTGTCAAACATCCATTTGACACATGAGAGGAACACACTCCGTCAAACTACATAAAATAAATTCTGCTCAAGCTTCTAAGTTTTGGATCACCAAGCGTTCTGCTGAATAAACATGCATCATGATACAATCTTGTTTTTGAACTAATGAATGGGGCAAAACTACGACTTTGTGTACCAGTAACACTAACAGCCTCAGCCAATGACAGACTGGCTACCAAAAGCAATGGCACTGTCAACCGTTAGTTAAAAATATCTATCAATTTTGACAAATTAATACAAGCGCAGTTAAATATATCAACTAAGATCTAAAAAAACTGCGCCAAGTAACATCAAGGTACAGAGGAAGTGTTTCACATCATTCAAAATTCAAAGACACGGAAAACACATCTAATCATACTCATATTTTGTTAACTGTAAAAAAATTAATCACTGCTTCAGGCCAGGGCTTTGGCAATTCCTTGGCTTTTGATATTGAGACTTACTAACAAACACAAGCACTTGTAAATGACATAATTGCAAAATCACCTCACAATCACTTAACTATTTCATCTATACTTAATGTAAACTCTTAAAGAGTCTTCAAAAAACTGCATCATAAACATCTGATGACAAAGCGCTCTACGTTTTACAAATCATTGAAATTATTCAGATTGAAACAAAAAATGAAATGCTATATAATTATGTGACCTGGCTGGAGACATAATTTGAAAAAAAAAAAAATGCCAGAGAATCGACAGACAGAAAATACGAAAAAAAACTTAGCTGTATGAAGAGCACAGGAACAGGAGTCATGATGGCTGCCGGAAAAAGAGGGCGCTAGTCAGGGGGGCAAAGGGGAGGTTACCTACTTCTGGGAGGTTATCGGCCGTAGCTACTTTCGTTTTCTCCGCATAGGCGGATAGTAGTTTGCACAGGACAGGATTGTCAGACCCCTGCCGGAGTCTGCACTAGTGGGTCACGGTTAAGTATGTGTAATTATAATGATGTATCCTCCATGTTCCTGTCTGTGTAACTCCTCTCTCTTGCCCCTGCCTCCCCTTCTCTCTCCTTCTCCTTCACTATCTCTCCTTCGTTCAATTTCTTCTTTCCCTGTGTCAATCATGTGTGTGTGCACTATGTTCTTGTGGAGAGTACTCAATTTCTCAACAATCTGTTTAGTTCTTTTTTTGTTGATATTGTTCTTGATGTTTTTGCCATGTTGTGTGCATAGAATTTTTTTTCTTTCTCTCCCCCCCCCCCCCCCCCCCCCCCCAATGTATTCCCTAGACTAATTTATATATTTTCTCTATGAAGGTAGGACTAAAACAGGCCAATAGGTGTGTATTCCTTCTTCCTCAATTCATTCAAAAATAAACAGCAAAAAAAAAACAACAACAAAAAATTTATTACCTTTCCTGACTGTGGAATGGATTTCTTCATTATCCTGGCCACATTGGCAATGGGCAGAAAGCGATCCTGTAAGTAGAACAACAATATTGGAGAACTGCATCACACACACACACACACAAGAGCACATGCTGAAGTGTATGACTGAGAGGGAGTATATGAAAGAGGCACATAATACATGATATAACATACGCTGTTGTTCGTCTTCATACAAGAGCAAGAAAAACTAAGACTTGTACACACTCATCGAACATTAAATTACAAAAAAAAAAAAAAAAACCACCAGAGATTGTCCATCACTATAAAAAATTACATCAAAAATATCAATAAAACCACCAAAAAAGCACAAAGGCAAACAACTGTGAATGAATGTGTTTTTTGGTGTGTTTTTTCCTTGTGGTAACTGGATTGTATATTTTAAATGAATCTTAAATAAACATTCTTCTGCAAACATATGTTGTATCAGATTTTAATATATATATATATATATATATATATATATATATATTTAAGTTTAAATTACATAATGTTATGTTTATGTTCACAAATTTGTAAGATTTGTACCTACCTGTTCCCGGAGAGGGGAATCACTTTTCTCTTCCTCCCCCTCTGCTCCTAGTGTGTCATCACCCTCTGCAATAATTGCTTCAGTCTTCAGCCCTGGTTCAGGGCGAATATTCAACATTGATTAAGGGTGGACATTCAACATTAAGGGTGGACATTCAACATTAACATTAAGGGTGAACATTCGACATTAATTAAGGGTGGACATTCAACATTAATTAAGGGTGGACATTCAACATTACGGGTGGACATTCAACATTAAAGGTGGATATTCAACATTAAGGGCAGCTTGTTAGGTGATTTTTAACATTTTTTCTTCATTTTTGTTTTTAGGTTTCAAATTCTAAATATCTCCTGATTTTGTTGATTTTTGGTGAACTTGCAGTCTGGTTATAATACTTTTAGAGCCAATAAACAAAAATCTTGTTATGTATATCTAAGTATTTAAAAAAATATATTTTCTTTAGATCACTGTATGCGTGGTCGCGAGATGGGTTGGTTATCAAATGTCGGCATAATTTCTAAAGTTTTAACTCAATTGACTTCAAACTTTGCACAGTGATAGAACACAGTCAGATGCTTAAAACGGACTAAAACCAACTCTCTCCTATCTCCCTTCATAAGACCAGAGTGTGATTGTGACAAACATGAAAACTGAAAATTTCTAAACCCACTTCTCTCTTATCTAACACCTTTAGAAATAGTCTATTGTAAAGCCACATGTGTCATGAGTCTGTGCAGAAAATTTCAAGTCAATATGACAAAAAATGTGGATTTTAGGCTGACATTAGTAACCATACTCTCCGAAAATGCTGAAATTGAGAAAACAGCATCTAAAAGTTTGAAAACAACAAAAGTTAGATAAAGACTTAACAGCATGCATAACACTCACCAAGGCTACTCATGGGCGCCTGCTAAGTAGAATTGTTCAGTTTCTTCAGCTAACTGAGCAGCTTGATATGTTCTTTTTCTTCTTGCATCCTTCACCGCAGGCATTGCTTGAATGAATGAAGCTGCGATCCGTGCACGATCAAGCTCCTCAAAACATAATCTTGTATAGTGTCCTTGTGGCATTCCTAATTCACCAAAAATGCTAAGTCTACCACTCTCCCCATCATTGTAAACAACACTGGCATCTTCTACAGCTAGACTAAGTCTTTTCCTGCCTACAAAAGAAGTTTTGGGGCACCGCTGCCAGATGATGTTATGCAGACTCTCGTTCGTGTTCTGTGACCCACCGTGCGCACATTTATTCAGGAGGGAGTCTTGGGTGAGCACCTCAAACACAGGCTTGATTTGCTGGCAAACATATTCTGGGAATCCATTTTTATTAGGATTTCCCTTTCCACTTTTGGATGGACACCACCCGCCACAATTTGTATGCTGTTTGTTGCGATGCTTCCATATTGCCCAAATATCCTTTTTCATCTGTGTGACATTTTGTACATTGTTTCTAATGGCAGCCCCAAAATGACCATGAATTTTTAAAATAGCCTTTTTTGTTAACTTTCCCTTTCCCCATAACCCCTTTGTGATTTTTCCATTTTGCAATTTGAATTGCTTGTTTTTGTTTTCAGTGACAGTTTTCATGAGATGTCTGCCCATCCTTTTTTGTACATGCCCACAGCACTCTAATCTCTCTATGTTGGTATCATACACTGGTGGATCTGCCTTTGTTAGAGTAGAAAATGACTTGCTGTCCCCATCACCTAAAAATGTTGTATACTTTAGGCCATATAATGTCTGTGAACGACGGAAAATAGTTTCTGTCCCGGCTGGTTCCATTGCCCCCGCAGACCGTGTGTGGTTTTTGTCACACTCACCTTTCCTCTCATGAATTTCTCTCCAGGTCTCTCCAAATCTACATCTGTCTTCTTCTTTCTATTCTTGGCACATGAGTCACAGTGGTTAGATAAAGTCTCAGTATCAAGAACTTTTGACTGTTTGCCATGTACAGAAAGCACCGTCACTACCCCATTCTTACTCTGAAAGCCCCGGCGTTGATACGTACCATCACATGATACTGTAATGTTGTTTCCTTGGCTATCTTTGATTTCCCTAGCTGCTTTTTCTTTGCTTGCTTTTGCTACTTTCTTTGTTGCTTCCAGTATCCTTTTCTTATGAAGTGACCAGCTCCCGGTCTGTGGGGGTGGGGGCATGTTCATGTTACCTAAAAATTTCTTTCCACCTGTATAGTGTTTGCCTGAGGCAAATATTGCAAGTGCAAACCTCCTATCCACTTCATGAGTTTTGCCACATTTTTTTTTTAGAAGTGTCAAGACTAATTGTGTGACTGCATTGACAGTGAAAAGTAAATTTAGATGCCATGGAAATTTTGTCCTCTTTCACATGAAACAGGCGTTTGTTTGCACCTAGTGGTTGTTTACATTTGGGACACAGCAGCTGAGACACAAAATCTACCAAGTTCTCACAGTCAACAAACCTAAACCCAGTCAAAGAATCATCTTTATCAAATTGAACACTTTCTTCTCCTAATTTTGAGTCTAATTTAGTAGCAGAAGAAGTTGATGGTGCTGGGTAGTCTTGTTCAACAAGTGAGCCTGAGCTAACTGAGGGGAGGAAAGAGTGGGGCCGATGTGTTTGTTCAGTGTCGGCTGATCTCTCACTTCTGTCACTGTCTTTGCTCTCTGACTTATCACTTTTTGTGAATCTGTTACCATAAAACTGTCTCTTCTTGCGCCTATCCGACCTCACCTTCTTTGGTTTGCCCATGATAATGATCAAAATGATCAACACTAACTCAAAACAAAAACTAAAACAAAAAGAGCCTCTCTGAACTGACACACTTGTTCCGCTCACAGTTTGTGACGCGAATGCCGAAAGCAGAAGAAAGAAGCCATCTCATTGGTTGGGAGCGGGCCCTGTACCGGAGATTAGAAAAGAGAGATAAACCACTTGCAGAAATTGCTGAAGCCAGGCAGCCTGCGCCGCGACACGCATTCATTATTCATGAGCTGCCTTTGCCCCGCCCATACGAAAGGAAAGCGTCAGTCGAACGCAGTCTCCCGAGTGATTTTATAATTTGGATTACACCTTTTTTCCCTTTTCTGTTTGCTTCATCCCACGCAGATGTCAAACTCAATTTTGTTGTGAATAACATTCCTAAATATTTATATGTATTGGTTACTTTTATTTCCCTATCACCACAGCACCATTTTTCACGAGTCGAAAGATGACCTCCATTGCGGAAAACTATAATATTGGTCTTATCGAGATTCACTGTTTGTTGTAGTCTGTCTGTTTCTTGCTTAAGGGCATTTAATTGATTTTGTAACCCTATGGGTGTGTCAGACAAGAGAACAACATCATCAGCAAATAGCATTAAGAGCAAATCTGTTGCGCCAGGTATCATTTGTATTCCATGTCTCCCCTTCTTTGGTAACTCCACTGCCAATTCACCGATGAAAAAGGAAAACAGCTGTGTGCTTGGCATACAACCTTGTTTAACCCCTCTTGGACACTGAAAAAAGTCTGAATAAATACCTTTGTCACGAACACATACAAGTACAGAATCGTAGATGCTTTTAACAGCCATGTAAAACTCCCGAGAGACAGAGACAGAGACTTAGAGAGAGAGAAAGAGCACAATACAACGGTCTGCTCGGGCAACATGAAGCATTCGTATATATATGAATTATATATATGATTATGTACATATAGATAGATTTAGATTTACATACTGATAGATCTATATGAAATTATGTATATATGTATTCATGTATGTATGTATAGACAGATGTTAGAAGAGAGACAGAGCTGAATATGTGTTTTATGTTTTGATATATATATTTTTTTTTTTTTTTTTTTTTTGAAGAAATGGTGATGTAAACCAGAAAGTGTGAAGAAAAAGTAGCGTTACGAAAACGCAGTTCAATAATTTATGACAGTCTCTCTCATGTGCAACATTGCGCTGGGGGAGGGGGGGAGTTGGTGGTGGGGGGAGCTGCTTTATTTTCTTTTTATATTATCTATATTCAAGCAGATGCAAACGTGCTAAAAACCAAAGCAAAAATGAATCGGTTTTCATTGTATACAGCGAAACTTACTACACGTGGGAAATTCCAGGCGTAACTTAACTTTCGCTTTACTGCAGCTGAACCGTCAGAACCGACCAGTTTCCTTCGGGTGGGGAAGGAGAGGGTGATTTACCCCCACCCTTCTGCACTGCGTGTGTGCCCCAAAACGGCTTCAGCACTGTTACAGACAGTAAGAAGGGGCCTGCCGCGAGTGGTTTATCTCTCTTTTCTAATCTCCGCCTGTACCACAGCCTCATGTAAACAGGAACCAATGAAAATGCTTCTTTTGGCCAATGTTGGCAAGCATTTGACCCCAATAGAGGGATTTCTGCTGAACATTTTGGTGTTTCATTTTTGTGTGTATGCCTTGTAGAAGCTGAGATACAGTGGTACAAAGGTTTCGCATATTTAATGAGGTGTAAACAAACATTGCATGCAGGTTTGAAAACATGAAAATAAACTATTTTAGCACCTTTATTTTATTTTTAGGGTGGTAAATATTGAAAATAGAGATACTAAAACATCATTGTGCAAAATATTGAAAAATCACAAAAAATAAAGAAAAAATGTTAAAAATCACCAAACAAGCTGCCCTTAAGGGTGGACATTCAAGATTAATTAAGGGTGGACATTCAACAACATTAAGGGTGGACATTCAATATTATGGGTGGACATTCAACATTAATTATGGGTGGACATTCAACAACATTAAGGGTGGACATTCAACAATAAGGGTGGACATTCAACAACATTAAGGGTGGACACTCAACATTAAAAGTAGATATTCAACACTGATTATGGGTACCATAGACATTAACTAAAAAATGATTAAGCATTCAGGGTGGAAATCAAATATTCAGGGTGGACATTCAATATTCATAGAGGACATTCAACCATGGAGGACATTCAGCATTCAGGGTGGACATACAGCATTCAGGGTGGACTTTCAGCATTCAGGGTGGACATTCAACAGTCAGGGTGGACATTCAGCATTCAGGGTGGACACTCAACATTCAGGGTGGACATTCAGCATTCAGGGTGGACATTCAACATTCAAGGTGGACATTCAGCATTCCGGGGTGGACATTCAACAGTCAGGGTGGACATTCAGCATTCAGGGTGGACATTCAACAGTCAGGGTGGACATTCAACATTCAGGTTGGACATTCAACAGTCAGGGTGGACATTCAGCATTCAGGGTGGACATTCAGGGTGGACATTCAACAGTCAGGATGGACATTCAGCATTCAGGGTGGACATTCAGCATTCAGGGTGGGCATTCAACATTCAGGGTGGACATTCAGCATTCGGTGTTCCAACACCTGTGACCAAACAAAATTCCGTACTTTTTTTTCCCAGGCCAGACTGAAAAATTTCCATCCAAACTCAAAGCCAAACTTATCAGTTACACTGTCACTGCTGATGATAGAGTCAGAGATCAGCAGAATATCCCAGTGTCAATCAGCAGGGGTCCAGGGGCAACAACCAGTTTTTGCCCCCCCCCCCCCCCCCCCTCCAGCCGAAAACAAATTCAGTACTTTTTAAGAGGTTTTTGGGGCCTCTCCTGAAAGCTAAGTATGTAAATAACAATTAACAGTTTCTTCTTTGGGCCCCCCAAAAACTTTTTTCCCCCTCTGAAAAAAAAAGTTTTCCTCTGAAATCAACTGATCTTCCACTGAAAACAGCCGATCCTCTGAAAGTTCCACAGCTTAATTTTCAGAACTTTTTGTTTTTCGTTGTTTTTCAAACTTCCATGATTTTATATGAATCCATAATAACTGAAGTAATGTGCAGAGCTCAACATATTAAGGAATGAATAATCTATGAAGTAATGCTCCAATGAATGAAATAAAAAAAATTTTCATTTTAAAATCCCATGATATACTGTTTTATATCAATCATTGTACCCCCGAAAACGGAGTACGGCTGCCTACATGGCAGAGTAAAAATGGTCATACACGTAAAAGCCCACTCGTGTACATACGAGTGAACCTGGGAGTTGCAGGCCATGAACAAAGAAGATATCAATCATCACAAAACGCTCTAAATTTTTGTCCAAACATTACAAAAAAAGCACACACACACAAAGAAAAAAAGCATAATAATTTAAATTACAAACCATGCTCTTTTTTTCCAAACCAGTCTAGAGGAAATAGACACTAATTATAACTTATTGAAGTGTGCAAGAAAGATGACACTATCACTTTGTATCAGTGTACACCTCGTTTGCTACCACCAGATATAATCATTATAAACAGAAGTTGCTGAGAACATCAACACAACACTGGAAGTCAAGTGTAAAGGGTAGCCAAGTAATGAGTTGCTCATGAAATGGAATCTGAATCATGAGACATGCGTGCGTATGCGAGTGTATGTGTGTGGGTGTGCACACATGCATGTGAGTTTTTTTTCCCTTTTTTCTTAGGCTTAACGGCTTTTCACTGTTAAGTGATATTGGATGGGGTAAAGGGGGTGGGGGGCCAGGTGAAGGCAGTATGTGTATGCGTGCGCACTGGGGATGGGGGTGATGAAAAGAAGTGGTGGGATGACCGAGACAGGGAAGGAGACATGAAAAGTGTGCATGTGCGTGCGTGCGTGCGTGTGTGGTCCATACCATCAGTGCACATAAAATCTTGTTGACTTTTCACAGATTTTAAAAACATTAATGAAAACTGAAATCATGTCACAGGATCACCAATAAATTTGCCAAGCAGTGACACTTGTTTGGTAAAACTTCAAAGATACTGTTTAAAGTTTCACTCACCTTCCACGACATATGTGTTGGTGCCATTTAAGAAGGCCTCTGCGGTATCCCCACTTCCATCCATAATTTTTGTTCTGCAATTCATAGCAAATAAATTATAGTATTATATACAAGTACAAAGTATACTTTAACATGTTAGAAGTTGTTGACACATTTGTAGATAAAAGGTGACATAAATAAAGTGCATTTCATCCACATGGTAACAAATCACACAAAGAATATGTGTTGTGACAAAATGTGATACAATACAGAATGCTGGGGGAAAATAAAAAAAACAAACAGTATATGACTATATGCCATGCATACGAATTATGATAAAGAAACAATCCTCAACTCAAGTGATTAGCATACAGTTTGTCTTTTTTTTTCTCTTTTCCCCCCATTCTTTCTTTCCATGGTCACATCATCCCGGAATGTGTATACAGGATGAATGACATTTAATGATTCATGCCAATGATCCCAATGTTTTCTGGCAATACCTTTCAAGAGGTTTGATTTTTCTTTTTACTATGAAACCACTAAACTGATGTCATTGCAACATCTACACAGGTGTGTGATTTTTCTTTCTACTATAAAACCACTAAACTGATGTCATTGCAACATCTACACAGGTGTGTGATTTTTCTTTCTACTATAAAACCACTAAACTGATGTCATTGCAACATCTACACAGGTGTGCTGTTTGACTGTGTGTACCTGTGCAGTAAAGTAATGGGCAAGTTGACCTGTCCCTGGTGCCGTGAGGAAAATAACAAAGAAATAACTCTGCCAGCTAGCGATCTCCTTGACTGCTGGAACGAGCTCTAATATTTTACTAAGCCATTCACACTCATGCATAACTCTGCATCAATGGGATAGAATAAAAAGACACATTTGTACAAAGGTATGGTAATTGTAGATGGAAAGAGGGGTGGATGGGAAGTGCTCTTTTGCAGAGAGATAGGTTTTAGGCCAAAGGCCTGACCTGAATTAGAGCTCTACACGAGTTCGTAACACTACACAACACAACTGGGCACCACAACTAAACAAGAGCTGAACAAGTACCCTTGATATGTAAACATCTTAACTTGCAACTGAGATATCTGGTAATTAGTTAATGGCAATAGCAATATTAGGGACACTTGATTGTATCTTGGGTAATGTTCAACTTTAGAATACTAAACTCAGGGGGGCTGTTTAGACGAAAAACAAAGGGTGTCTTAGGCTCACCTCGATGCGCTAAGTTGAATGGAACCCTCAGTTTCAGTTTCAGTGGAACCCTCAGCTAAGCTGTACGACCACTACTTTCCCATGAAACTGCGACAATTTTATACACAGTAAGCTCAGCCGAACACAGCCAGAGCAACCACCTGCAAGCCATTTTGACTGCTGATCACGCGGGTGGTCGCGTCATCAATCTCTGTGTGGGTAGTCTTCAGCTTACTGTGTATAAAATTGTCGCATGTTTCATGGGAAAGTAGTGGTCGTACAGCTTAGCTGAGGGTTCCATTCAACTTAGCGCATCGAGGTGAGCCTAAGACACCATTTGTTTTTCGTCTGAACAGCCCCCCTGAGTTTAGTATTCTAAAGTTGAACATTATATCTTGTGTAAAGCGCTTAACTTTTATACAACTAAGTATAATGACGAATCTTTTCCAGTTATTTTTTTTATATATTATTTTAACACACCATTAAATCTTTGCCGGTAAGAAGACACTCAAACACTGAAAATCAGTGATGACAGTTGCCGGATGCTGACTCTTCATTTCACTCTAGGTCGAGAGTCTGTGTCAATTAATTATGAAATTAATTATCATGTGTGGTATCACAATCAAAAACTTCTCTTAGACGATCAACGAACTTCCAGATTCGGCTCAACAGACCTCTCGTCAAAGCGAACCAGCACAGTCTAGTAAGCGGCCAACAAGACAACATGGCGGGCCTTTAGTTTGGATCGCCGTCTTTGTTCCCATCAAAAGATCACGCAACCGCTTACAAATCTTGGTGCTCGAGAAATAACAACTTGATCAAAACAACACGTGCCAGATATTAGCTTCGGGATAATGACAACAAACCTCTGTGATTGAGATGGGTTTGAGGAATTGGTTGGTCAACGGGTGAACCAGTGAGATTGCAGGAGACACGCAGCCACTCAGCGAAGAATGTTGACGAACGATTACCAACCACACGAAGCGTACTTATTTTGGCGGTAAAGCGGTCGGCGGAAACACTGAGAGTCAGCTGACCACGTTTGCCAGAATTCCGAGCACGTGGGACAGACGGACTTACGTACTCTCTCTCTCTCACTCCCCCCCCAATTTTTTTTTAAATTATAGATTTTATCCCATCTTCAGGACTGTATGAGAAAAAATCTGACTTTAAGCGGGTACACTCGTTTCTAATACTAAAATTGTAATTCATGAAAAAAAAGAAAAAGAAAAAAGAACAAAACTACTTTGGCTGAAATGAAGGCACTTTTGTGTGGTAAGAGCCTGCCATCCAGCCACAACACACACACACACACACACACACATACACACACACCATTAAAACAATCACTAACTGCTTCTAAGGTCAAAGGACACACGCGTGCAGCTATTTACCGAAGTGACCCAGATTCCAACAGGCAGACTGATAATGTAGTTCGTTGAGTAATTACGATTCCTTTTTTATGTTTGGGCATGATCGCAATATTAAAAAAATCAGCTTCCCACCTGATTGTAAGCCGTTACTGAAAACAATGCTGACTCCCTGATTTCACACAGGTCAAGTCAACGCACTTTAAAGAAATCATATTCATACGCTGATATTTTTAGAACAAATTACCGTCTCAACAAGACACCCTTCATGATCAGAACACTCGTTGTGTTCCCCCGTTTGTGTGTGTGTGTGTGTGTGTGTGTGTGTGTGTGAATATCTATGTGTATATGTGTGTCTGTGTGTGTGTCTGAATATCTGTGTGTCTTTATGTGTATGTGAGTGTGTGTGCTTGTGTGGTGTGTGTGTGTGTGTGTGTGTGTGTGTGTGCAAATATACATGTCTAAATTTACTTGAATTTTTTTTCTTCCCCCCCCCCCCTCCACCACCACCAAAGAATCCAGTGCAAGCTAGCGTGTTTGCAATCAGTTCTTCAAACTGTACACAGGACATGGATTGAGCTCCCTTTTTTCTTTTTCTTTTCTTTTGTTCCACCAGAACTCTACACTCAGCTCTTTCAAGTCTGGCCTGTAAAACCTAGCTACCTCTTTCCAAAAAAAAAGCTCACATAACCCCCTTCCCTATCAACCTTATGTTCACATACATGATAGATTCATACTGTCTTGTACCAATAAGGAGAATAAGAAAGAACGTGTGCAAAATAGAAATGTATAACCTTTAAAAACTGAATACAAAATGGCATCTCTGCCTTGGTCGAAAGAGGTCCTTTCCCCCTCTGCACCTCTCAGTCACATGCTCAATACGCTAAGCCTACCAGGGAAAGTAATGATTACTAATTGTGTGGGCCTACTTCCACTTTCAAACAACAATTTAATGAGTTTCAGTTTCAGTTTCAGTAGCTCAAGGAGGCGTCACTGCAATCTGACAAATCCATATACGCTACACCACATCTGCCAAGCAGATGCCTGACCAGCAGTGTAGCATTCAGGACAGTAAGGAGGAACCGCCACTCACAGTGTCTGTTTTGGGCCACGGCTGAGTCTCTGAATGGTTACACAGGTGTGCTTTGGGTCTCAAGTTGAGTTCTTCGACTCAGTGTTCTGCCCATTGTGTTCTTTGGCCTCAGTTCCTCTCTGGTATGGTACCTTCTGGTGTCCAGTGACGACTAAGGGGTGATGTTAATTTTGCCCTGTTCGTCAGCTGAGTATGACTGGGGATGGGTCCGACCTATTTCCACTGCCTTCTCAGTCAATCAGTGATGGTTTCCACAGCAAATCCACTGTGACAGTGAAACAAGTATACTTGCACCCAGAAAAAGAAAAGACAAAAAAAAAGGGTGACACTGCACTGTGGTGATAAATTCTCCATGGGGACAGCAGCCCGAATTTCACACAGAGAAATCTGTTGGGACAAAAAGTAATACAATACAATGACTATCCTTATCATTATTATCATTATAGCATTCTCTCATGAAATAAGATGCACAGGTTTCTATCATCACATAGACACACATCATGTGTGTGTCATATGCATGAAAGCACAATCACACACAAACACACAACAGAGTCATCATTTTCTAAACAATATTTATTCAAAAGAGACAAAATGTGATGTATTATATGAAGTAAAATGAATCTGTAAAGTACTTCAATTTGTCTCTGGACAAGACAAAGCTCTACAAACAAATACATACCTTTTTAAGTGGCCAGAATGTGTCAAAATAAGACCGTGAGATAACTAGGCCTCATGACACAATTTGCAATTCAATGGCTGTGAAGCTCCAACAATCTAACCTTGTGACTACGTCTAGCCCTCAATAAAAGGTACATTTGACACAGACAGAAATACATGTCAACAGCAGCCAGTGTCCAGTTTCTGCAACAGCAGCTGTGAGATCTGTGATGGAGGTTGTGACAACCACATACAATACATAGTTTGTGCACTGGGTTTCCGTCCACAACACCTGAGTATCGCATCTTGGTAGTGTTATCTTTCAGGTCACAATGGATGGAGACCTGTTAGTGCCTGAACCCATTTTGATTTATGTGAACATACACACTTGTTTAAGTGAACATAAATGCGGAAGAGAAAGAAAAATGTAACCCGCTTGTTTATGTGAACATACACAGTCATGGAATATAGAACACATGTAAACCACTTATTCATGTCAATATACACATGGAAGATTAAAAAAAAAGGTGTATTAAAACCTTGTATAAAAAACACACCCAGATTTTAAAATAAAACCACTGTTGTCATCATAAATGGGGAGGGGCCTGATAATGCCAGAATCTCCTTCATGCACACATATGCATAATTATGGAACATCAACTACAAAAGAAAGCATGTTGATGACCCATGAGCCATTCCTGAACTATGTATAGAAACGTTAAACCCTGCATAAACCATCCTACATAAACCTACATGTAGTGGTCAAAACAGCAGAGTAGAACGCAGTCATTCCACAGACACAGACTTTATTCTGCATACATGAATGATTAAAAGGACGGATGGAAAAAGGACTTGTCAGGCACATGTTTCACTCTCTACATTTCTACTGGCCCTTAGGTGGGAAATGGTCATCGAGAGGACCAAGGAAGGGGGTTATGGCGTAGGGTGGGGGGAAAGAATCCATTAACTCTCTCCATACGAATGGCGAAAGAGACGACGTTAACAGCGTTTCACCCCAGTTACCATCATCAAAATATTGCAAGAGGAAGGCTCTTATACTGAAGAGGTGAATGTTGACAAAGAATACCACAATTCTGACGACGGAAGCTAAAGGTTGGGTCATTCAGACACCCACTGGACATCCGAGGGGTCTGTGTAGAGGAGAAGAGAGGACTGGCCGTACTGAGTGAGTTAATGGATATTTCCAAGCATGACTTTTTTTTCAGACATGACCACACAAACCATACATTAATTTTGCTGTTGTCTTCTCAAGGTCTTCAGTGTCAGCAGATTCATGGGGAATCTTGTTGGAGGGTGGTCTCCACTCTGGAGGGGATGCTCACTCAGTCTTGCTCCATAACTAAATGATCATTGTCGTCATTAGGGGGCTTAACAGGTGGTGACCTCAGTATGTTAAAGCAGAACACACACCACTGAACATCACCAGGGTCTACTCTGCCGTGTGGCCTCCCAGCAATCTAACACTGATAGTTCCCTATGGACTGCTGATGCTGGGACTGAGACAGACTGGCCTGGGTGTGGCTGTATATGGGGATCTCAGAAAAGCGGTGTGGGAGTAATGCCACTGAAATGGAGTAAATGATAGGGCAAGAAAAAAAAACAACAACAACAAAAAACAAAAAAACTTTTGACTCACAATAATCATCAGACAAGAGACCTCTACATGGTCAATTATGATAAAGCACTTCATGCTAATGTGGGTTTTTTTCCCTTCATAAAAAGCATGCAGTACTGACTCATCTCCCCAAGCATGCAAAAAAAAAAAAAAAAAAAAAAAAAAAAAAAAAGAAAAGAAAAGAAAAAAAAAAAGAGAGCTATCCATGAGATCACAGCCTTGAACCAATTTACATCAAGGAAACACAGGGTGGCATTCACTGACTTAGCCATGTTGAAACACAAGATGTTGCCCATGTGGAAAACGAAATCAACTGAACAAAACAAGTGTCCTTTCCTACACACACCAACATCAACAGAACGCTACTCCAACTTCAATATCAGTATCACAAATATATGAGATGAAAGGACAGTTTATGCACAGAAATATTTATGTCAGTTTTCATTGAACAAAAGAGTTAAATCATCATTTTAACATATAACAAGATTACAGCTTGATTAAAAAAAAAAAAAAAAAAAAAGTCAGTAGTTAAAATACCATACAAACATCAAACTTTATTACAATCTGAAATTTTTTTTAAAAATTTTTTATAAAAACACATGATGAGATCACAACCTGATATAAAAAAAAAATCAAACAGTGATGAAAAGATCACAGCATGATAAAAATGTATCCCCCCCCCCCCCACCCCCCCCACCCCCCAAAAAAAAGTACAGGGTGAAATGATCATAAAGACACATAACGATAAAAGAAGTAAAGAGTGAAATTATCATGTAAACATATTACCAGATCACAGCAAGGCAGTTCCAGTTCCAAGGACGTGTCAGAGCGTGTGGGCAGAACCATACATGCTACACCACACAGCTTCTTTTTTTTTCCCAAGCAGCAGATGCCTGAACTCCAACATGATGATCAGGCTTTGAGAAAAGGCTGGAGAAATCTCACAGCTAGAAAAAGACGTAAACGGTGAAATGATTAAAAAGACGTAAACGGTGAAATGATTAAAAAAAAACCAAACATATGACATTGCAGCTTGATAAAAAAGCATGCAGTGGAAATTATCATATGACATAAAATGAGATCACAGCTTGATAAAGGAGCAAATGGCAAAATTATCATTTAAACATAAATATAACAAGATCACAGCTTGATAAAGATGCAACTGTCAAAATTATCATTTAAACATAAATATAACAAGATCACAGCTTGATAAAGGAGCAAATGGCAAAATTATCATTTAAACATAAATATAACAAGATCACAGCTTGATAAAGATGCAACTGTCAAAATTATCATTTAAACATAAATATAACAAGATCACAGCTTGATAAAGAAGCAGATGGCAGACTTATCATTTGAACATAAATATAACATGATCACAGCTTGATAAAGATGTAGATCTCTCGTTCTCTCAACATCTCTGTGGATAAATATTTTCTTTCTTTCTTTTTCTATAACCGCAAATCAGCAGTGTAAGGTTTATCTTCTTAAAATAGTGCATACATAAAGAAATAAACAAAAACTGACAAATAATTGATATGCCATTCCGATAATCAGCAGCCATCTTATAAAAAAAAAGAAGTTAAGCTATCCCTTTTTTTTTTTGTTACTGTGCAGCGGACCCACAATAAAAAAACAAAAAACAACAAAAAACAAACCCCCCCCTCCCCCCCTAATTTATCCTTTTTAGTAGGCATCAGAATTACGTGTTCAACTGATTTTATCCCCCCCCCCCCCCCCCAAAAAAAAAGAAGTCTTAATTAC
Organism: Babylonia areolata; assembly: GCF_041734735.1. Taxonomy (NCBI): domain Eukaryota; kingdom Metazoa; phylum Mollusca; class Gastropoda; order Neogastropoda; family Buccinidae; genus Babylonia; species Babylonia areolata. The sequence goes on from NC_134900.1 coordinate 37,082,231, forward strand.
AATACATTTTTTTCACGTGTTCAATACACCTTTCATCCAAGCAACGCTGAATTCAGTCCAGTCCTTTGTAAACAGGCATTTTCAACGAACAGGCGTGCACACAGACACAGACACACAGTGTCTATTCTGCTTCTTCTTCTTCTTCTGCGTTCACTCGTATGCACACAAGTGGGCTTTTACATGCATGACCGTTTTTACCCCGCCATGTAGGCAGCCATACTCTGTTTTTGGGGGTGTGCACGCTGGGTATGTTCTTGTTTCCATAGCCCACCGAATGCTGACATGGATTACAGGATCTTTAACGTGCGTATTTTATCTTCTGCTTGCATATACATACGAAGGGGGTTCAGGCACTAGCAGGTCTGCACATGGGAGATCGTAAACATCTCCACCCTTTACCCACCAGGCGCCGTCACCATGATTCGAACCCGGGACCCTCAGACTGACAGTCCAACGCTTTAACCACTCGGCTATTGCGCCCGTCGTCTATTCTGCTTCAAATTGTCTTTCACACATCACAAAACCCAATAAAACAAAGCACAGAAAAAAGTGATTATACCAGTGATAACCTAAATAATAAAAAAAATTATGAAAAACAAAATGAATGATTATTTAACATACTCATTCACTAAACCTCACAAAACCACACATATCTATAAAAATATTGAAAAAAAAAAGAGAAGAAAATCATGAAATCATTCTTACTCCCGGAGAAGACAAAAATGATGAAAAAACATGACAGCAACAGAAACCATGTAGCATTGATTCATAACGTTCCATTTTCCCAAGAACGCACCGACACAGAACATTTCACCTTTCAATTTTCTGTTCCACTAAAATAAATCTCTCCAGACACAAAACTGAACAAAACTTGTTTTAGTAGATGTAGTACATTTCAAGCATCCATCACAGCTATTTCTGCAGATGTATGATCATTACATTTTGTCACATGCAAAAAAAACCAAAAAAAAACCCGAAAAACATTGACAATACAACAGAATAAAAATATAATGCCCCCTCTCCCTCCCACCACCCCCACTCCCTCCCCCCCCAAAAAAAAAGTTTTAAAATATTCAGCAAAGTTTTTGTTTTGATTTCATGTTTGAAAGTTGATGACTTGGCACAAAGCAACACCAGCCGTGCATCGACTAGGGTGGGAGAGCCCTCAAGACATCAGGCCAGCAGACCACCAACAAGCCCATCAGGACAGACAGGTTAAAGTCTCAAATCCCTGAACTGAAATCATCTTCAGTGTTGACGATCTTCAGCAGTCCATTGCTAATGTGTGACTTTTTCAACTCCTTGTTAAATAGTCCAGTTGGTTCGCTGTTATAGTTGTTAGTTTCTCATTAGAAATATGTTATATTGTTATGGGGTTTTTTTGTTTATTTTCTAAACAAAACTTAAATCAATAATTTTCACACACACACACACACACACCCTTTCACTTACTCGTATGCGTACACAGTAACCCCCCCCACCCTCCCTCCCCCTCCTCCCACTCAATTTTTTTCCTTCCCTCGTCTAATATCACTTACAGTGAAAAGACGTTAAACTAAAGAACGAGCAGACTGTGAGGACACCAGTCCATCAGGACATCAAGAAAGCTTCTTCGCAGAACTTGAGCTGCCAGATTTTCCCAGCGTACTCATCAAACTTCTCCTTGCCCAGGAGGTCCATCAGTTTGGGCTGAAACAGGACAACACACACATTTTGTTTTTCTTGTTGTATGGAGGGAGGTGGCAGAATGGTTAACGTACTTATCGGCCAATGCTGTGTCTGTCAGGGTCTGGGGTCTTCTTCTTCTTCTTCTTCTTCTTCTTCTTCTGCGTTCGTGGGCTTCAACTCCCACGTTCACTCGTATATACGCGAGTGGTCTTTTTACGTGTATGACCGTTTTTACCCCGCCATGTAGGCAGCCATACTCCGCTTTCGGGGGTGTGCATGCTGGGTATGTTCTTGTTTCCATAACCCACCGAACGCTGACATGGATTACAGGATCTTTGACGTGCGTATTTGATCTTATGCTTGCGTATACACACGAAGGGGGTTCAGGCACTATGTTGACCTGGGAGATCGTAAAAATCTCCACCCTTTACCCACCAGGTGCTGCGGTCTCGCCCTTTCTCCCAAGTTATCAAACTGGGCGTCAAGTCTTTTTGGATGAGATGATAAACCGAGGTCCTGTGTGCACCACGCACTTGGCGCACTGAAAAAGAACCCACAGCAACGAAAGTGTTGTCCTCTGGCAAAATTCTGTTGAAGGAATCCACTCTGATAGGTAAACAAATGCATACACTCAAGGACTGACTAGCGCCCTGGGCTATTCATCCGGTCAGGAATCCACCCAGCAGATGAGGTTTTGCGTATATGGATTTGTCCGAACACAGTGATGCTCCTTGAGTAAGGGAAACAGAATCTGAACTGGAAGCTTGTTGTCCCGTCACATGTACCGTTTCAGTGGCATTAAGGCCAGACACGGTAGTACAAAAACGTATGAAATAAACTTGAAGTTTATGGCTTTCTGCGACATGGTATCCAAAGATATTGGACTAAACATGTCTAAAAAGGTCATTTTGTGCAATTTGTCGTGACGGTTTCCATGGAAACGAATCCAAAAAAGCCGACAAACAAAAAAAAAAAAAGCTTATAACTTCGGTACCTTTATAGACATGTTATTTCTATTTGTTTTATTTGATTTATTTGTATTTGTTCTTTATTATAGTGCAGTGGTATTTTGGAATTTGAATAAATACTTTTTTTTTTCTTTTTTTGTTGTTGAAATGAGTATAAATTCCTTGACATCATTTTTTTCAAATGAGTGTGCATTCATTCTTTTACTAGTACTATGCAAACCACTGCACTATAACAAAGTTGAATACATAAAGAAATAAAGTACTAAGTTTGAACATGCTATCTTTTAAAGTTTTTGAGCATTAGCATTTTGAAAAATGGTATTACGAGGACAAAACACAAAACTGAGAAAACAGGAAAGGAAAGAGATGTGCTTGTGCTCACAAGAAATCACACATGTTGATGCTGTTTGAAGCTTTATTTAAGTGAATATAGTACCCAGGTGAAACGGACTATAAATATTAGATGTTGAAGAAGCAAATTATTCAAAAAAACGAAAATCACAAAAAAATGATGATTTTGGTCAAAATTTCACTACCGTGTCTGGCCTTAATCCCCCGCAACACACTCCCAGTCCCCCAATACACAGCCACACCCAGGTTCGCCTGTCGCAGTCTCAGTGTCAGCAGTCCACAGAAAACTACCGATGTTAAGTCGGCAGGAAGTCACACACCTGAGGAGACCCTGCACTGCTGCCAAGACACATCAGTGGTGTTCAGTGGTGCCAGTTCTGATTCAACATTCGCAGGACACCACCTGCTAAGCCCCCAACTGATGACAATAATCGCTTAATTGCAAGGCCTGACCGAGTGAGCGTTCCCTCACGATGGAGATCACCACCATGACCCTCCACTGACGGTCCTTCATCAACCTGCTGGCACCATGTCCCTCCACTGACGGTCCTTCATCAACCTGCTGGCACCAGAGACCTCCACTGACGGTCCTTCATCAACCTGCTGGCACCATGTCCCTCCACTGACGGTCCTTCATCAACCTGCTGGCACCATGTCCCTCCACTGACGGTCCTTCATCAACCTGCTGGCACCATGTCCCTCCACTGACGGTCCTTCATCAACCTGCTGGCACCATGTCCCTCCACTGACGGTCCTTCATCAACCTGCTGGCACCATGTCCCTCCACTGACGGTCCTTCATCAACCTGCTGGCACCAGAGACCTCCACTGACGGTCCTTCATCAACCTGCTGGCACCATGTCCCTCCACTGACGGTCCTTCATCAACCTGCTGGCACCAGAGACCTCCACTGACGGTCCTTCATCAACCTGCTGGCACCAAAGACTTCGACAGGACCTGTCCCAGGCACGGAAGTGGAGGGGGATCAAAACTGAGGTCATCACGACAGCAGAGCATGAATATGTTCTTATCTAACAGCAGTGAATTTCTGTCACTGGTTAATTTAAGCCAGAACAGATGCAGCATGACGCTGATATGTTCTCACCGCCATACTTATATTCATTTTGTGCAGATTTATTTCTCCGTTTATTCATTCATTCATTCTACTGCAGACACTTCAAACCTGAACTTCTGAGGTGTCTATGTACACATGCATTGCTCAACTGAGCATTCACGCGCACACACACACACATGCATTCATGCACCTATATGCAAACATCCACACACAAACACACACACACACACACACACACTCATGCACTCACATCCAAACACACACACACACACACACACACACACACAACACACACAGAGTCTAACATGCAGCCATAAATTATAAAGTTTTCTGAACAATTTTTTAATTCATCTACCAAAAAACAGCATCATGACACATTACCTCGACTTCATCCTCTTCGATGCGATCCAGAATCTCGTAGGCTTTCTTCAGGTCACTGTACCCCACACCTTTCACACAGTCTCTGTGAAACAGACCACACGTTTTGAATTATATCATGAAACAACCA
>NC_134900.1:37096799-37124299 GCF_041734735.1 Babylonia areolata
TGGTCTGGACGCTAGTCATTTGGATGAGACGATAAACCGAGGTCCTGTATGCAGCATGCACTTAGCGCAAGTAAAAGAATCCACTTGTGTGTGTGTGTGTGTGTGTGTGCATGCGTGTTTTGCCTTTTTTTTTTTCTTCTGTTTTCTCTTTTCTTTTTTTGCCTCTGAGGGCTGGATGTAAAAAAAATTTTTTTAAAGATGTTATGCTTACTCCACTACACTTATGAAATAAAAAATTGTTTCTGTTGTGTTTCGTTTTGTGACATGAACATATCAGCATAGTATTGGAATATGACAGAATGGAAGATACGCTGAAGACGAAGTGACTGAAACAGAACAAGAGCAAGTTCCAACAGACCTCTCTCTCCTCCTCCTCTTTCTTCCTCCCGCCATCCTTGTCGGCAGCTTTCAGCGTGCCCTCCTCCTCCTCACTCTCCTCAGAGTCCCGCCCCCTTCCTCTTCCACCACTCCTGGCAGAAACAACGGCCTCTCTTCCTCCTGCTGCCGGCACCAACACGTCCTTGATCTTGGGTGTCTCAGGACCCGGCGCCTTCCTCACCTCCTTCGCACTGCTGCTGTCCGGGGTGCTAGGCTTTTGGGGCACAGCCCTGGAGGAGGATTTGGAATTTGCTGCTGCCGCTCTTCCGGAATTAGCAGAGGCACTTGAAGGTCTGTTGCTGCTGCCGCCAGAGCTGACACCTGAAGCGCCCCCTGCTGCAGACGCTGAGTCTGACGATGACGGTGGTCGTTTACCTGCCATGCTGACGCGACGGTTGGCGCTGTGGGAACAAAACGATCACGATAACTGAGATTCACAGGAACAGGTTCTGTTTAAAAAGACGTCAAAGCTTTAAGACGGATTCACATATGCTACACCACACCTCTTAAGAAAAAAAAAAAAGAAGAAAAAAACAACAAAAGAGCAGACGCCTGATCTTTGCTTTAATCCACACGCTCAGGTCATGTCTTGAAGTAATGTTAAACAATGTTGAATCCAACAATGATAAGACTGAAGCTGCCACAATTAAGGTTAAAATGTTTACAAACTCGATCAGGAAATGTGTTAAATATTTTGACGGTTGACTGTACAGGTGAAATAATCGCCTGTCGTTAGCATTTTTGTTTTCACTTGACTGTCTTGTGTGTGTGTGTGTGTGTGTGTGTGTGCCTGTGTTGTGACACGATGTTTTCTGTTTTTGTTTTTTGTTGTTTTTTCTTCTTTTTTTGTTGTTGTTTTTTGCTTTTTTTCTTCTTTTTTTCCCCAATTTCTAGTATCAGTGCACACGTTAAGATATATACAAATGAGACATTCTGAGTGGCATGGATATCTTATCTCATATTTGATGACGTATAAACATGATATATCTATATATACACTTACTCACATTTGTATTGCCTGGAATACTTTACATGTGTCATTAGATTTTGCTTTCATTGTGTTTTCAAAACAAAACACAAAAAAAGAAAAAAAAAAGAAACAGAAAAGACTGAAGCATGTGAGTTTCACTGTTCAGTGTGACTGTGTGCACGTATTTCATTGTGATCAAGTACGTTGTCAAATATTTGTATTTGTACTTGTATTTGACGGGTGCAATAGCCAAGTGGTTAAAGCGTTGGACTGTCAGTCTGAGGGTCCCGGGTTCGAATCACAGTGACGGCGCCTGGTGGGTGAAGGGTGGAGATTTTTACGATCTCCCAGGTCAACATATGTGCAGACCTGCTAGTGCCTGAACCCCCTTCATGTGTATATGCTAGCAGAAGATCAAATATGCACGTTAAAAATCCCGTAATCCATGTAACTGGTGGGTTATGGAAACAAGAACATACCCAGCATCCACACCCCCGTAAACAGAGTATGGCTGCCTACATGGCGGGGTAAAAACGGTCATACACGTAAAAGCCCACTCGTGTGCATACGAGTGAATGTGGGAGTTGCCGCCCACGAACGCAGAAGAAGAAAAAAAAAGTACTTGTATTTGTATTTATATTTCTTTTTATCACAACAGATTTCTCTGTGTGAAATTCAGGCTGCTCTTCCCAAGGGAGAGTGCGTCGCTACACTACAGTGCCACCCTTTTTTGTGTGTGTATGTGTGTGTGCACTGTGTGTGTGCACTGTGTGTGTGTGTGTCTGTGTGTGTACACTGTGCGTGTGCACTGTGTGTGTGTCTGTGTGTGTGCACTGTGTGTGTGCACTGTGTGTGTGTGTGTGCACTGTGCGTGTGCACTGTGTGTGTGCACTGTGTGTGTGTGTCTGTGTGTGTACACTGTGCGTGTGTGTCTGTGTGTGTGTGTCTGTGTGTGTACACTGTGCGTGTGCACTGTGTGTGTGTGTGTGCACTGTGCGTGTGCACTGTGCGTGTGTGTCTGTGTGTGTGTGTCTGTGTGTGTACACTGTGCGTGTGCACTGTGTGTGTGTGTGTGTGTGCACTGTGCGTGTGTCTGTGTGTGTGCACTGTGTGTGTGTGTGTCTGTGTGTGTGCACTGTGTGTGTGTGTGTCTGCGTGTGTGCACCGTGCGTGTGGATGGAGGTACAGAAACAGGACAGAAGGCAGGTGCCCCCCCAGGGGACAGTACCCTCGGCGCGTGTCGTCCAGAAAGACGGCGATGTTGCGGCGGATGTAGGGGTCACGCAGGATGCGGTTGATGGTGGGTCGCTTCATCGGGTCCTGGTGGAGCATCGCCCGCATCAGGTCCAGCAACTCCGGGCTGTACTGGTGAGGCATGGGAGGCAACTGCAATCACATGGCAGGTTTTTTTGTTTCTTTTTTTTTTCTTTCCTTAATTTATTTTCTTCACATGAATAACTCAGTCATAAAGATAGGTATACACAACAGTGTTGAAAAATCAGAGAACCAGTCAAACAACCATTATCTTTTTTTTTCTTTTTTTTTTATCAGAGAATGATTGGTATAGACGACAGTCTTGACAAATCAGAGAACCAGTCAAACAACCATTATAAATTTTTTTTTTGAAAAGAGAACAAATCTGAACCAGAAAGGCTTTAACAGAACATGTGTGAGTGTGCACGCACGCACACACACACGCACACACACACAAAAGAAAAGTAACTTATGCATTGAAATGCTGTTTACTCCATGAACTAACGAACCTATTTTGTTTTGTTTTAGATCTTAGTTCAACATATCCTACACAGGCATCAGATGTATACTGATCACAATGTACATTATCACATTATTTTCTTTTTCTTCTTCCATGAATGGCTTGGATTTTCTCTCTCTCTCTCTGGATGGCGGGGTAAGTAAATAAAAACGGTCATACACGTAAAATGTTACATGTCTGTCTGAGTGTGTATGCGTGTGCGTCTGAAATCTGATTGAATGACACAGGAAACGAATGATGAGCGCCCAGTGGCAGCCGTCAGTCGGCTCTACCCAGCTAGGCAGCCTGTGGTGCAAATGTCCCCGTGTATGTAAAGCGCTTAGAGCTTGGTCTCTGACCGAGGATAGGCGCTATATAAGTATCCACATCAATCAATCAATCAGTCTCTTTGGTTTGGTTTTGTTTTATTTTGTTCTGACAAGGGCACTGATCAGTTTTGTATTTACATATAGTATTGTATTGTACTGTGTTGTATTGTACTGTGTTGTATTGCATTGTGCTGTGTTGTGCTGTGCTGTGCTGTACTGCATTGTACTGTGTTGATCTGTGTTGCACTGTGTTGTATTTTGTCGTGCTGTATAGCCTTGTATTACTTTTTATCACAACAGACTTTTCTGAGTGATATTTGGGCCTCCCTCGCAGGGGTCGAGTGCGTCACTACAGTACAGAGACACCTCTTCTGACTGTGGAAATAATTATTTGTTCTGTCTAACTTCAAAGTGGATTTTTCTTCAGAATTTTCCCATGGACAACAAACATGTTCTTCTTACTTTTCCTTTGCAGGTCTTCCAGACCAGAGACTTCATGTTTCATGATGATGCCAATGCCGATGATGATGATGATGATTTATTATTGTTTTTTGTTGTTGTTGTTTTTCTTTGAGGATCTTACACACCACAGGTCAAATTCTATGATTATGATGATGATGATGAAGATGATGATGATGATGGTTATAATTATGACTATTATCACTATTATTATCATTATTACTTTTCCTTTTAGGGTCTTATATACCACAGTTCAAATTATATGATGATGATTATTGATAAATCATTACTTTTCCTTTGAAGATCTTATACACAAGAGTTCAAATCATATGATGATGATGATGATGATGATGGTGATGATGATGATGATGATGATGACGGTGATGATGATGGTGATGATGCCGAAGATGACGATGATGACAGATGATGATGATGATGATTACTTTTCCTTTGAGGATCTTGTAGACCAGAGAGTTCATGTCACGGGCGTTGAAGGCGTGTTTCAGGGTGGTCATCTCGTAGAGACAGCATCCCAGGGCCCACACATCTGACTGCAATCACAAACATACTGTAGTACAGTGCAGTGCTGTATAGTACAGCACCAGACAATACAGCACAGCACAGTACAGTACCTTGGATGACAAAACAGTTCAGTATACAGCACAGTACAGTACGTTATGGTACAGTGCAGTATAGTATAGTACAGAGCGGTACAACACAGTGTACTGCAACATAGTACAGCACAGCACAGTACAGTACAGCACAGTAAAGCAAAGTGCAGTGCAGTGCAGTACAGCACAGCACAGCACAGTACAGTACAGCACAGTAAAGCAAAGTGCAGTGCAGTACAGTACAGTACAGTACAGTGCAGTGCAGTACAGTACAGCACAGCACAGTAAGCAAGGTACATTACAGTACAGCACAGCACAGTACAGCACAGCACAGCACAGTAAAGCAAGGTACATTACAGTACAGCACAGCACAGTACAGCACAGCACAGCACAGTAAAGCAAGGTACATTACAGTACAGCACAGCACAGCACAGCACAGTAAAGCAAGGTACATTACAGTACAGCACAGCACAGTACAGTACAGCACAGCACAGTAAAGCAAAGTACAGTACAGTACAGAACAGCACAGTAATATGTAGTGCAGTGTAGTACAGTACAGCACAGTATAGTGCAGTGTAGTACAGTACAGCACAGTATAGTGCAGTGTAGTACAGTATAGTACAGTACTGCACGGCGCAGTGCAGAACAGAATAGTATAGTGCAGTGCAGTGTAGTACAGTACAGTTTTGTACAGCGCAGTGCAGAACAATATAGTACACTGTGGTGTAGTAGCATACAGCACAATACACTACAGGTGCAGTAGAGAACAATACAGTACTGTACAGTTGAGCACAGTCACAATACAGGAGCAATTTATCATTAGGTTTTACAAATGTTCACATTTTCACATGAACACAAATGCATCACACACACACACACACACACAACACACACACAAACACACACACACACCACACACACACACACACACACACACACACACACACACACACACACACAGTTCACCTTGTGGTTGTAGGGTTTGTTGGAGAAGATCTCCGGACTCATGTAGTAAGGTGTTCCAATCAGGGTTGTGGCCATGTCAGTGGCAGCATCCAGTACCCTGCAGTGATATGTAATAATGACTGCCGGTGGATGTTCACTATGTGTGTGCTCTGTATGTGTGTGCATGTGCATGTGTGTGCATGTGTAGAGCATGTTTTGTGTCTTTTTTTGTTGTTTGTTTGGTGTGTGTGTGTCTGTGTGTGTGTGTGCATGTGTGTGCGTGCACATGTGTATGCGTGCACATGTGTGTGTGTGTGTGTGCACATGTATGTGTGTGTGTGTGTGTGTGTTTGTGTGTGTGTGTGTGTGTGACTGTTCAAATCTGCTGGTTTTAGTATTGTCTTGGTGTATATACACATATATGTGTTTTTCTTCATGCACAGAGGTATGTTATTTTGCACTATAAAACATAATCTACACGAATAGAAGTTCTTTCCATCTACTTTAGACAAAATTGCTGGTGGCTGGGAGGAGGGGGAGGGGCAGAAAAGGGGAGGTAAAAACAGATGAAGATGTACAAAGCAGGTGAACACGAGCATCAATACCAAAGACCACAGCGATCAATAACGCCTCAGCCTGGATGGGAACAAAGAAAACAAAGACAAGACAAGACAAGACAAGACAAGACAAATTCTTTATTTCGAGGATAATAGATAAGCACTGGTGTGCTTTTTTTTTTTTACATCCAGTCCCCGCCCTGAATAGGGTCTACACTACACAATATTTAATAAAATGAAAGCATGGTGTTAGTAGAGATACACAACAGAGGAAAAAAAAAATATGCATAAATCAAAACAAAACAACACACATGCACACACACACACACACACACACACATGGCATACAGGCACTAGCATGTTGTTAGTAAAATGCATAGGAAAAAAAATGAACAAAATCAAAGAAACAAACACACACAACACACACCGCATTACACATCAGAATGGGGGATAGAGGGTGAGGAAGGTTCTGTCAACCGTACACATTTGACAAACAGTATCAATAAAATGAACGATTTACATTACACATTATGGCATAAGGTGGGAAAGGCAATGTTTTTTTGAAGGTGGTTGGGCAATGGTGTTGTTTAATTGTTTCTGGCAGGTGTAGACTTTTTTTTATCTTTTTGTTTCTGGGAGTGAGTTCCATAGGGTGGCGCCTGAGTAAGAGAGACAGCGAGGGAGAGGGAAGGAAGAGAGGGGCATCTTGCATGACTGTCTTGGCTCTGAGTCATTCCATAATAAAAGATGTAACTTAATACAGCAAAATGAGCAAATAAATGATGTAACTTAATACAGCAAAATGAGCAAATAAAAGATGTAACTTAATACAGCAAAATGAGCAAATAAAAGATGTAACTTAATACAGCAAAATGGGCAAATAAAAGATGTGACTTAATAAAGTAAAATGAGCAAATAAAAGATGTAACTTAATACAGCAAAATGAGCAAATAAAAGATGTAACTTAATACAGCAAAATGAGCAAATAAAAGATGTAACTTAATACAGCAAAATGAGCAAATAAAAGATGTAACTTAACAAAGCAAAATGAGCAAACTAACCAATCCAATACATTAATCTCTGTCTCACCGTGCGATACCCAGGTCTCCAAGTTTGATGATCTTACTTCTGGTCAGGAAGATGTTCTGTGTCTTCAGATCCCGGTGTAAAATATTGCGCTCATGCAAATACTGTAAAAGAATGGAACATACATATATATGAAGAAGAAAACATAACCATGATTTTTTTTTTTTCCAACATTTTTCTTTATACCATCTTTCCATTGTGCCATCCCTTGCTGAACTGTAGTGTTCAGAGAATAAGTTTTGTCAGTGTGCTTGATGCCATTATGTGACTGCAGTTAGAGTGCTTGTTTCGAGTTCTAAAGCTCTTCCTGATGAAACCATTGGGGTGAACATTCAAGGAGCATCTTTGAAATAATAAATGTTATGAGCGTACAGCAGGTGTAGACTTTTTTTATCTTTTTGTTTTGACTGACTATTGTCACAACAACATTCCAGCACCCTCTGTTGTGGCTGGTGAAGAACCAGCACCACACACCTGTAAAACCATTGTGATCTGCACAAACCACTACACACACACACACACACACACACACATAATGATCTGCACAAACAACTTCACACACACACACACACACACACACACACACACACATAATGATCTGCACAAACCACTTCACACACACACACACACACACACACACACACACACACACACACACACACAGAAGAACAAAAAAGCACACACAAACACATGCACACACACACACAAATACACCAGAAAAAAGAAGTCAAAGAACCAGCAAAGGCATAGTGATCTGCACACACACACACATACACACACACAGAAGAACACAAAAGCACACACAAACACACACACACACACACACACACACACACACAAAAGCACGCACAAACACATGCACACACACAACACACACACACACCAGAAAAAAAGTCAAAGAACCAGCAAAGGCATAGTGATCTGCACACACCTGCAAAGGCATAGTGATCTGCACACACCTGCAAAGGCATAGTGATCTGCACACACCTGCAAAGGCATAGTGATCTGCACAAACCACTTCACACACACATACACACACACACACACCAGAAAAAAGAAGTCAAAGAACCAGCAAAGGCATAGTGATCTGCACACACACACACACACACACACACACACACACAAAAACATGCACACACACACACACACACACACACACACACACACCAGAAAAAAAAGTCAAAGAACCAGCACCACACACCTGTAAAACCATTGTGATCTGCACACACACACACACACAAACACACACAGAGAAGAACACAAAAGCACACACAAACACATGCACACACACACACAAACACACAAAAGCACGCACAAAAACATGCACACACACACACACACACACACACACACACGAGAAAAAAAAAGTCAAAGAACCAGCACCACACACCTGCAAAGCCATAGTGATCTGCACAAACCACTCCACCACTTGCCGCTCCTCAAGGAGAGCTCCCTTCTGTTCCTTCAGTTTCCCGTACAGGTCCCCCCCTCACAGAACTGCATGGCGATGTAAAGCATCCCATTGGGTGTCTCAAACGACTGTTTGTACGAAACGATGTTCGGATGCTTCAGCTTCTGCAGAAGGTTGGCTTCCTGTTCGGCTGCAGAGCGTTCCTTCCGTGTAGCTCTTTGAAGGTTGATTCGCTTCAACACATACTGTAGGCAGGAAACAAAGCACATTGTGTACTGTGTTTCTGCAGATGAAATACAGTCTGACTGAAAAAAGAATAAACTAACATGAATGAATGAAATGGATACTTATATAGCACCTAGCCTCGGTCGGAGACCAATCTGTAAGCGCTTTACAACCTCGGGGTCATTTTCACAACAGGCTGCCTACCTGGGTAGAGCCAACTGACAGCTGCCATTGGGCGCTCATCATTCGTTACCTGTGTCATTCAGATTTCAGGCATGCACACATACATACACACTCAGACAGATATTTAATTTTACATGTATGACTGTTTGTTTACTTACCCTGCCATGTAGGCAGCCATACTCTGTTTTCTGGGGTGTGCATGCTGGGTATGTTCTTGTTTCCTTAACCCACAGAACGCTGACATGGATTACAGGATCTTTAACTTGTGTATTTGATCATCTGCATGCATATACACATGAAGGGGGTTCAGGCACCAGCAGGTCTGTACATATGTTGACCTGGAAGATCAGAAAAATCTCCACCCTTTGTCCACCAGGCGCCATTACTGAGATTCGAACCCTGGGCCCTCAGTTTGAAAGTCCAACGCTTTAACCATTTGGCTATTGCGCCTGTCTTTACGTGTATGACTGTTTTGTTCATCTACCCTGCCATGTAGGCAGTCACTCCATTTCCGGGGGTGTGCATGTGGGTATGTTCTTGTTTCCATAACCCACCAAACGCTGACATGGATTACAGGATCTTTACATGCTTATTCAATCTTCTACATCTGTGTGCACATGAAGGGGGTTCAGGCACTAGCAGGTCTGCACATCCGTTGACCTGGGAGATCAATATAATATCTATCAAAACATGTTTCAACAAAATATCAAATATGTGCTGAAGATTAGTTTATTTTCTTCTCTTGATTGTGTTCCATTGTCACAAACAACAGAGATTTATTTCCTCAAATAGCTCTTTGCAGATTTATTCTGATCAATAATTGTTCCTGCAAATGAGGGATTACTGGTGTGAGGATAATGTCACCGAGACGGCAATAAAGATATCACATGAAATAAAGTGCAAATTAGTTAAAACTCAATCAACTTGGATTTTTTTTCATTTTGTGAAGGACTGTCAATTTATCAACAGCTTGCCACTGAAGCATTATTCATGAAATCTGATATGGAACAGGGTGTATAATATCTACCACAGAGCCCTCCCACTCCCACACTTTGTGTGTGTGTGTGTGTGTGTGTGTGTGTGTGTGTGTGTGTGTGTGTGTGTGTGTGTGTGTGGACACATGTCTGAAGGTTGTGGCCCTTACCTGTTTTTGATCTTTCTTGTGCTTGGAAAGCCACACTTCACCGTAACTCCCTTTTCCTATGACCTTTATCCGGTCAAACTCATCCATGTTTTTTTGTTTCTCACACCACCTCTGTACACTTCAGTTCTCTGTCGCTTGGGTGGCAGAAGCGCTAGCACGGATTCTGCTGATGAATTAATTGTTCAATCGATGTCATCAGTTACGGCATGCACCAGAATTTTAGGCCACTGTCCACGATGCCACTGGTTCAGTGTATAAATTATAACCCGCCGGAAAGTTCAGTAGTCCACAAGTTTTCTGTTTCTAAATTGAATAAGCAAAAGTAAATGCAGCTTTGAATTCAAATGCTATCAACTGATAAATGATTTTTTCAGCTCAGTGGCTAAACCACGCAAGCGTCCTAAACAACAGAACCAAGACAAGAACGAGAATGCATGCTGCAGACCGAAGTTGTCATTTGAATTAACTTTCCTTGACAAGGGACACAACCTCTTCAGAAAAATTAAGTAAAAAATAAAATAAAATAAATAAATAACACACACACACACACGTACACACACGCACACACACACACACACACACACAGGGTCCACCTTATGTCACACCAGTACACGCGCGCGCGCGCAACCTCGATCGCACTGACTCCGATGGACCCACCACCCACTGCACACACATACCCATGGCACTGTAGAGCGGAAACAGATTGGAAGGCATTCGCATGTACCTACTGGAATGCACCTGGCCCTCCCGGCCCATTAAAGCCATGCATGCATACGCTGATACAGATCATACCTAGACACTAGAATCCCCGTGTCTATGTACAGCCGGATACAAACACATTATAGTACTGGTATATGAGGCCACATGGTCATGTGAAGAACGCATTCCGAGTCAACTGGAGGTGTGTGGTTCGTCCGTCGGGATCGACGAGGACCATCTAGTCATCCTGGGGGTGGGTGGGTTGGGCTCTGTGGGTGCGCAGATGACTGGTCAGGCCAATCCGCGCCCGAAAGGTTCTGACGCAGTGTGGACAGGGGATGGTGGCGGCTGTTGGGGACTTGCTGGCACTGCTTTTTCTGTCTGCGTTGCTCTGCTTCAGCGATTCTGTTGGCCTCACCGGATTTGGCGCCTTTGTGGACATCTGAACGCCACTTTGGTCTGTCCATTGCATTCAGCTCCCATGTGTCGTGGCTGATGTTGAAGGCCTTCGGAGAAGCTTTCAGAGTGTCTTTGAACTTGAGCGCTTCTTTTGGCCTCCATGGGAGTGCTTGCCATGTTGGAGTTCGCCGTACAGCAGTTTCTTGGGGAGCCGGTGGTCTGGCATGCGAACTACATGGCCTGCCCAGCGCAGCTGGGCCTGCATCAAGATGGTGTAGATGCTGGGCAAGTTTGCACGAGTGAGCACCTCTGTGTCAGGGATCTCAGTTCTCTTGCCACTTTATGCCGAGAAGTTTTCTGAGGCTGGTGGTGTGGAAGTGGGTCAGCTTTTTGGCGTGGCGTTTGTAGACCGTCCATGATTCACATCCATAGAGCAGTGTGGTGAGAACTATCGCCTTGTATACTTTGAGTTTCGTCTCCAGGGTGATGCCTCTCCTGTTCCAAACGTTCTTATGGAGTCTGCCGAAGGCAGCCTTGGCTTTGGCGAGTCTGGCATTCACCTCGTCGTCGATGGCAACTGTGCGAGAGAGTGTACTGCCCAGGTATGTGAACTTATCCACCGCGTTCAGTCGTTGCCCGTTGATGAAGATGTTTGGTTCAACGTAAGGCTTTCCTGGAGCTGGCTGGTGCATCACCTCAGTCTTCTTTGTGCTGATTGTGAGGCCAAAGTTGTCACAGGCAGCAGAGAACTTGTCGACGCTGCGTTGCATGTCAGCTTCAGAGGCAGCGTTGAGAGCGCAGTCATCAGCAAACAGGAAGTGGTTGACGGTGTCTGTCCTCACCTTGGTTTTTGCTTGAAGCCTAGGATGACTGATGACTTGCGCGATGACTTTGTTTATAGTGAGGAGGAGTTGCGCACCGTCGACCTCACTCTCTTGTCCGAGACTGTCTGTATACAGTGGCAAGACGAGGTCAAGACGACTGGAGATGGAAACGGATGCAGTGGATGACCAGGATGTCCTATGTGCCTCATCCTGCCCTCAGCACTCCACAGTGCTCTGCTGCTACCGCCTTCCTCTCCGTTGAACCATGAAGGTTTCTTCCGCAGAGTCCGCCGGACAACTGGAGGTACGCGGCGAAACGACGTACTGAGATGGGAATTCCAGTGGTGGTTAAACAACTAACGCAAACTAAGCGTAAATATTTGACAAAGAGTGTCGACTGAACCCGACCGAGTCATGGCTGAGTCAAATGCTGAATGAATATCAGTGTTAAAAACATGCATACCACTGAGTTCCAGAAGATGTGACACTATGACCTTTTAGACGTTACGTGAAGTCAGTGACAGTTTTTGCCGGTTGCTCTGCCACCGGCATGGTAGGTTTTTCTCAAAGATAGTAGTTCAAAAGATAATATGAACAAACTGGTCTGATAACATCACTGAGTTGGTTCCATTGGTACAGTATCAGTCGACAAGAGATATCAAGACAGTACATCCGTCAGAGGTTCGACATGATTTGTAACAAGCCAGTATCATTAGTAAAATGCGGCATCAGTGGACGACCAGTCGGTATGTTGACTAACCAAGTTGTTGCAAGCCAACTAAAAGATTATCAAAAACAGCACCGGTATCGAGAACAATAGTCTGAGGGGTTGTCAACGTGAACCGGCTTGACATTATCATCCAGAATAAACAATCTGTCACATCGATCAGTGAAACCGTATGACTCCAGCTGATCAGCCGGAAAACTGATATAAAAACTTTGCATTCGTAAGTCTGAGTTTATTGACCGGCCTTAAGGGTGTAGACGCCAATAGGTCGTTAAACTCCAATAGGTAGGTAAGTCTGAGTTTGTTTCTTCGCCGAACGTGGCTGAGGACGGCAGACACACATACAGAGCCATGATAAAACAGACGCACTTCGCACCACACTTCAAAGATGTAAAGAGCACACACCGGACTAAGAATACTACCAGGAAACACTCAGTGGTAAAGGCGACAGAGTATCAGTATCAGTAGCTCAAGGAGGCGTCACTGCGTTCGGTCAAATCCATATACGCTACACCACATCTGCCAAGCAGATGCCTGAACAGACTCAGTTGAAACACTGGATTAAAAAGAAAAAAAAAAAGAAAAAAAAGAGAAGAAAAAAGAAAAAGAAGATAATTCAAAGAAAAGTCGTGAGTATGGGGTTTTAAAAAGTTAGAAGGAGGCGCCGTGGCAAAATTATGACTGAGTTCAATAATGCTTACATGATCAGTCCAGCCTGGTTTGTTGAGAAATGTGTTCTTGGAACCAGTTTTACCTTTCTTCTGCTGTGAACGCTGTTTTGCCGGCTTTGTCACACATCAGTCTTTCATTTGCAAATATATTTTGTCAAGTTGTTTCGTTATTTCATTCTTGTGACTAATTGACAATAATAGTACAAAAAAGGCGAATGATTTTGTTTTCAATGTGGAGTTGAGATTCTCAGTCCTTCCCAATCAATCTGAAGTCTTGTTCTCAGGTTTGGCCCAAATACTTTGACCCTGTTCAATCCAAACTGGGTCACCGGATGTTCAGCCTATTTGACTCATTTCCAGAAGATCCATGACCAAAAAAGAATGGGAAATTATTCTGGTCAGGTGTCCATGACTGAAATTGAAAACACTGCGAAGCGTTCGCATGCAAGGCTATTCTTTTGTGTCTTGTGACTTACATAATTCAACATTTCATGATTTATGATGTTTCTCAATCAGCACTGATCACTATCTAGATCTATGTGGATTGTTGTTTTGTTTTCGATGCAGTGCGTTTTCGGTCAGTGTAAATGACGAGCAAATGGAACTCGCTCTGTTGCGGGCTGATACCGTTACACTCATCGTTATTCTCATGCAAGCTGTTTCATCGTTGACAGACTGAGTGCAACATCTGTTTGTCAGCCCACTGTCATTATTCGTCATTTTTTTTTCCGGAGGTTTCCGATATTTATGCAGACTGTCTCGGTGAGTTCGAATTTTCCGGTTTCACAGTGGTCGACGGTGCGTAGTCACAGGTTACTGGTGTGTAGCGACTTCTGCTGTGTAGTGTTCTTGGGGGGTTCAGTTTCTCAAGTTTTGTACAGTCATTGCTGTGGGAGGTACACAGCTAAATCTATCAACAGGCGAAAATGCCGGCAGCCTATGATGATCCTGTGGACAGACCACTCTTTGGTGAAAGGAGACCAGTGGTAATAATGATGTGCTATCTTGTATCTCTCAGACTTTAACTCCTGTGTGTGTGTGTGTGTGTGTTAGTAATAATGATGTGCCTTCTTGTCTAGTATGTCTTTACCCCCCCTACCCCTCTTTGTGTGTGTGTGTGTGTGTGTTTGTCTTCGTTGTTGAGGGTCCACAATCATACAAGTTGATTATTCTGGCACCTAAAACTGGGGTTGGGGAGGGTGGTGGTGGTGGGGGAGGGGGCCGTGGGGGGGGGGGGGGGGTTGCTGCTGATACTGTGCAGTTGGTGTTCATTGATGATGTGAAGAAGAGGTAGAGGTGAAGGTGATATTATTCCACTGCTGTTCAGGGGAATTGGGGAGTGGGGAGGGACAGAAGGTAGCGGGATAGTGGATTGGGGTGGGGGAGGTGGGGGTTTGGGGGGGTGGGATACTGGAGGTGGTGTTGACTGCTTGGAGAACCTTGACACAAAAGTGTCAAGTGTCTTGGCCTCTACACTTTTTTGGGGCAGGCAGTTCCAGTGTCTGATGGTCCTAGGCAAAAATGAAGGGCCTCTGTACTGTGTTCTGGTGATGATGATAGAAAACTGTTGGGTTGTGTCCTCGGCGTTGGCGAGATGGCAGTGGGATTTGTTTCCTTTTGAGGTTCGGACAGTGGGCTTGACTGGTGTAGATTTTGTACAGCATCCAGAGCCTGGAGGTCTTGTGTTGCTTCTCCAGAGAGGGCCATCAATGACTCTAGTATATTGTTGACACATTGTGTGTGTGTGTGTGTGTGTGTGTGTGTGTGTGTGTGAGAGAGAGAGAGAGAGAGAGAGAGAGAGAGAGAGAGAGAGAGCTGATATGAATAATAGAAGATTAAAAGAACAAAAGTGTACATGTATGTATATTTGCACATGATGTGTGTGTCCGTCTTTGTTTTTGTTGAGGGGAGAGGGAATGATGTGTGATTGAGTGGACATGTTGCTCAGCAGGTGAATATTGTGGAAAGCTGAAGATTTAGATTGAAATGGAAATTTCTTGCCTTCCAGAGAGACACATACTTTTTTTTTTTATGTTCCTGTCTTCACAGATGAGGCAGAAAAGGGCATTTAACTGAGATGAGGAAGGGGACTGGAAAGGCAGTCTGTTATGATGGTGCAGAGAAGAGCAGAGTATATGAAGGAAATATAAAAGGAATAGGTTCAATAAAAATATTATACAAAAAGTATACTGCTATACATGTGTGTTAATGCAGTGGCTTTAAGGGGAGAAAAACGTTTTCTTCCCTCCCCTCCCCTCATCTACCAGATATACCACTGACAGTGAAAAGATGTTTTAAACTACAGTATGCATGCACAAAGTAACCCTGATGTGTTGAACTGTGCAGGATCGTGTGCTGAATCTGGTGGTTGGTACTTTCACTGGGCTGGTGGTGTTGGTAAGTTGTTTATAACACCGGGTTAAAGCTGGGTGATAAAGGTAACATTATCGCTTGTGTAGTACTATCAGCTGCAAGAATAGGAGGAGAACAGTATAGCATTCATTTTCATATGTATATGAGTCTGATCCTAGTAGCGCTCGCTGCCGTAGAGCTTAGTTTTCAGTTCAGTTTCAGTTTCCAGGTGTTGAAGTGCATGGACCGGTTCATACATGTTACACCTCACCTGCTTCAGAAAAAAGGCAGATACCTGACCTAAATATAAACTCAACAAGCTGGTTAGGTTTCGAGAGCTTGCCCTATCGAGCTGCAACTGACCATAGGGTCGTTATTCTCGGCGAAGAGGAGGGCACCTCTGATTAATGTGGTCAGCTGTCTGGTCTTACTAACTAAAGGGGCAGGTTGTTGAGGGCACCAGTCTGAACAAGAGTAAATGTTTCTCACTTTGCCAAAGAGCTTTTTTAATGTCAGTGTCTGTTTACAAATTTCCTGTGTTTTAAATTGAGGGTAAATATATGTGTTGTCAAATAGCTTTAGATCTGATGTAAGTCTAGTGTGTTGACATGTTTTATTTGATACAGAACATTGTGTTCTCTCTTGTTGCAGATCACACTGATCAGTGCCTTTGTCTTCCCAGACTGGCCACCCAACGGGATCAACCTCTTCTTTGCTTTCATCATCGTCTTGATATGTGGCTCACACTTAGTCCTGGTAAACATCTCCACACAAATCTTCTCTTCTTCTCCTTTGGCCATATTCAAATCTGGTGCATAAGTTATGATAAATCAGTAGAGTAGGCCTCCTTCGGTCATGGCTGACCATGGATAGAGTATATCCGACCTAATGTCTAATTGGGCTGTCTGCTTGGACCAAGCAGCGTCGCTAGTGACTGTAGAGACCGATGCGAGAGAGACAGTCTCTGTCGCAGCGATCACATGTGTAAGCTGGTGCTTGTCTGTCGGCTGATATGGTCTATAATATTATCATAAATCAGTATACCAGCTAATAATCAAAATGGAATGAAAACGCAGTCCCTTTAACAATCAGTTTTTCTTATACCAGTTATTCTTCCTGCATTGTAGTACTTGATTGCCAACTTACTTTCATGATGTGGTGTGTCTTGGTAAAATCAAATGTGGTGGAGTTTTTCCTCGCCAAATAGGAATTTTTTGTTGGGTTCATTTAATCCTCAAATGCGGCAGGTAATAGTCTGATACTGAGTCGTGTTTACCAGTGGCAGAGGTGAACCTCTGGCTTGAGACCAAGAGACAGAGGGAGACGGAGGGGAAGACAAAAAAATGATGGAATACAATAAACACAAGCCGCATGCAGCAAAATAAGGCCAAATGAATACGATTAATAGCCAAAAAAAGCGTAAGACGAGACAGAGCGTAAACCTGACAAGATGGCGTGGAGAGCCTTGGCCAAAGGAATGATTCAGCGCTTATAGCTTTTAGAGGCGTTTGATTGGCTGAGAGCGGGCCGGGCCAAGACTGCTCGTCTTTTCACTGTTAGCCGCGCGAAATTTGGCCAAGCAGAGCAAACCAATAGGCCTAGTTTGCATCAGTTTGACATGGTAAGTATATGTAACACCAAACATGGAGTATAATACAAACTCCTCCTACTGACAACATATCAGAATGGACAGGAAAACCATTTTGCGGAGACCCAAGCTGTGACACACAGCTGGCAGACATGGGATAGAGGGATCTGGTGGACAGTTCCTGTATACCATGCCCCCATGATTCTTCACAGAGTTAAGGGGAGAAGAAGAATGCCTTACTTAGGAGAGGAGGGGGGTAGAGGAGGTGCAGGGTAATGTGTGTGTGTGTGTGTGTGTTGGAGCTCATGTACGTTTATATGTATTTGACTGTGCTTTCATATCTGTGAAACTGCGTGTTTGGTGCATATCTGTTATGCATGTGTGGGTGTATGTGTGAATGTGTGTCTTCATGTTTTACATTTATTTGCATATTTATCATCATTGTTGTCTTATTTATTTATTTATTATTATTATTATTATTTTCATTACTACTACCTTTTTTTTTTTATATCATAATTATTATTTATTTATTTATTTATTTATTTATGTAAGCTTGTCTATAATTTATTCACCCTTTTTTTTTTTTTCTCAAGGCCTGACTAAGCATGTTGGGTTACGCTGCTGGTCAGGCATCTGCTTGGCAGATGTGGTGTAGCGTATATGGATTTGTCCGAACGCAGTGACGCCTCCTTGAGCTACTGAAACTGAAACTGAAACTGAAACTTATCTGCCCACATGTATAATCAGTATTTGTAATGAGATGTGCTAGAGCCAAGTCTCAAAGAGAGATGGGGATGTATCAGTGCCCTGTCTGTGCAGAGAAGGGGTTGACGATCAGTACATGACAAGATTGTTGACTGTTGTCTGCTGAATGTGCTTAGTCTGGGATGGAAAGTTCAGACTTAAGACTGCGAATGTTTACATCCTGTGTGCTGTGCTTGTGTTTATCTTATGTGCTCTGCTTGTGTGTTAATCTTAAGTGCTCTGCTAGTGTGTTTATCTTAAGTGCTCTGCTAGTGTGTTTATCTTAAGTGCTCTGCTAGTGTGTTTATCTTTCTGCTAGTGTGTTTATCTTATGTGTTCTGCAAGTGTGTTTATCTTACTGCTAGTGTGTTTATCTTATGTGTTCTGCAAGTGTGTTTATCTTACTGCTAGTGTGTTTATCTTATGTGTTGTGCTTGTGTTTTATCTTATGTTCTCTGTTAGTGTGTTTATGTTATGTGCTTAAATACTGGTACTTAATATGTTGAGTTTTTTATTTGTAAAACGTTGATATTTTTCCCCTTGCTTTCCCTACACCTGACATTCTCACTGTGTGTGCTTTCAGATCTATTGGTACCGACAGGGGGACCTGGAACCAAAGTTTCGAAAGATGATTTTCTTCAACGCCTTCGCCATCATTTTGTTGTGTGTGTGCGGGAACCTCTACATTCACGATGCAGCATGAAAAGTGCTGCTACACACCGACTTGCTGTGCTTTAAATTTTTTTTTTTTTTTTTTTTTTCCAAATAGTGGAATCTACCCTGTGAACGTTGCTGTGATGGTGGCACCAGCGCTTTTAGTCCTGGTGCTTGGTAATTTATTCTTTATTTCTTTCTGTGTGGGCATTGAGTGTAAAGTGTGTTGTGTGTAGATGAGAACTTGGATGTATGAATAAGTGTTATGGTGTGCACTGTGTGTTTGTATGCGTGTGTGCATGTGTGTGAGCATATACATGTGTATATTTTTGCTCTTGTGCTTGAGTAAATAATTTGTGCATTGTCTGCATTTCTTGGAAGTTTCTGGAAATGACAGCTTGTTCTTGTGTATGCATGCATATTATATATAAATATGTTTGGGTCATAATGCATATTATATATAAATATGTTTGGGTCATATTTGGATGTATACATGCATTATTGATTAAAAAACAAATCCAGGAAGATATACTTTGAGTGAAACATACTGTTTATGAAATATTTGAATTCAGTCATCAGCTTCAGTCTCTTTTTTTGCTTCAGTTTCTTTTTGTAGACATCTTGTTTTATGATTTTAATTTGTCCCATTTTGAGAACTTCCACGAAATGTTACCTGAAATATTTGATTTAATTTACCATCTGCTTAAATATCTTTTTGCTTCAGTTTCCTTTTGATGAGATTTTGTTTTTTAATGATTGTACTTCTCACCTTTTTGAAAAGCTTTCATCACAAACAGCTCAGAGAGTAAACGATGACTTGGTCAAATCAGTACATTGCTGACGGTTGTGCTCAGGTTGCCGGTTCAAGGTTTGCGTGTTATGATGTAATTTCTGTTCATTGATTTGGCAGGGAAAGGGCATGCTTCCTAGTCATGCATTGTGTGTTTACTGTGTTGAGGCAGCGTTAGCTTTTCCTTATGCTGGCAGGGGATTGATTGATATGGACACTTCTGTATGCATAGGACATTTCCTTGGTCAGACACTAAGCACTTTACAAACACAGAGTCATTTGCACATCAGGCTGCCTACCTGGGCAGAGGTGACTGGAAGCTGCTTTATAGGCACTCATCATTTGTTTCCTGTTCATTCAGTCAGGTTTCACTTACACACACACACACGTACATAAGACTAAGAGTGGATTTTACTGTGAAATTTTGCCAGGCAGCTCTTTTCTTGCCATGGGTTCTTTTTCGTGTGTTAACTCAGTACGGCCAGTCCTCTCTTTTCCTCTACACAGTCCCTTCGGATGTCCAGTGGGTGTCTGAATGACCCAACCTTTAGCTTCCGTCGTCAGAATTGTGGTATTCTTTGTCAACATTCACCTCTTCAGTATAAGAGCCTTCTGCTTGCAATATTTTGATGGTGGTAACTGGGGTGAAACGCTGTTAGCGTCGTCTCTTTCGCCGTTCATATGGAGAGAGTTAAAGGTTTTTGGTAAAAATGATTCTGATGTGAAGGAATTGGGGAAATGATGCAGAGGGATCCAGCTTTATCAACATTGTATCCATTTTTTTGATAAGTTGTGTTACTTCAGGCTTCACAGTTGAGACTTTATTATGTTCTTATGACATTTCCTTGCAGGCATGTAAAAGCACAAAATAAAAGCACAAAGACATACCTGCACATGCCCGTCCCTCTCTCACAGCTCACTTGCTGTTATTTGAACATGCAAGCACACATTTTCAGTTTCAAAGAGGTGTCAAAGCGTGTGGACTGAACAATATATGCTACCTATTATCTACTGAGAGAGAAAAAAAGAAAAGAAAGAAGAGCAGATACCTGATGTTGGCTTAAACCCAAACACGCTGATCATGCCATGGAAGCTTACATTTGCTTTGTGTAAAAAAATCAATATAAAAAATGACGATTAAAAAAACAAACTTGCAACCCTCCCTCCCTCCCTCCCACAAACACTTTTTTTTTTTTAACCTGAGCCTTTGTTTTAGCCAGCCCAGCTCGAGTTTCAGTGTCAAGGAGGCATCCAAATATGTGAACTGATCCTTTAACACAAACACTTCTCCACATCAACTTTAAGAGAGAAAAAAGGGGTGGGGTGGGAGGTAGAGGAGGGGCGTGGGCGGGTGGAGCCAAATACCGAAACCCTCAATAAACAAATTAAGTTAATAAAGATGTCATTCTGGAGGCTACGTAGAGAAGGCAAATAATTAAAATAAGATTTTTTTTTTGTTTGTTTGTTAATGGGTGACTTTCAGCAAATATACACACATCCAAACACAAGCAAGAGCTGGGCAAGGGCGCAATAGCCGAGTGGTTTAAGTGTTGGACTTTGATTCTGAGGGTCCCAGGTTCGAATCACGGTAATGGTGCCTGGTGGGTAAAGGGTGGAGATTCTTCCGAATTCCCAGGTCAACATTATGCGCAGACCTGCTAGTGCCTGAACCCCCTACGTGTGTATACGCATGCAGAAGATCAAATACGCATGTTAAAGATCCTGTAACCTATGTCAGTGTTTGGTGGGTTATGGAGACACGAAAATACCCAGCATGCATGAACCACGATAGAGTCATCGGCAAGTCGATGTTGGTCATGTAACGGAAAGAAAGTATGTTGATTGAAAGGGTAATGAACAAAACTTTTCCTTTCCCCTTCATACCTCCCCAACCACCCCCCTCTGCCAGTCTTTCTGGATCATGCAGTTTCATGGTTTTGTGATCTGGATTGTGGGTATGATTAATATAATAATGACCATTTTTCAGTGTCTCTGTATTGTATAATGCTTATTGGAGGATATGTTTTCATTTCTCATCGGTCACACACACATACACTCGCAACAGCCTGAATAAGTGCCATAACGACATTATTTATACTTCTAATGGATGGCAGGTTTGTTTAAATCTAGATATTTAAAATGTTTTTTTTAATGAAGCCATGTCTGATTATGAATGGGTGTTTAAAATGACCAGACAATCCAGAGACCAGATCAGCCCACAGAACAAAACATCTGTTTGGAAGAAGTTTTGCAACACGTACAGTCTCCATCCTGTTGTGACAATTGCTACAGGGGCAGAGGAGAAGGACACGAGATAAAACAATCATTATTTTGTTGCTCTTGGTGTTTTTTATGTAGTGCAATATTTATCATCATACATTGTTTGGTGTACCTGTTACTGATGTCCCTACCTCCAACACACTGTTCCGATTTCTTGGTTTCACTTTAGCTGTGCACATTTTTCTCACCACACAGTTTTTTCTTTCTTAAAAAAAAAAAAAAAAAATGCATGGATTCTTTTGTCCCCAAATTAATGCTTACTGCCTGTTACATTCTGTTGCTGTTTCCCCATTTAATCATGCAACAAAATCTACATATATTATCATACTGAGTGGTGGGTGCATTGGCTAAGTGGTTAATGCATCAGGCTGCCAGTCTGAAGGTTGTGAGTTTGGATCCTAGGAACCCAAGGCTGTGTAATATTGCCCGTTTCTGTTCTCTAACTCACAGGGCATTGAATGTGCAGACCTGCTAGTGCCTTTACCATGTGTGTGTGTGTGTGTTGTAGGAGGCCAAATGCACTGGTCACAGATCCCTTAGTTCATGTGAATGTTGGTTGTATCATGGAATCGGTGTGTAGCTTGCACTGAAAGCAGAGCATGTTTGCCTGAACAGCGTGTTATAAAACAAATTATATAAAAAAAAATCCCCCAACGAAGTCTGTAGTGAGACTTGCAAAACTGTGTGAGATGTATCCCTTGAAAGCTGTAACATTCAGATTGACATATCACATTGGCTTTTTCCCTTACCTTGGTTTTGTCATAGAGCAGATCACAGACTCAATAGCTGAATGGTTCAAGTCTTGGATATTTCAATCTCAGGGTCCCGAGATGGATCCAGGCATCAGCACCTGGTGGGTAAAGGATAAGAGATTTTCCTGATCTCCTTGGTCAATGTATGTGCAGTTCTGCTAGTGCCTTAACCCCTTTGTGTATTCACAAGCAGATCAATGTCAGGATGCAATAGGTAATGTTTGGCCTAAGGAGGGTCAAGGGTAACAAAGTAGCATGAGGGACTGATTCGGCATGCGTGACCCTATTGGGGAGGGTCAGTTCAAGCTCGGCTAAGTCGAGTTTGGTTCAGGCTAAATAAAACCACCATATGCATCCTGGAAATCAGAGTATGGCTGCCTTTATGGTGGGGGAAAAAAAGAAAAGAAAGTAAGTCCCACACACAAAAAATATTTTTGTATGATTTGCGGCCAACGAATGCAGACAGAAAGAGCAGAAATGATCAGATGTATTTTTCAAATGCGAGTTCTGATGTATGTGGGATACATAACCTGTGTGAACAACCAATGTTACATTTTGGAATTATCAGTTATTCATGTTGTTTTCTGCTTGGTTTTCTCCCTTGTGTACCAATGAATGACATAAGTTTTGTCTGGGTTTGATTGTATGGGATTGCTTGGATTGATCACAACACTTGCACACTGAACAGGGAGTTGCTCATTCTCAGACTTTACCGTAACATGTTTCTCAGATGATTTAATGCATGTGGTCTTGAGATTTGTGAGTGTGTGTGTGTTTGGAACTCTGACTGAAACCCACTGAAAAAAAGAGAATGAAATCCACTGATTAACCATATTATGTTACTGCCAGTTGCAAGCTGTTGATCTTGTCCAATAAAAAAAATGATAAATGAAAAAAAAAAGCATTTGTTTATCTGCTTTATATGCTTTAATTTCTGTTTGATACCCAGTAAATGGTATGTGACATAACGTGTCATTTTACTGAGTAAATGAAACCATCATTGAGGAAAACAAAACAAAAAAAACGCACACCAAAATACCAATATGGATATATGAAGCAGAAAGCAAACCATGACTTTGAAAAACATTTTAATGCAGAACACAGCAATACTGGGCCTGAGGAAAATCTGACAACCACCAGTGAACAGTTCTCTGAAGGTAACAACTCTGTGTGTCAAAACCTCTGATGATGGAACACACACACACACACACACACAACACACAGACACACACACACAGAGTTGAAGTTCTGGTTAAAGTTCCCATAGACTTCAGGCCATCAGGGCAGTGAATTCATACCCACTGTGTCCAGGGCTTGGCATAGGAAGGTGGGGCCCAACCTTCTCCCATTCCGCCATTTTACCCTACCCAACTTTAATCGGGTACCCTTTCACACCTGGGTGGAGTGAGGAAAATCTAAAGTGCCTTTCCCAAAGACACAACAACATAGTGAAACGGAGCCTCAACCCCTGACCACCAGTGAGTCCAGCAGTCCAATGTCTTCAGAACCAAATCTGCCATAGCACTTTCTCCCACATACAGACATGTCTTCACTCCTACCACTCCATGCAGACAGATGTGTAGACAGATGGTGGTTGCTCACTCAAGAAGGTAAACCACAATCACAGCTTTTTGTTGTTTTTGTTCTGAACTGGATGAGAGAGAGAGAGAGAAACAACCTATTTTGATTGACTGTCAAAGACTTGCCAACCCTTGTTTTTTTTTATGGAATTTATCCCGCTAAGTTGTACCTGACTCTTCTAACTCTTGCCTAAAAACAAGTCCATGCCATATGCATTGACAATGCAAAATTAAACAGAAAGTGGACCTCACGTCCACCACCATCATGTTGAAGGGATATCAGCTGCTCTGTACAACAGAATAATGAAAGGAAGAAGAAAAAAACCCAACAGCAACAGCATTTGCAGTTGTGAAAAGAAAAGATGGTCATTTTCATTTTCATACTGAAAACATTCCTCTCAGCTTCCAAGCGTTCTCTCTGTTTCTGACAGTATTTCTCTGTTCTGGTGTTAGCGGGTGTGCTGTGGTGGTATGATAAAGGTCACCATGGACACACACCTTATGTAGATAAGAAGGTCACATCTCACACTGAAGGTTCTCAGGAAACTTGAGATGAAAGATCCTTTAACATTCCGTTTCATTAGTATTTATCAAACAAGCTTTCAACGATGTATTAAAGAAACAACCTATAGCAAACTAATTATCTTTCATGCTAAACCAATTATTCCTGAAATGACGACACTGACACACATCCCCCAAAAATTGTAATGGCATACAATACATGTCAATGAAAACTGAAATACCAAAATCCAACAAAGTAAAATTTGAAAGAGAAGAGTTGTCGATGTTTACGACAGCATTTCAAACCAACCACAAAAATTCCTGACAACATCAAAAGATAAGGAAAATAAATATTTAAAGAGTACTGACATCTGTGAATTTTAGTAAAAAGTGTCTCATGTTGATTACTGCAAAGCCTCCACGGGCCAAGTGCAATTTGTAATTATTTAAGAAAAACCAAACCAATGATGTTGGTGGAGGGAGATGGGGGTGGTACTTACAAGATTTCTTTTTCACTGAAAAAAAAAAAAGAAAAAAAAAAAAAGTGTGCATACTTTATTTTATACATATGCAGACAAAAGAACAAATTCTGTTAATCACACACATCAATCCCCTATCATATTTTTTGCTTAACTCACTCAATACGGCCAGTCCACTCTTCTCCTCTACACAGACCCCTCGGATGTCCAGTGGGTGTCTGAATGACCCAACCTTTAGATTCCGTCGTCAGAATTGTGGTATTCTTTGTCAACATTCACCTCTTCAGTATAAGAGCCTTCCACTTGCGATATTTTGATGGTGGTAATTGGGGTGAAACGCTGTTAATGTCGTCTCTTTCGCCGTTCGTATGGAGAGAGTTAACTCCAAATGCTTGTGCAACACGACACACAAAAACCGTCAGTCAGGCCAGATGGCAGACTAAGAGTCAGAAGCTATTTCAACTACAAACTTTGAAACATGAAAAAACAAACAACAACAACAAAACAACAACCACAAAAACAAAACAACAAAACCAAGAACAATTTTTCAAATAACAACTGAATTACTGCAATCAAACGTGAACTGCAGCAGTCAATCCAAATTTAATTTTTTCTCACCGTCAAACTATTCAGTCTTTTTTTTCTTTTTTTTTTTTTTAAGAAATGAAATGCGTATGATTGGAACATCAAAGACTTCATTCCCATAATAACAAATGGAATGCACAGGGGGAAAAAAAATCTTATATTTTCCAGCCAAAGCTAATGTTGACAGACAAAGTATTTCCTGAGAAAAAATTTTTTGTTGAAGCTGACCACAGACAAGCACACAGAGACAACTGAAACACGTTTATTACATCGACTCAATCTGTTTGCACAGCCACCAAACTAAGCAAAAAAAACCCCGTAAAAGCAAATGCATCCATACTGACCACAGTAGCATCAAGTGCTGCAGCACTGTACCCAGAAACAGATCTGTCCGTCCCATACAGTTAATTTTTTTTCTTCCTTTGGTTAAACATCTTGATAGACCTCCCCCTCCACCCCTTTCCAAAAAAAAAAAAAAAAAAAAAAAAAAGCAAAAACCCAAAACACCTTTGTGTGTATGTGTGCATGCATTATTATTATTATTATTACTACTACCTTTTTTATATTAAAATTCTTATTTATTTATTTATTTATGTACGCTTATCTATTATTTATTCACCTTTTCTTTCTTTTCTTTTTTTTTTCAAGGCCTGACTAAGCGTGCTGGGTTACGCTGCTGGTCAGGCATCCGCTTGGCAGATGTGGTGTAGCGTATATGGATTTGTCCGAATGCAGTGATGCCTCCTTGAGCTACTGAAACTGTGCATGTGCATGAAGGATGGGTGGGTGGGTAGCAGCGATTGGACCAGGTGATGGGATGACTGAGACAGGGAAAGCAACAGAAAAAGTGATGGAGAGGTGAAAAAACAAGAGCAATGAAGGACTGGATTGACTGATACTCATACATTCCTGTAACAGTATAAAAGCATGCTCTTCGTAACAAAAACATGTGATCAAGGGTGTATACCAACTGGACTTTGATTCAAACATTCAAGAATTAGTAGCAGTAACAGATAATTATACAAAACATCTTCTAAGGACAAATATGTATTTGGTGGAAACTGGTCCGTAAGTTTTTTTTTTTTTTTTTTTTTTTTTTTAAAGAAAAATCATCTTGTTTTTGGACACTGGAGAAGTATGAGTTAAGAATGTTCCTAACTCCATAGTTAATTCCATATACTTAGGAACATTAACTCCAAACAAACTTAGCACTGCAAAGGTCGCCTCATGAAACCCACCCCAGAAATCTAACCAGTAAAACGACAATATCAGTCAATACCCCCTCCCCCTCCTTTTTATTTTTTTTTTTAAACAAACTAAAAACAAAAACAATTATCTCCCCTCACTGACCAGACACTTTCTTCAATGTTACCAAAAGAACAAAGAGTGCTAAAGAAAAGATAAAAAAGACAAAGGGGCGTAGGCATGCATTCTGAAACATAAATATTTAACAATGCAAACCAACACTCACACTAGCAAAACAAGAAGCCTGAGGCATTTCTTCTTCTTCTTTTTTTTAGCTCTGTTTAAGTCACTGTGGCGCTACACAATTTTTCGCAGAATTCTTCCAGGTCTGTCTGTGTGTCAAAGACTGTGGCATTAAAAAAAGGAAAAAAAGAAAAGAAAAAAAGGATCAAAACAATTGCATGCCAACAATGGAAAAAAACAAACCAACAACCACCGCTGGAGTTGTTGGTGTGAGCGAGAAAAGTCACCGGTTAGCACACAACACGGACCAGAAACTGCCGCTGTTCTCTGTGCAAGCAGGCAAGGCGCCTCCCCTGCCCACACAATTCCCTTTTCACTATCCTCAATTCTGGGACC
>NC_134900.1:37129299-37181799 GCF_041734735.1 Babylonia areolata
TAGAGGTAACGCGTCCGCCTAGGAAGCGAGAGAATCTGAGTGTGCTGGTTTGAATCACGGCTTAGCCGCCGATATTTTCTCCCCCTCCATAAGACCTTGAGTGGTAGTCTGGACGCTAGTCATTCGGATGCGGTGATAAACCGAGGTCCCATGTGCAGCATGCTCTTAGTGCACGTAAAACCCACGGCAACAAAAGGGTTGTTCCTGGCAAAATTCCATAGAAAAATCCACTTAAATATGAAAAACAAATAAAACTGCATGCAGGATAAAAAAAAAGAAAAAAAAGGGGTGGCGCTGTAGTGTAGCGACACACTCTCCCTGGGAAGAGCAGCCCGAATTTCACACAAAGAAATCTGTTGTGATAAAAAGAAATACAAATACAAAATACAAATACTTTCTGCTTGCCTGACCAGTACTATCAAGAGTTCAGGACCTTCAAAATGTTGCTGTATGGCCAGCTGAAGACTGGAACCCTTGACCAAGGACGACACTTCAAAAAGGTACAACAACATCTGGAACAGCTGAAGACCAACCCGAGGAGCTGTCACACTGATCCCTCAATCCCCGAAATGACAGCCAAAGACTGTAATCAGAGATGCCATCCCCTGTCAAGTGTTTGTAGGAACGATCAGGAAATCCTGGTAGGAACATTTAAGTTTGGTTGAAACCTCCAATTCCAAGCCGCATCAGCAAACATACATTTCATCTACAAGGCATTCACACACCTGGGGCTACCTGCAACACGGTGTAACTGCTACCATTAAGCTGACAGGTTCACTCAATGCTGTTTCAATGTAAACACACACACGATTAGCTGACCATCATCATGTGAGACCAAGGTTAGTAGTGACCACCCTGGCCTCTGGGTAATGCTACGACAAGAAAGCATGTAGTCGAAAATGAACTCATTGGAACAATTTTGATGTTGGCATAATGTTGGAACAAACTGCGATATAGCGTAACAAAATATGGCGAAATCGTAATAGTTGGCATCTCTGTGCAACCAACGGAGACTGGTTTGTGCTGTGCGGCTGAACGTATTTGAAGTACACAGGTAAACAGCCCTTCAAAAGGAGAGAGGTGTAACCAAGGGACTGCAGCCCTGGACTCGTTTCACTGCAGTGTGTGTGGATGGTTGTGCACAACGACGGGCGCAACAGCCGAGTGGTTAAGCATTGGGACTGTCAATCTGAGGGTCCCAGGTTCGAATCACGGTGACGGCGCCTGGTGGGTGAAGGGTGGAGATTTTTACGATCTCCCAGGTCAACATATGTGCAGACCTGCTAGTGCCTGAACCCCCTTCGTGTGTATATGCAAGCAGAAGATCAAATATGCACGTTAAAGATCCTGTAATCCATGTCAGCGTTCGGTGGGTTATGGAAACAAGAACATACCCAGCATGCACACCCCTGAAAACGGAGTATGGCTGCCTACATGGCGGGGTAAAAAACGGTCATACACGTAAAAGCCCACTCGTGTACATATGAGTGAACGTGGGAGTTGCAGCCCTCGAACGCAGAAGAAGAAGAAGAAGAAGGAGGTTGTGCACATTAAGGACAGGTCTTCATTCCCACATGAGGACCCACTCCAGTAACATGTGTGTAGTCTGTCCACTCCAGTAACACGTGTGTAGTCTGTCCACTCCAGTAACGTGTGTGTAGTCTGTCCACTCCAGTAACGTGTGTGTAGTCTGTCCACTCCAGTAACACATGTGTAGTCTGTCCACTCCAGTAACACGTGTGTAGTCTGTCCACTCCAGTAACGTGTGTGTAGTCTGTCCACTCCAGTAACACGTGTGTAGTCTGTCCACTCCAGTAACACGTGTGTATTCTGTCCACTCCAGTAACACGTGTGTAGTCTGTCCACTCCAGTAACACGTGTGTATTCTGTCCACTCCGGTAACACATGTGTAGTCTGTCCACTCCAGTAACACGTGTGTGTAGTCTGTCCACTCCAGTAACACGTGTGTAGTCTGTCCACTCCAGTAACGTGTGTGTAGTCTGTCCACTCCAGTAACACGTGTGTAGTCTGTCCACTCCAGTAACACGTGTGTGTAGTCTGTCCACTCCAGTAACACGTGTGTAGTCTGTCCACTCCAGTAACATGTGTGTAGTCTGTCCACTCCAGTAACACGTGTGTAGTCTGTCCACTCCAGTAACATGTGTGTAGTCTGTCCACTCCAGTAACATGTGTGTAGTCTGTCCACTCCAGTAACACGTGTGTAGTCTGTCCACTCCAGTAACATGTGTGTAGTCTGTCCACTCCAGTAACACGCGTGTAGTCTGTCTTGTTAGTCATTCGTCATGCTGACGGGAGACTCCATCAACTTTACACAGCACATTAACACATCACTTTCAAACATCTAGTATTTTACAACATTTTAGTAAGACACAAACCGGCACATGGAAAAAACAGATGTGGATCCACAGAATTTTTGGAGACTGAAAAGTACAAACATACATTTTTTTTTTTTTAGCGAGGGATATCAATGATGGGCTGAAAAAGGCAGTGAATTCCAGTTTGTGTACAACAGCAGAACTGAAATGCTCTCCTCATCTTACTGACCAATGTGCTTTTTGAACTTTTGCTCTGTGTGTGTGTGTGTGTGTATGCTGGGATTTCATTACGACAGGAAGCATTGAGTACAGCCTTGTCAAGTAGTCCCAAAGCTCTGTGTGTGTGTGTGTGTGTGTGTATGCTGGGATTTCATTATGACAGGACACATTGAGTACAGCCTTATCAAGCAGTCCCAAAGCTCTGTGTGTGTGTGTGTATGCTGGGATTTCATTATGACAGGACGCATTGAGTACAGCCTTGTCAAGTAGTCCCAAAGCTGTGTGTGTGTGTGTGTGTGTGTATGCTGGGATTTCATTACGACAGGAAGCATTGAGTACAGCCTTGTCAAGTAGTCCCAAACCTTAATGGACCTTAACAGCATCGCCATCCTCCTCCTCTTCCTTCTTCATCAATTAAAAAAAAAAAAAAAAAAAAAAAAAAAAAAAAAAAAAAAAATGGATGTGTGTGTGCATGCGTGTGGGTGTAAGCATGCACGCATGGATGGATGCATATGTGTGTATGCGCGTACAGATCAGAATCTATTGTCATACAAGCTTCTGACAACAAACACACACACACACACAGTGTATCCACCTTGCTCAGAGCGAAGACCCTCCGGCAGCTGGATGGCGAGCCCCGTGTCCAGCCCTGTCACCCCTTCATGCTCCCCGGCCCTGATGATCACCTGGGGGTTGAGCTGGACTTGAACATTCTCCACCTTCACCCCTTCACTCTGCACACACACACACACACACATCTTTTTATATACACAAGAGGGTCCTGACTTCGAATCACAGACATATCACCCAGTGGGTAAAGAGTGGAGATTCTTCCGATCTCCCAGACCAACAGATGTGCAGACCTGCTTGTGCCTGAACCCCCTTCACGTGTATGCACATGCAGAAGATCAAATATGCACGTTAAAAGATCCTGTAATCCATGTCAGCGTTCGGTGGGTTATGGAAACTAGAACATACCCAGCATGCACACCCTACCCCCCAAAAACACGGAGAAGAGAACAGTAGGGGACACGTAACTTACGAAGGCAGAAGAGGAAGAACAACACAAGAGGGAACTGCAACTCATAAAGACAGAAGAAGAAGAACAAAATTGCAGCCTATAAAGACAGAAGAACAGAAGAGGGAATTGTAACTCATGAAGGCAGAACAAGAAGAAGAAGAGGGAATTATAACCCACAGAGACAAGAGAAGAAGAAGAGGGAATTATAACCCACAGAGACAAGAGAAGAAGAAGAGGGAATTATAACCCACAAAGACAACAGAAGAAGAAGAGGGAATTATAACCCACAGAGACAACAGAAGAAGAACAAAAGCCTCCCCACCCACCCACTCTCCCAACCCCCCAAAAAACCCACCTGCGCCATGGGCATGGCCTGCACAATGATGTGGTCTGCTGACAGACCGGTGGTGGTGGTGGTGTTGCCCACAGACACAGCCGTGGTGGCAGTGGCCGACAGGGGGGGCTGGGTGATGAAGAAGGCGGTGGAGTTGTTGGGGGTCCACTGCTGCAGCACCTCGAAGGCCTGAAAGCTGTCCATGTCCTCCCCCCCCTCCACACCTGTCACATCGTCATCAATACCTGTCACAGCATCATAACACACCTGTAATATCCCCTTCGTGTGTGTACGCACGCAGAATATCAAATACACATGAGTTATGCAAACAAGAACATATTCAGCATGCACAACCCCTGAAAATGAAGTACGGCTGCCTACATGGCAGGGTAAATAAACAAAACGGTCATACAAGTAAAAAATGTTACATGTCTGTATGAGTATGTATGTGTGTGTGTGTGTGACTGAATCCTGACTGAGCGATCTTTGTCCTTCGGATTCGAAGATGGTCATGGCTTCAAGAATCAGATGGAAGATCGGTGGCTGTGGGTCTGGAAGTGACTGGTGAGGCCAGTCCAGGCCCTGAAGTCTCGCCCACATGTGGGACACGAGTGGGTGCTGTCGTGGCAGTGGATGCTGCTCAGGCCTTGCGCACAGCACGCTTTTGTTGTGCCTCGGTGATGCGCCTGGCTTCAGCTGCACAGGCTCCTGTGGTGATTCTGGCGGTCCAGAGCAAGTGTCTCCCATGTGTTGATGTCGACGCCCAGGTCTTTGAACGCCGCTTTGAGGCAGTCTTTGTAGCGTTTCTTCTGCTCCCCAACTGAGCGCTTGCCCTGACACAGTTCTCTGTATAGCAGCTGCTTAGGCAGTCGACTGTCTGGCATTCTGACCACGTGTCCAGCCCACCTGGCTTGGGCTTTCTGCAGGAGGGTGTAGATGCTGCAGAGGCCAACTCGTTCGGGACTTTGTCCTGCCACCTAATGTGGAGGAGTTTGCAGAGACAGCTCAGGTGGAAGCGATCGAGCTGTCTGCTGTAGACAGTCCAGGTCTCGCTGGCATAAAGGAGGGCGGTAAGGACTACTGCACGTAGACCTTCAGCTTGGTGGTAGTGCTGAGTCCTCTCCACTCCGAGATGTTCTCGCAGTCTCCCAAAGACAGCTCTGGCTTTGGTGATCCTTCCTTGACCTCAGCGTCTATGTTCATTGTGCGAGAGAGCGTGCTGCCCAGGTTGGTGAAGTTGTCAACTGCCTGGAGGTTCTACCAGTTCACTGTGATGCGCAGCTCCTGGTATGACTTTCCTGGGGCAGGCTGGTACAGGACTTCTGTCTTTCTGGTGCTGATGGTGAGACTGAAGTTGTCACAGGCTTGTGAGAAGCAATCCATTTAAGTGACTGAAACCTGACTGAATGACACAGGAAACGGATGATGAGCACTCAAATGGCAGCAGTAAGTCAGCTCTATCCAGGTAGGCAGCCTGTTGTGCAAATGACTCAGTGTTTGTACGTGGTCTACGACCGAGGATAGGTGCTATGTAAGTATTCGTATCATTCATCGTCATTCAATTTCATATTGTCACACACCTGTCACCACATCATCACACACCTGTCACAGCATCATCACACACCTGACACAGCATCATCACACACCTGTCACAGCATCATCACACACCTGACATCATCAACACCTGACATCATCACACACCTGTCACAGCATCATCACACACCTGACATCATCACACACCTGTCACAGCATCATCACACACCTGACATCATCACACACCTGTCACAGCATCATCACACACCTGTCACAGCATCATCACACACCTGACATCATCACACACCTGTCACAGCATCATCACACACCTGACATCATCAACACCTGACATCATCACACACCTGACACAGCATCATCACACACCTGACATCATCACACACCTGACACAGCATCATCACACACCTGTCACAGCATCATCACACACCTGACATCATCACACACCTGACACAGCATCATCACACACCTGTCACAGCATCATCACACACCTGACATCATCACACACCTGACACAGCATCATCACACACCTGTAACAGCATCATCACACACCTGACATCATCAACACCTGACATCATCACACACCTGTCACAGCATCATCACACACCTGACATCATCACACACCTGACACAGCATCATCACACACCTGACATTATTGCAAACCTGTCACAGCATCATCACACACCTGACATCATTACAAACCTGTCACAGCATCATCACACACCTGACACAACATCACCACACACACACACACATCACACAGACAGACAGACCTGCAGGCTGCAGGGACAAAGGGATGTGGAGGGCCACACACACACACAC
Source organism: Babylonia areolata (assembly GCF_041734735.1). Lineage (NCBI taxonomy): Eukaryota > Metazoa > Mollusca > Gastropoda > Neogastropoda > Buccinidae > Babylonia > Babylonia areolata. The sequence goes on from NC_134900.1 coordinate 37,135,580, forward strand.
AGACACACACAGACACACACAAAGACCGACCTGCAGGCTGCAGGGACACAGGGATGTGGAGGGCCACACACACACACACACACACACACACACACACACACACACACACAGACCTGCAGGCTGCAGGAACACAGGGATGTGCAGGGACACACACACACACACACACAGACAGACCTGCAGGCTGCAGGGACACAGGGATGTGCAGGGCCATGTCCCCGGCAGAGGCCCCTCCAGGCATGTCCATCCTGCTGACACGCATCCCGTTCTTCGTCTTGGCGTTCTGGTACAGTAGGCTGAGCAGGTGGTCCACCAGCACTGCACACAGTCAATCAATCAATCACTGCACACTGTGGCTCAGGTGGTCCACCAACACTGCACACAGTGGCTCAGGTGGTCCACCAACACTGCACACAGTGGCTCAGGTGGTCCACCAACACTGCACACAGTCAATCAATCAATCACTGCACACAGTGGCTCAGGTGGTCCACCAACACTGCACACAGTCAATCAATCAATCACTGCACACAGTGGCTCAGGTGGTCCACCAACACTGCACACAGTCAATCAATCAATCACTGCACACAGTGGCTCAGGTGGTCCACCAACACTGCACACAGTCAATCAATCAACCACTGCACACAGTGGCTCATTGTCAGTGCATCACCAAATCTGCCCCCTCATACCAGAGGTGCATGTGAATGACTTGGTGTGTAAGCGCTTTGATTTGTCTCTGCACAAAATTCAGTGCTATATCTTAATAATAATAATAATAATGGATACTTATATAGCACACTATCCAGAAATCTGCTCTAGGTGCTTTACAAAAACGCTTTTGATAACATAAAACATTATATCTATGTTGCATACACACACCAAAATGTGACCACACACACACACACACACACACACACAAACACACACACACACACACACACGCACGCACGCACGCGCACACACACACACGCACACACACACACACACACGCACGCACGCGCACACACACACACGCACGCACGCATGCACACACACACACACACACTGCATACATACATTTTAACATACATGTGTATCTAACAGCTACCCTAACACATACGCACACATAGGCAGGCACAAACTTACATAAACACACGCACACACAATACACATTCATATACATGCATGTAGTTGTGAACCTGCCACAAATGAACTTATTGCTGAGGGAAAAGGTGAGTTTTGAGACGAGATTTAAAAGATGCGAGGGAATCAGAATGACGGAGGTTATCAGGGAGCTTGTTCCACGTCTTTGGCGATTGAAAAGAAAACGATCTGTGTCCATAGGTCTTACTTCTGACGTGAGGTATCCTGAGAAGTCGAGTAACAGAGGAAGAACGGAGCTGGCGAGACGGGGTATAGATATGGATGAGTTCAGAAAGATACTTGGGGCCAGATCCGTTGACTGCAGAAAAGGTCAGAGTGGATAGCTTATAGTCTATTCGATCAGAAACAGGCAACCAGTGGAGAGACTGAAGGAGAGGAGAAACATGGTCAAATTTAGAAGCTCTGCAAATGAGTCTGGCAGCGTTATTCTGAATTCGTTGGAGTCTGTCTAACAGGTATTTGGGAAGGCCGGCCAAAAGAGAGTTGCAGTAATCCAATCTTGAGAGAACCAGAGAGCATACAAGTGTCTTGGTTGCATCGGTTGAGAGATAGTGGCGGATAGAGCTGATTCTACGCAGTTCCAAATAGGCAACTTTACAGATATTCGAAATGTGCTGTTGGAAGGAAAGAGACTGGTCCAGGACTACACCAAGACTGCGAACAGAGGGAGAAAGTGAAACAGGTGTGCTATTGATCAGAACAGAGTCAGGAAAGGAAGGATGTTGACGAAACTTCTTTGGACAGGTTATCATCAATTCAGTCTTATCATCATTTAATTGCAGCTTGTTGAGAGTCATCCAGTCCTTTAGGCCAGCAATGCACTCCTGTGTTTGAGTCACCAGTGCATCAAATTCAGCTATGGAAGCCGACTGATAAAGTTGTGTGTCATCAGCAAAGCTCTCATGCGACATCGCATGATGACTGATGACATCCGACACAGGAGCCGCATACAGCACGAAAAGAACAGGACCTAGGACGGACCCTTGTGGGACACCATATTTCAAGGCAGATACTCTAGAGTATGTACCATTTACACACACTTTCTGTGTACGATCTGACAGGTAAGACGTGATCCATGCTAGTGCAGTGTCACGAATACCAAAGGAAGTTTTAAGTCTGTTCAAGAGGATAGAGTGGTCGATAGTGTCAAAAGCTGCTGACAAATCTAAGAGAGCGAGAACAGATATCTTATCCTCATCAAATCCCGAAAGCAAATCATTCACTATTCTACAAAAAAAAAAGAAAAAAAAAAAGAAAGAAAAAAATTAGGTATGAAACACTGGGACTGCCAATTCTGAACGAGTTCACAAATTTTGAAGAGCACCTTTTGTTGTTTGTTCTGTATTTCTTTGTCTGTCTGTTTCTGCACATATCTGTATGAATGTATGTATGTCTGTATGTCAGCAGGCTTGCATGTATATTTGTGGGCGCCCATTTATGTTTAGATGCACATATATGTGTTCTTAAGCGGATGTTTTTGTATATATATATGTGTGTGTGTCTGTACTGTTCAAACAAGAACATGAATTTAGCTATCTGTTATCATTAAAAAAAAAGAAAAGAAAAAGTTACCTGGAAATTCCATTTCCTGGTAGTTTGGTACGTGTCGTTTCAACGACCACCACTTTCCCCTCAACCACTGGGGAGATCGCACACTGGAAAACAATTTTACTTTCACTTTCAACGATGTGTCAAAGCATACAAACTGATCCATATAAGTTATGCCACACATCTTTACCGAAAAAAAAGAAGAAGAGATTTCCTGACCCATGCATAAACCCAGTGCACTGGTTAGTACGTGAGAGCTTGCCCTAGGTTTCTATGAAACATTAATATAAAATGGAATAAAATAAGTAAATATGTTTGAAGTACAATAAAATGAAAGATACGTAACAGGCAAAAGACAGAAAAAAAGAAAGAAAAAAAATTAGAGGGACCATGTTCAACAAAGCTGTCCAAATCCAAGCGCATACTCAGACAAGCGCGAGCACACATACACACTCTCTGATACATAAACTATCACAACTATTCAAAACAAGGGCAGAGTGGGGAAGTAGGAGGAGTGGAGTGCAGTGGAGTTACTTACCTTGGCCAGTCTTTAGATAACTCGTTCCAGTCAATGTCTTGATCGTTCTGTACTTCCAACTTGTGGATCCTGGTTTGAGGAAACAATACAGGTAGTATGTTCATTTCTATCATTCTATCATGTCAGCTTAAACAAGCATTAAATACAACAGACTTAGCTCTCTCCATACGAACGGCGAAAGAGACGACGTTAACAGCGTTTCTCCCCAATTACTACCATCAAAATATTACAAGCGGAAGGCTCTTACACTGAAGAGGTGAATGTTGACAAAGAATACCACAATTCTGACGACGGAAGCTAAAGGTTGGTTCATTGAGACACCCACTGGACATCCGAGGGGTCTGTGTAGAGGAGAAGAGAGGACTGGCCGTACTGAGTGAGTTAAAAACAACCCCAACAACAACAAAAAATGGATCAACAATAAGGGGATTATTTAGTGTGAAACAGATACACATAGGCATGATAGACTGTTAACTTAACAGTGTATTTGGGGGGAGAGGAGAGGAGTTGCCAAAGGCATTCCAAAATACAAACTGTAGCTTTTAGTTTTGAAGAAAAGTTAACTGCAACTGAAATTCAGGTGAAAGCAAAGAGGGCAGGAAGTAAAAGAAACAAAACAAAACAAAGATAAAACATTTATTGTTATTCCATTGTATTGATTGTACTGAATTGTATTGTGCTGTACTGTATTGCATTGTATTGACATGACAACATATAATACTGAAGCTATTCTCTCTCTCTCTCTCACACACCTATATCTCTGCTATTGTAAGTAAAAAAAATCTGCAGGTGTCACTTTCAGTTATCCATTAGGAGCAACACTTCTTGCACAGCTGGAGCTAATGTGGGAAAAAAAATGCCTGAAAGAGTTATACATTTTTTTTTCCTGTTCAACTTTAAGCACAACACACTTTCCTTGTATGTGGCCAGTCTAGGGCTCTCCAGCACTGACCACCTGTGACACTCGCTCACTGTCAACGCAGATAAGTACTGTTTGTACCTCACAATGCTGTACGTGGAGGGAGGGTCAGGGGGAGATGAACAGGTGCTGTCCTGCCTACACATGCACTTTGCTCATGAGAGGGGTGCAGGGCTGGATAACTGTGGTTGTCATGTGCTGGCCTAGAGGTAACGCGTCCGCCTAGGAAGCGAGAGAATCTGAGCACGCTGGTTCGAATCACAGCTCATTTTTTCCCCCTCCACTAGACCTCGAGTGCTGGTCTGGACGCTAGTCATTTGGACGAGACGATAAACTGAGGTCCCGTGTGCAGCATGCACTTAGCGCACATAAAAGAACCCATGGCAACAAAAGGGTTGTTCCTGGCAAAATTCTGTAGAAAAATCCACTTCGATATGAAAAACAAATAAAACTGCACGCAGGAAAAAATACAAAAAAAATGGGTGGCGCTGTAGTATAGTGACGCACTCTCCCTGGGGAGAGCAGCCCGAATTTCACACAGAGAAATCTGTTGTGATAAAAAAGAAATACAAAATACAAATGTTTGTGGTCATTTGAGTCACTAATGGACTGTTTATGTTGAGCCCTGAGGAAGTAGCAGCTGTTCTTGATAATGTGAAATCGTGGAGCACCCATTTGTCTGCAGCAGTCAGTCTTTACACAAACTTCACCATCAGATTGATGAAACGATACAGCATACAGTGTTCTGCCATACTGAACAAAACACAACTAATGTTTCCACAGTGTGGTTGGTAATGGTCTGTTTTTAATTGATGTATGATGTTCTGGTCGCTCCATCATGTTCACAGTTAACTGCATGCATTAACTGCACGCAGGAAAAAATACACACACACACACAAAAAAAAAGGGTGGCGCTGTAGTATGGTGACGTGCTCTCCCTGGGGAGAGCAGCCCGAATTTCACACAGAGAAATCTGTTGTGATAAAAAAAAAAGAAAAAAAAAAAAGGAGAAATACAATACGAGAAATACAGTTATCTACACTGCAAGGCATTTTGTGTGCTTCATCACTTGTGTGTCTTGTCAGCATTTTCTTTCCACTGGATCATCTTCTTCTTCTGCGTTCACTCGTATGCACACGAGTGGGCTTTTACGTGTATGACCGTTTTTACCCCGCCATGTAGGCAGCCATACTCCATTTTCGGGGGTGCGCATGCTGGGTATGTTCTTGTTTCCATAACCCACCGAACGCTCACATGGATTACAGGATCTTTAACGTGCGTATTTGATCTTCTGCTTGCATATACACACGAAGGGGGTTCAGGCACTAGCAGGTCTGCACATATGTTGACCTGGGAGATCGTAAAAATCTCCCCCCAGGCGCCGTCACCATGATTCGAACCTGGGACCCTCAGACTGACAGTCCAACGCTTTAACCACTCAGCTATTGCGCCTGTCTTTCCACTGGATCGATATTTTTCAGTCCCACCACATGGCATGCAGAAACGTACACCTACAGTGTCAATCTCTCTGCGCCATTTCTCAAATTTAAACTGAGTTTCATTTTGTCTCCAGCCATTCCCATTTCCACTGGTTTCTCATATTGTTCTCGCCATTTATTGTCCAAAGTTCACAGTAAAGCTTCATAAAAAAAAAAAAAATAAAAATATGATGCTGGATGTCACTATCACAATATCCGACTTGGTGAATGCACTTTTTGTAGCAAAATCACCAGAGAGTGAGCCAACATGATTATCTCCCACGGTTTCTAATGGTAATAAGCGCATGTAAATGACAGATTTAGAGAAAAAAAAAACATTAAAAAAACCTGATTGAAAGTACTTTTACAATTTTTATCTGAAGTTTCACCATAGACAAATAATGTCACTAAATAATGATCTGACAGAGAAATCAAAGACAGAGCCAACAGGCTACACAAATTTATGCATGCCAGGGAGTGTCCGAATAAAATGTCTCCACACCAGAAACTGCCCAAATCCAGATTTGTGGCACATGCCAGACAACTTGTACCCCTATATATGCATATATATGCTTGGCAGATGTCTGACCAGCAGCATAACCCAACGCGCTTGGTCAGGCCCCGAGTGCATGCACATAATGAATTTGCATACCTATCAGAGTGGATTTCTTCAAGAAAAATTCCCCAGAGGACCAACACTTATGCTGCCATGGGTTCTTTTTCACTGAGCAAAATGTGTGCAGCACAAGGGACCTCAGTTTATCGTCTCATCCGAATGAATACATGCTCTGTTTGATTTTCCAGTCAAACTTGAGAGAAAGGGTGAGACCAGGACTTTTTAACACAATATACAGTGATAAAGACAGTCCTACCCCCTTCACTGTCACACAGATACCACACAAATGTCACAATATACAGTAACAAAGACAGTCCTACCCCCTTCACTGTCACACAGACACCACACACATTATGGATTTCATCTACAGAATTTTGCCGGAGGACAACACTCTCATCGCCATGGGTTCTTTTTACAGTGCACAAAGTGTGTGAGCACACGGGACCTCAGTTTATCATCTCATCCTCATGACTAGATACTCAGTTTGTTTCCTGTCAAATTTGGAAGAAATGTGGATTCAAACTCAGTTCCTCACAGACACTGTATTGGCAGATCAGCATCTTAACCATTCTACCACCTTCCTCCTCCATCAGACGGACACCACCACCTACTTCTCCACCAGGGACAGGTCGTCTTGCCGCGTCCAGTCGGCGCCCCCCTGCTGTTTCCAGTTGAGGTAGTTCAGCCACTTGGTGCGACACTGCTTCTCTGACCTCGTCCCCACCTCCTCCGCCACCGCTGACCATGACAAGCCCTGGGTGATGCTGTCACCTGTGGGGAAAACACATCATGACTAACAACACAACTCCTGTGTAATGTGTCAACTGTGGGGAAAACACATCATGACTAACAACACAATCCCTGTGTAATGTGTCACCTGTGGGGAAAACACACCATAACTAACAAAACTCCTGTGTAATGTGTCACCTGTGGGGAAAACACATCATGACTAACAACACAACAATACCTGTGTAATGTGTCACCTGACGGGTACACACACCATGACTAATGTCACAACATCTGTGTAATGTGTCGCCTGTGGGGAAAACACACCATGACTAACAACACAACAACTGTGTAATGTGTTGCTGTGGGGAGAAATATCATGACGAACAACACAATCCCTGAGTAATGTGTCGTTGTGGGGAAAACACATCATGACGAACAACACAATCCCGGAGTAATGTGTCGTTGTGGGGAAAACACATCATGATGAACAACACAACACCTGTGTGATGCTATTGCCTGTGGGGAAAACAAACAACAATAATACTAATGATCACTTATTCAGTGCTTTTTGTCAAATACATCTCAAAGCGCTTTACATACGTACAAAAGCTCATTTACTATAAATGAAGAAATAAAAAAAAAAAAAAACAATTTATACAAACTTCAAACAGACACCATGACAACTCCAACTCATTTGCTCACACACTCACACACACGCAGACACATACATACACAAACATAGCACGGACAGTACACAGTTTCAAACTGTGGAGGACAAATAAAGGTGTTCACAGAGGATTTGAAAGAAGCTGTGAAAGTGGAGAGCCTCATGCAAAATCATGACTTCAGCAATCGACAGGTCAATTCATGAGGTGAGAATGACTGATTTCTGTCATCCTGAGCAGTCTGCAGCTGAGGTCCAGGGCTACATAAGGAGAGGAGGGGAGGGTTGGAGGGACTGGGAGGGGAGGGGTGGGGGATAGGGAGGGGTGCCTGAACCCACCCCACCCACCACTCCCCTCCCCGACGCTGACAACAACTTGGCGTTGAAGGACCGTTCGCTGCCGTCTCCTTCATTTCAAACCCTTGTTTCTTTCTTTCTGTATTTGTGGCCAACAACTCCCATGTGCATCTGTATGTACCAGCAAGATTTTACCTGTGTGACTGTTTTTACCCCACCATTAACTCTTCAAAGACGCAGTTAAACGAACAAAGTCATTTTGCTGTGACGCAATATTTTGGCCATATCTGAAAAACTTGATAGGCTTTCACAAAATGACAAAGACATAATACAAATTATACATGATTAGAAAGTTTATTATCTCCTCTAGTAACTTTTAAAAGTTTTTTTTTTATTAGATGCTTCTAAACATTCTAAAGTATGTCACTAAAGACTGAAAAACAGAAAAATGTGTACTGTGCTCACTGTCGTGGGTGTCAGTCAGCAAAACTTGTCTTCTCTTTCAAAATCATGTCTGGTACAATCTGCATGTTTTCGTTATCATAAATATGATCAGAAAATTCGTCACCAGTGTCTAGGAGGTCAGGTTTAATGTCTGAACCATCTTCTGTCACAAGTTTTATTAAATCTCGCAATGAGTAAGAATGGCGCACTGCCAGTGTGGCTGAGAAAGTCAACCTTTGAAATGTGTCAAAACAACACTGGAAAGTGGTATCTATTGTCCATAGTCTAAGGGAAATAACTGTTACAGGAAAAATGGTCACCCTAAAAGCCTGAAGAGTTTCCTTTTAATTGAACGTTGCTAAGTGTATAAAAAAAAAAAAGAAAAAAAAAAGTTCCGCCAAAGCTTGTGTGTCTATGGCTTGGCACAGGAAGGCAGGGCCTAATCTTCTGCTGCTTATCTTCTTCTTCTTCTTCTACGTTCGTGGGCTGCAACTCCCACGTTCACTCGTATGTACACGAGTGGGTTTTTACGTGTATGACCGTTTTTACCCCGCCATGTAGGCAGCCATACTCCGTATACGGGGGTTTCTGCTGCTTATAGTTTTCCCCATCTGAAGTCAGGTACCCATTCACACCTGGCTGAAGAGAAGAAAATCGGAGAAAAGTGCCTTTCCCAAGGCCAGAACACCATGCCAAAATGTGACCTTGAACTCTGGTCATTGACGAACACTGGGTCAGGATCTAATGCAAATGAGTTCGGCTATGGCGCCTGCTAAAAACCAGTGTCAACAACTGTTAAATGTGTATAAAAATTACGCCCATCACAGACTCAATTTGCATGTGCATAATGTGACAGTGCTGCCTTACGTACTTGGTTTCAGTCCGGTCAGGTCATAGATAGCTTGCGCCAGACGTCTCTCTTCCTCAGGATACCACTTCCCTGCAACAGGAAAGATAAAATACAGAAAGTAAATAACAAGCAATGACATGATTTTCATGAAAGAAGATATATGTCACAAATAAGGCTAATAAAAAACCCAAAAACAAAAACACGCACCAAAATATGAAGCTGAAATTTTACGATAGCCTTTAACCATGAAATCAATATTATTTCCATCATATGTACATTTTACAGTTTAATATCTAACATAGCTCCAAATGAACTCTCTTCTTAGATTTGATTCTTGATGTCTTCCTGAGAACCCCTGTTGCAGTTACATTCAATCTTTGGCTTCAGTGATGTATTCATCCATAGCTCCTTGAGGAACTTAGCAACATTACACAACAGGCACACTTTGACACCAAGGGCATGCACCATATACGGTGGTGTAAACATTGTCAAAAGCCCATTCACATGTACTGACGATGGAAGTTGCAGCCCATGAACACATAAGAGGAGGAAGACAGCATGGTCATACACACAGACACATTCTGTACAGAAATTATCTTCACTGTTGACAATTTTCAGTCATCCATTGCAAATGTAGGATTTTATCAAATCCTTGTTTAACAATCCAGTTGGTTTACCGTTATAGATGTTAATAATTCATTCAAAGGATGTTAGAATGTTACCTCACTTAATGTCATAACTTGTTATTTTTTGTTTCTTTTCTTTTTTTTGGGGGGAGGGATAGTTTTTAACCAAAACTTCATCCAGTTATTTTCATTGTTTAATACCAGATTTTACAAACAGACACTACCTGAAATTGGGACACACACACACATTCACTCAGTCACTACAAACACAGACTTTTTTTCCCCTTCCAAGCATTCACCCCCTACCCTTCTACTCATCTAACATCATTTACAGTGAAAAGACAAACAAAAAAAAAAACCAAACCCAAACAAACACACCAGACACCACACGGTCACCTGCGTTACAGTTATCCTTCATCAGACGACACTTGTCCTTCACAGAGGAGGCGCTGCGCCCCAGTTCTGTTCCAATGGCTGCCCAGTCACTGCCGTGCTTCGCTCGCAGTCTGCCAACAACACACAACAGTTTGTTACTTACTTATCTATTTACCATTACTAACTGCCCAGCCCAGCACACAGAACCACATCAGGGCTGAGAACTGACTTAACTGATCATGTAGAGCCTCGAAAAAACAGAGGAAAAAAAAACAACAACCCTGGATAAGATCATTACGCACCAACACAGTAATATTCGTAATAATCATGCGCATACAGCTTAAAATTGCTTCTGATACTGACCACTCTGTCAATTTTTAGCCAGAGAATTCAGAACAAAAAGTAACCTGAATACAAACATATAACAATATATAATACACAAACAGAGAAAAAATATATATGACAAGCATCCAAAACCAAAAAAATGCCAGCTTTCAAAACACACACCCTGGGCATAAAAAAGAAGAAGAAAGAACATAACATAGTGAGAAAGTTAATGGACAAACAAGGTAGAAAATAACGGACAGAAAAAAGTCCAGGCAAGAAACAAATAAACGATAGAAATGAGGACATTTCTAGCACAAAACTTGCAGAAGAAGGGGATACTATTTGACCAGTTGACTCCCAGAACTATTTATAGTTTTTGCAAACAAAAATATCACCAGCCTTGAAAAAAATAGAAAAAACAGAAGCTCAAATGTATGTAAAAGTAAATGTTTTACTGAAGGAAAATGGAGTATATCATTACCTATGTTCAATGTTGACAGGATGAGATAACTCCCAGTCATGGGAATATAACTCAGATTCTGAGAAAAAAAAACCCCAACAAAAAACATTTTTGGGGAAAAAAGAGAAGAAAATTAAAGTCTGTGTATTTTATGGCTGGAAATGATACCAAAATATCTACAAATGTATCAGGCACAACCACGAAGTGCAAGTAAGTTGTTTTCCTCCATAAGCGCGTTGGGTTATGCTGCTGGTCAGGCATCTGCTTATCAGATGTGGTGTAGCGTATATGGATTTGTCTGAAGGCAGTGATGCCTCTTTGAGCTACTGATACTAATACTCCGTACAAAAACACCATACATACACTCCCACTCACATACACCCTCCCACCCACAAACACTATGAACGATATTACAACACAAAAGCTCTCCACAAAGACTATTTTGGCCTGAAGTTTTCATCTGGAGGGTTTCAAAGTAAATGAAAACCCCAAAATGAAGGCGTGAAGCTAAAATACTGTGTTTTTTTCTATACCCACTTCTGACATGTCCCTGACCTCTTCCTGTTGATGTACCTTGTAGCATGTTATTATTACCAGGATAACCAGAATCCTTTCAGTTAATTCGCAGTAACATACTTACTGATTCTATCATGTTTTCGTGGTTGCTCTTGTCACCATTGTGTGGCAAATCAAACAAAATTCAAGCCCACTCTTCTGTACCGTACGTCCAGTGTCAACTTACTCTCGGAGTTTCTTGATTTCTTCAGGAGAGTATTTTCCCCTGTGGTTTTTCTGGTCGTACATGCGGGTGACGCGGCGGTACACAGAGAACAGGGGCCTCTGGAGGCCGCGGGCGATGGTGCGATAGAAGTCCTTCCGCTCGTCCTTTGACATGTCAAAGATGATCTCCTTGGGGTCAGACACACTCTGCTCCTGAAACAAGGTTAAAGGTTAAAGGTCCCACAGCCTTTTATGGCCATAAGGGCAATGAATTCATATCCACTGTGCCTAGAGTTGGCACTGGAAGGCATGCATAAAATGAAATGAAAAATAATAATTAAACAAAGTAAACAAATAAGTAATTACTTTAATACATATAAAACACTTTAAAATAAGGTGAAAAATACACAGAAGGCAGAGGAAACAGACACGGTCCACTTACTGCACAGTACTGGTTGATTTCAGTACTGGTTGATGTTGTTCTGCAGTATCTCTATCTCGTCTTTCGTCCACTGGCCCTGTTTCCAGCTGTGACCTAAACAAACAACCCACATTGACACTGACCCAAGAAATACAGCTTCAAAACCAACATTAAACTACTGTTTGCCTGTAAGATCTTTTGCACTAACATTGTAATTTCTCAGTTACAAGTTGGGCTGTTACATACATATGAAAAGACCCTTGATGTTATTCCTTTATTGATCATCATTGCTTACAGCCCAGTTGACCACAAAGGGCCACATGGGGGCTGAACACACTGACATCAATAATGATGAAAGAAAAAGACATGGTGAACAAAATTGGGTACAAGTCGTCACGAGTGGTAATATGCCTAGGACATGTTTCTGATGTTGACCCTTTCATCAATTTTTCAACTAGTTTTTATATGAAAGTGACCACCCCAAAAAACGACAAAACAAAATGTATCAGCCATAACTCATCGCCTGCAATTCTGCATGCAGCAAAGATGGAGAGCTGCTGCGTGCAGCAAAGAGAAGACACCGCAAAGACTTGTGATATTCCTTCCTGAAGTATTATCTGCCTGGAAATAAACATTTCTAACATTCCTTGATTCTGAGAAGACAGTCTTGATTCTAAGAAGACAAATTCTTAAAAATACTGTGTCCAAAGAAGTGAAAGCGGCTTTGGTACACAGACTTGTTTCATTACACCTGTAACCATTCTGACTATTTTGTTCTAAGTGCTTCACACACCTCAAAGATGTGACATGCACGAGTGAACAGCACACACTAACACATTCAGAAAAATCAATTCTTCAATCAGGATGACTTGAAAAGTGTAATTTCATGGCTGTGTCTATGTGACTCAGAATGAACAGCATGAAAGCAATGCCACTGAAACAGTGCAGATGATGGGCCAGCAAACACACACAGACACACACACACGAAAGTGTCATTCCTCAGTGTTAATGGTGAGGATATAACCCTGCCTGGAAGTCACCTTTTTTCTGATAGGCATGTTTGTCGTCACGAGTGGTGCGATTTCTTAGTTATGACGATGAGGAAATGTTGTTGAAAGTGGTATTATTTCTGAGTTTTAATGGTGAAGTTATTAACCTTAAAACTCACTTCCTTTCAGAAAGGCATGTTTATCATCACATGTACTGAGTAGTGTTATTTCTCAGTTATAACGATGAAGATATAAGCCTGCCTAAAACCTATCTGACAGTGGATATCTGTACCTTGGTGCAGACAACAAATCAATCTTGAGTCTAGAACCCACCTTTCTGGTAGGCGTGTTTGTCATCATGAGTGGTAATATTTCTCAGTTATAATGAAGTATAGACAATAAATCAATCTGGCGTCTAGAACCCACCTTTCTGGTAGGCGTGTTTGTTGTCACGAGTGGTAATATTTCTCAGTTATAATGAAGTATAGACAATAAATCAATCTGGCGTCTAGAACCCACCTTTCTGGTAGGCGTGTTTGTCGTCATGAGTGGTAATATTTCTCAGTTATAATGAAGTATAGACAATAAATCAATCTGGCGTCTAGAACCCACCTCCTTTCTGGTAGGCGTGTTTGTCGTCACGAGTGGTAATATTTCTCAGTTATACTGAAGTATAGACAATAAATCAATCTGGTGTCTAGAACCCCACTTTTCTGGTAGGCGTGTTTGTCATCATGAGTGGTAATATTTCTCAGTTATAATGAAGTATAGACAATAAATCAATCTGGCGTCTAGAACCCACCTTTCTGGTAGGCGTGTTTGTCGTCATGAGTGGTAATATTTCTCAGTTATAATGAAGTATAGACAATAAATCAATCTGGCGTCTAGAACCCACCTCCTTTCTGGTAGGCGTGTTTGTCGTCACGAGTGGTGAACCAGGTCTGGTTGACCCCATCAGAGGCCGACGGAGGATTGGACGAACGCTTGCTTCCTGTGCCTGAGGTGGAGGCTGTGGCGCGCCCTAAGCTGGATGTTTCCTTGGCCGTCTGTCAGACACAGCGGTATTGTAACACTTAAGGTTAAAAATGGTTGTTTCCGTGGCTTTTTATGGGCGTCAGGGCAGTAAATTCATATCCACTGTGTCTAGGGCTTGGCACAGGAAGGTGGGGCCCAGCCCTCTCCTCCTAGCACTTTAACCTTCCCCAAGCAAAGCCAGGTATCCAGTCACATGAGGGTGGAGTGAGGAAAATAGTAAACTATCTTTCCCGAGGACACAGCACTACGGTAAAACAGGGTCTTCAATCCTGATCACTGGTGAACACAGGGTCTGAAGTCAATGCCTAACTGATTCTGCCACTGAGTGCGGTGAAAAAGGAACCTTGTTCCAAGCGAAAGGTCCAGAGACAGAGAAACAGTGGCAGCTGATTGTGGGGTGTTTGAATCTGGGAACATGGAAAGGGAGTGGACCTGAAGCTGATCATAGAGAGCGGATGGGATGTAGAGGTGAAGGCTTTATTGCTGCATGATCCCAACTGCTTTGTGGTGATCACTATTAAGGTTAACTCTCTGAGTCCTACACCTGAGCATTGGTCTGGCACCAAAATTGGTCTCAATGAAATGATTTTCACGTTTCTACATATGCATAAACCACAAAAATGGGAACTAACTTCTCCAGTATTTCATGATGTGTCCATACGTAACTTGCAGGAAAAACAGAATATTTTCTGCATATTTTCTGCATCAATACGGCACGGAAGCCAGCTGAGGCTGTGAACTTCCTTGGGGTGAATGGGTCAAAGGTCCCATGGCCTTTGACAGCCAGTGTCACAGTGAATTCACATCCAGACAGCCAGTGTCACAGTGAATTCACATCCATTGTGTCTGGGGCCAGGCACAGGAAGGCTGGGCTCAATCTTCACCTTCCCCGATGTGCAGCGTCAACATGAAATCAGCACCAGGCCACGTGATGTGGAAATCTGACAGTGTGTCGATTTCTTCCAGCATTTCTCAGGCTTGGTTTGGAGTGACACACCGATGACTGATTCTAGCCATGTACCAGCTTCAATCAATTATTCATGGAAACACAAAAGGCCATTCTCTCAAGGAATGAAGCTGGGGCTTAAGGTTGGTACATATCACATCAATCTTTGATTGGTATTCTATTTCATGTCTGCACAAAACTATGTATCAATATTACCTACAGAATTTTTTAAAAATTTTATATATTCCATTAAAAATAACAACTGCTTGGTTCATTCTGTTCTGCTATTTTGGCGGTTGATAGAAGAAAATAAAGTTGAATGATGGCCTTGAGGCAAAGCATCCGCCTTGGAAGCGAGAGAATCTGAGTGCACTGGTTCAAATCACAGTACAGTCGCCAGTATTTTCTCCCCCTCCACTAGACCTTGAGTGGTGGTCTGGACACTAGTCATTCAGATGAGATGATAAACTGCGGTCCCATGTGCAGCATGCACTTAGCATACAATAAAAGAACCCATAGCAACAAAACGGTTGTCCCTGGCAAAATTATGTAGAAAAATCCACTTCGATAGGAAAAACAAATAAAACTGCAGGCAGGAAAAAAAGAAAAAAAGGGTGGTGCACTGTTAGTGTAGAGCAGCCCGAATTTCACACAGAAAAATCTGTTGTGACAAAAAAGAGAAATACAATACAATATATTATACAATACAAAAAACAAAGCTGATGTCTCACATCCAGTTCTACAGCAGATATTGTGACGTTTTCCTTGCCAGTTTCGATCTGTGTTTGAGTCAAAGCGCTGGTGTCACCTGTAACAAAAACAAAACAAACAAAAAAATCAGTCATCTTACATTTTGTTTTTACTTTTTTTCTTTAAAAATACAAATGATAAACATGACAGTGATCTTCTGATGACCTAGTGTTAACACATCTGCATAGGAACACTATGCTGAAATGAGGCTTGAACCATGATCACTGGTGAATACTTGATCAGAAATCCAACGCCAAACTAATATTCTAGGTTTGAATAAAACTTAAAACACACATACACACACACACACAAACACACTTACTCTCTCACACTCACATACGCACACACTCACTCACACACATACACTCACTCACTCATATTCAAACACACACACACACACACACCTTACCTGTGACAGCAAGCAGGTATGACTGGCCATCCTCTCCTTCCAGGCGGATGAACTTTGACGCTGGTTCCAGAGTTGTTCCGTCCCCTGGAACCAACATGCAGCATGTTTACCACCCACCCAAAGTGCTCAATATTTTATCAATGATAAACCTGCTGCATATTTTACCATCCACCCAAAGTACTTAATATTTTATCAATTATAAATCTGCTGCATGTTTTACCACCCACCCAAAGTGCTCAATATTCTATCAATTATAAACCTGCTGCATGTTTTACCATCCACCCAACATGCCCAATGTTTTATCAATGACAAAAAATGCTGAATGTTTTACCACTGATCCGCAGCAAATGGTTAAAATTGGATAGATACCTGAATGATTGAAACCTGGACATTATTTGTTTACCTGTTCATAATACTGTTGATTTCCAGAAAAAAAACAACAACAACAAAAACAAGTGTTTTCCTACCCATGTAATTTTTATTTTCATAAAAACCAAGACATTATTGACTATTTCCTTTAAGTTTACATTTCCACAAAACTAATTTCTCAGACTTTCTTTCCTTTCCCTTCTATGTTTATTTCCAAATTAAAAACTAATTACATTTATGTATTGTTTGAATTAACATGATCAACTGTTCAGTTTTGCTTTGACTTTGAGTGTCCATTTCCAAAGCTAGAATTAAGGCATCAGAATTTAAATGGTATCTTTCTTTCAAGATTTTTTTCTCAAGATGAAACCAAGATATTGTTTCTCTTATATTTCAAGATTTTAAATGAAAGGATAAAATGATGAAATCTTCAAAATTTTCTTTCTTACAAGTTATGGTTTCATTGAAACACACACACACACAAAAAACAACCAACCAACCACCAACTAAAAATCAACCACCAAAGAACGCTTCTCTTGAGAAAAACCCCCAAACTTTTTCTTGTTTCAGTTTTCATTTCCCAAGATGCAAATCTAAATAATATCATAAGACATTAACTGAATTAATTCCCTTTCAGTTCAGAATTTGTTTCAAAAGATGCAAATCGATAAATGCTCCCCTCCCACTTCCTCCTCACCCACACCTCCTTTCATTTTTTCCATTTCAAAAGATACTGAAAAACAACAACAACAAAAAAAAAAGGTACCAGTTTCCTGAGGTGCCACAATGATGTACTGCTGAGGCGCCATCTGCAGGGACTCTGGGTCGATGACCTCCGTCTTGACCTCCGCCATGACACACTCCTCAGGATTGTCCACAGCCTCCAGATGCATGCCGTCCGTGATCTCCCCTTCACTGATGATGGTGCCGGCATTGTCCTCGTCCATGGCTGCTCTCTGTCAGTGTCACTGCAGCATCACACAAAAACTATTACTGGTCAGTTACATCTTTCTGTGCTGGCGCTCTGTGTGTGTGTGTGTGTGTGTGTGTGTGTGTGTGTGTGTGTGTATGTGTGTATGTGTGTGTATGTGTACTGTTTGTTTACTTGTGTGTGCACATGCTTGTAAAGTTGTATGTGCACTTTATGGTATCAGGTATATTACAATTCAATGCATGTATGTAAAAAACAGTAAATATATGAACTTATAGTATGTACTTTTTATTTTTTTTTTAAATTGTAAACGCCACAGTCACAGGCTCCCTGACTGGAAGGTGTCAATCTGCATTATTACTGTTATTATTTTTATCATAATTATCATCATTCGTTACAAACCACACACAAACATACACCAATGAATTTCATAAACATTAATAGTAAATGTATTCACTAAAAAAAAACAACCCCCCCAAAAAAAACAAAAAACAAACCAACCTGACATAACTTAAAAATAGATACACACTATCAAAGACTAATGATGAAACAATGAACCTCCACATGTGCTGCATAACATACTCACATAATTATGGTACAAACCAACACGAGCTCTTCATTTTAACGCACACAAACCACACCACTTTGCCTGCACACACATATACATCTAAGTAAACTTATAGACAATACACACACACTACATCTTGTGTCAAAAAACAATAAAACTGATTTACCCCTTCCCCGATCCTCACACACATATAGTATACACACTCATGGACACATATTGTACTATATTGTATTACGTTATATTGTATTACTCTTTTGTCACAATTTGTATGTCTAGAGGTGTGAAATTCAGGCTGCTTTCCCCAGGGACAGCGTGATGCAACAGTGCAGCACGACATCTTCTTCTCTTTTTTATTTTTTATATACTGTCTACAACTTGTGCAAGTGTATTTGTATTCCATTTCCAATCAAAGTGGATTTTTGTATAGGATTTTGCCAGGGACAACACTTTTGTTGCTTTGGGTTCTTTCATATGGGTTAAGTGTATGCTGCACACAGAACATCAGTTTATAATTATCAACTCATCTGAAAGACTAGTGTCCAGACCACCTATCAAAGTCTAGTAGAGTCGGAGAAAATAATGCAGAGTACAGCATATGAACCTGTACACTCAGATTCTCTTGCTTTCTAGACAGATGTGTTACTACTTGGCAAAGACACCACATGTGTATACAAACAAAATCAACTTAAACAGACACATGCACATCAATTCCTCAATACCACCACTCACCTGCCCTACTCACACACACATACAGGCGGTTTTCACATATGACATAGCTCTGAATATTAGTTTTACAATGACACAATTTGTGTGTGTGTGTGTGTGTGTGTGTGTGTGTGTGTGTGTGCATGTGTAGAACAACATGGCAATAGAGGAATACAATATATTACACTTGGCTATTAATGTATTAGGTCCAATATGATTGCACATTTTATTTCTGTACAATTCCATCTTTAAAAATAAAATACAGACTTGATTTTGTTTCTTTTTTTCTTGTTGTAAACATTTGATATCTTCCCATTATTTGTTATCCAGTCATCTTTGAAGAAAACTTTTACAATAATTATATTAAATTATTTTCCTTTGAAAGAATAAACATTCTTTGAGCTTTATTTTAATTTTCATAACTGATGCATTTTCTCCTTTGTTGCGGTCGGTGATTTCTGGTACAAATAATTCCTGGGGTCAATGTTTTTTTTAGTTTTTTTTTTACATTCATTCCCAATGAAAATAACCTTATTATCAATAGCAGTAATAATCACAATGTATATTTTAAACATATAATTGTATTGTTGTTGCTGTTTCCTTGACTAAGTACTTAGTATACAAAAAGTCTTTTACTCCCCAAAATTCGAACAGAAAAAGGATTGTGTTTCACACTGCTGATGACATTTTCGTCTACTTTCACTCTCGAACTCTGAGAATGTCACCACAGCCCAGCTTGGGCAGCAAACGGCGAAAAGGGGGAGAACCGTATTTCTGTGAAAATGTGGCTCTCACGAATGAATGACATTCTGTAAAATAACAAGCTAAAATGAAGAACTGATCGCACGTATTAAATTAATTACCCACCGGCATCTCCAGTGAATCGAGTGAAATCTGTTGATGTAGATCTGCGTATTTTTTTTTTTTTTAACTTCATGCGAATAAACGAATCAACAGAGGAAAACAACCGAGGGCAAACGGCCATATTGCCAAAAAAATATTCTAAATTTTTAGCAAAATATATCAATGTAGATCCGCTTTGCAACACAAACAAACTGTTAACACCAATTATCTATCATCTAAGAAACCCACGTGTTGAAACATCCAAGCTATGTTTTCGTCCGGGTGTTTCTTGAAGAACCAGGATGACTGGGGACCAGGATGGAGGTTCTCTCGAGGAAGCGGAATGATATATGTATTGGATATTAGATAAGAAAATTTTAGCATCTGCTTCAAATGTTATTCAGCATGGATAATATATTTACATTTTATGAAAACAGTACTTTGTTAACTTATTACAGGTTTTCTTCTGCAAGCTGCGCCCCAAAACATTGTAACTATATTTTATTGCGGAATATCAAAATTATTTCACTTGGTCTCACAAAATCACGATTATTGCGTGACTTGTGATCATGGCGTCTGCTCTGTGCAGGTGTGCTCTCCGTCAGCTGTGTGCAAAAGGGGTGAGTTTCTGCCGTGTTGACTTGACACTCGCTGCCACGCATAGAATCAGGGGTTGTTTAGAGGTTGTCAGTTAGAGAAGCACTACTGTATGCTTTGATCACCCAGTTCTTTACGTACCGCCGTTCGCTTGAAACTCGACAAGTCCCCCCGCTTTCCCCTTACCCCCACGTCCCATTCTTGAGACTTCCAAGTGTCACGCAGTCACAGAAGTGTCATTGACGTTGTGTCGCGATGTCAGCGTATTTGTTATTCGGTTAGCTTGAACAGTATGTAAAAACGATGAGTATGAGACGTCAGATAAATCAGACGGTTTGGGGAAAATTGAGCAGGGTAGAAATTTCGAGGGGTGAGACATGAGACATCTTACAGATTGGGACAGGGTCGAATCATTACGTAACAAGTATTGTTATGACCTACTGAGGCAATTCAGCGGTTCATGGTGAATACAAGTACTAGCAAACTAAAGATGGGTCACAGAAGCTAGTTCGATGAAAACTTAAAAAAATATAGAATGAAAAGTGTGCTTTTCGCTGTGTAAGGATTTTATTTGTCCATGATCAACAAATGTGACCCACTTTTTCCAGTGTGTTCTGAACCCAAATGTCAAGATGCCAGGGAAAATGAAACAGTTTGAAACTTCTCTTTAACTGCATGTAATGAGTATTAACAGTGTATAATATGTAGCACTTATTTTGACGACATACCTAAATTTCTTCCCCACACTTGTGGAAATATGGCCTCTTTTGCTTTGTCAGTAGCATTAATTAATCTATGTATTGGGTGCTCCATTTTGATGTGCTCAACAGTGTCTGGCTATGCATGTGACTAGTTCAACAGAATGCCAGGCATTGTGTCCTCAACATGCCTCAATACAATTCATGATATAGGCTCGTCTGAAAGATCAGTGAGTGCCAAGGGGTGAGTGTGTCCATGTTTGGACTATATCCACATTTCTTGCCCTCCACTCCTCTGTGTGACTGGCAGACTGAATGTGCACGTCTTGTTGTGAGCAATATTCTTGTCTTGAGTGGAAAAATTGTGGATATTGCCTATAATATATATTTGAACAGCCTAGGTGTGGCACTTCCATACAAAGGAATGAAATAATCTTTCAAAGCAATCATCTTGTCAACGTATGAACTTTATGCGGTGAGAGAAAATGAAATTAAATCTGAGGACAATAGACAAGCACAGGTGTGCTTTTTCTGCATCCAGTTTGCATCCTAAATAGGGTCTACTCAGCACAGTACTAAATGATCAAGGCACAAACACAGTCGTTGTAACATTTAAATCATAAGAGATGCACACATCAGAAAATAAAATAACGTTGGGGGTTTGGAAGGGATGAGAGAAGAAGAGAGTGGAACAGGAAGGAAGAGAGATGAAGGGGTAATGAGTAATTGAGCTATAAACATGCCTGCATGTATATACATTAGATTGTATTGAATGGTAGTAACCTACATAACACATAATATAATGCAATGAATAACGATGCTTAAATGTACTGGTAGAGCTACACATAGCAAAAGTCTAACGTAAAACTAAAAGGGAGTAAATATACTTCTCCAGTTTGCTAGAGAGAGAGAGAGATTTTTTTATGTTTATTCAAACAAATGTGACACAGCAGATGTTTGTTTACTCCCTCATAGGGGCTATGGCCCAATGAATAAATCATCCATTTGTGCATACACACAAAAAATTATTTGCTGTGTGCACTAATTCATGGGGGCGTGTGTTTTTTTGCTGTGTGCAGCCTTCCCTCCCCTGTGCCAGTCAGGTACGATGGCTGAACTTGCAAGAGTACCAGAGCAAGAAGCTTATGCAGGGTTTGTATATATATATATATATATTTTTTTTTTAAAGTAGTTGTTTTGTTCACTGTATTATAAAAATGACTTGCCTTTCTTTTTTTTCTTTCTTTTTTTTTACAATTGAAAAAAACAAAATTTAAGCAGGTGTCACTATCAGTATCAGTAGCTCAAGGAGGTGTCACTGCATTCAGACAAATCCATGCATGCTTCCCCATATCTGCAAAGCAGATGCCTGACCAGCAGCGTAACCCAACGCGCTTAGTCAGGCCTTAAGAAAAAAAAGAAAACAAAGAAAAAGAAAGAAGAATAGAATCAAATAAATGTAAAACATACAGACCCACATGTATGCACACATGCATACACACACACACACACACACAACACACGCGCACGCGCATAACAGATATGCAACAAACTTGCAGTTTCACAGATATGAAAGCACAAACAAAAGTGCACAGACCCAAATACACAAACGTACATGAGCCCCAACACACACACACATACACACACACACAGATGAAAACACACCCTTCCACCCACACACCCACAAGAACACAAGCACACACACACACACAAAGAAAATGAAGGTAATTTTATTTGATTCTTTCCAACCATTATATGACAACGGTGTGTCACAAGATTTTAAAATTTTGCCTTTGGGTTTTTAAAAGGATTTTAAAAAGAGTTGATGAATTTTGTGACAACATTTATGTGTGCATGACCCCTGACCTCCTGACCTGTGTATGCTGGCAGAGAGTGGAGTGACAGTTCAGCAGTTCAAAGTGGCCGACACCCCTGAGGACGCTGCCACCATCGCTGGACAGCTGAGTGAGTGGTGTACATATTGATGATGATGATGGTAGTGATGATGATGATATTGATGATGATTATGGACAGCTGAGTGAGTGGTGTGCATCTTGATAATGATGGTGGTGGTGATGATATTGATGATGATGATGATTACAGTGATGATGATGATGATGATATTGATGATGATTAGGGACAGCTGAGTAAGTGGTGTGCATCTAGATGGTGGTGGTGATGATATTGATGATGATATGATGATGATGTTTAAGGGACAGCTGAGTGAGTGGTTATACATATTGATGATGATGCTGATTTTTATTATCATAATAACAATGGCTTGCAGAATGATTGGTTGTACATAATAAAAATGATGATGATGATGATGATGATGATGATGATAATAATAAAAATGGTATGTTGATGATGATGAGTCACCTGACTGGGTGCTTGTACATAATGGGAATAATGATGATGATGACGACAATTTTGATGGCAATGACAATGAAGAAATACAATTTTGAAAATGGTAATAATATTGGTAATGATGATCATAATAATGACAGGTTTCCTGTCCCCAGTGTTTCAGTGTCATGTATCCACGTGTCTAGATGTTCTACACGTGTTGTTTTAACACAGCATGATTTCTTTCTCCACCGTTCAGCGGTGCCAGAGTATGTCGTCAAAGCGCAGATCCTGGCGGGGGGCAGAGGGAAAGGAACCTTCGACACCGGCTTCAAGGGAGGGGTCCATCTCACCAAGAAGTGAGCATTAGAATGAAAGATGTTTCATGAAAAAAACATTCACATGCCTGACGTATGACTACATAGCTATCAAAACAAGAGAGGTTTCAGGGCAAAAAAACATATGCATGCCTGACATATGCCCATATAGCTGTCAAAACAAAAGATGTGTTATGGACAAAATATCAGCATGCCTGATGTACGTCCGTTCACCTAGCTGCACGTGATGCTGTCACATATTGATATATACTGTCCTGTCATTTGCTACATGTTTGTGTAGTTTTAGTCAATTTTGAGCATATATGTGAAATTATATTCCTGTGCTTTTCACTTGTCTACATATATACTTTGCAAAAATTATTTTGAATTGGAGTCCTGTCATGCGATGGGCGCAGTAGCCGAGTGGTTAAAGTTTTGGATTTTTAATCTCAGGGTCCCAAGTTCAAATCTTGGTAACAGCGCCTGGTGGGTAAAGGGTGGAGATTTTTCCAATCTCCCAGGTCAACATATGTGCAGACCTGCTAGTGCCTGAACCCCCTTCATGTGTATATGCAAGCAGAAGATCAAACACGCACATTAAAGATCCTGTAATCCATGTTGGCGTTCGGTGGATTATGGAAACAAGAACATACCTAGCATGCATGCCCCTGAAAACGGAGTATGGCTGCCTAAAAGGCGGGGTAAAAACGGTCATGCACATAAAAGCCCACTCATGTACACACGAGTGAACGTGGTAGTTGCAGCCCATGATCGAAGAAGAAGAAGGAGTGTGTCATGCAATGCTTAGAAAGAAAAAAAATGAGTATCAAGAAATTGCAAAGGTTAAGGGTCCCATAGCCTTTAACAGCTGTCAGAGCAGTGAATTCATATATACTGTGCCTAGAGGAAGGAGGGGCCCAATCTTTACCCTCTGCCGTATTCAAGTTCCCCAGCTAGAGTCGGACACCCATTCACAGCTCGGCAGAGCGGGGAAAATCAGTAGAGTGACTTTCCTGGGGACACCCCAAAGCAGGGCCATGAATCATGGTCACCAGTGAACCCCAGATCAGAGTCTAATGGCTGAATGATTTGTTTCTATGCAGAACCCTGGAAATGGTGAACAATTGGTTTGATGGTTGTCATGTGTATTGTGGACTGTCTGTTCTGTGGTTTCGAATTGTCAGTTATATGATTTGATGTTTGTCATGTGTACTGTTTAGAGTCTGTTACATTGTTTGATGTTTGCCTTGTCGATTGTCAACAGCCCGAAGGACGTGGAGGGGTTGGTGAAGAGCATGCTGGGCAACAAACTGACCACAAAACAGACGCCCAAGGGAGGGGTCAAAGTCACTAAGGTGAGTGAACCAAGGAACCGCTCTCAGCTTTCAGTTTGCAGCTTTCAGCAAGACGCAATGCTCTTTCATTGGCAGACAATAAAGGGTGGTAACCCTCTTTATACAAGGAACTCAACTTTCATTGGCAGACAGTAAAGGGTGGTAACCCTCTTTATACAAGGTACTAAACTTGAAGCCAGTGCTGCTTATGAAGCTGTGTTCCTTGTGTATGGAGAGAGTTGCCACTTTATTGTTTGTTGATCATGTACACTCCTGGTCTCATTATTCTTTCATTGGGTTAAAACTGAAGATTATGTCATGTGCACGAGGTATTAAAAAAAATATGACATCAATCATCCCACACTCCATGCCTATAACAAGGGTTGCTCTCACACTCACATACTCTGACACACACAAACATGCATGTATGCGCATGTGCATTCTGCACCTAACTACTGCAAAACACAATAGGGATACCATCGTAGAAGTGGTGCTCCCATCCCTTCCCCAAGTAAAGAAAGGCAGCAATAAAATAACAGTAAGAATTGAAATACTAACAACTATGACAGCATACAATACTATCGCAGCATTAACAACTATGTCAACACTAGTGTGTGTGTGTGAGTCCTAGTGTGAGTTTTATGAGCAACAATGACGATAATGATAATAATGATATTAATGATGATAGCAGCAGCAACAATAATGATGAAGAAATAATAATCCAACAACAATGATTATGATGATGATAATAATAATACATAAATTAAAAAAAGATAACATTAATAATACTGATGGTGATAGTAATGATATTAATAATAGTGATTATAATAATGATGATGATGATTATTATTATTATAGTAATTATGATAAAGAAATAACAATAATAGTAATGCTATTAACAACAGTGATAATGATAAGAACAGTTGTAATAACATTAGCAGAAACAAATAACGATATTGATAATAATAAGAAGAATGATGAAAATTATTATGATAATGATGATAATCATAATAATGATAAAAATAACAATAACAACAATCAAGATAACAGTGATAACAATATGGAAATGATCAAACAATTAGGCATGGAGATGAAATGATTAACAAATAGTAAAGAGTGGTAACTCTCTCCATTCACAAGGTACACAACTTCAAGTCAGTGCTGCTTACGCTACTGATTCACCTAGCACACAGGTAACTAAAAGGTACATTGGAACAAACCCAGACGCTTCCTCAAAAAGGAAGCGCCGGGCCTGTCCTTATACCGATCATCTGACATGTGCACACAGCAGCAAAGACAGAAGAAATGTGCAAACACAAATAAGCTTTTATTCAAGACTGGTATAGCCTCTTTAATTACACATACTTAACCGTGACAGACCCCTGCCGGAGTCTGCACTAGTGGGTCACGGTAAGTACGTTACTTAAACGTAATTTTAGAAAGAAAATTTCCTTTTAATCCTGAACAAACCACACAGAACACATGGACAACACAGAGCAAACACATGGTTATAACAATAGTGATGATGATGACAATAACAAAAACAAGAGAGGCAAGGCCTTCAAGACTCACTTGTGATAAATTACGTCCCCTAGCATTAATTACAGAGTAATTTCCCTTTTTTACTATCTGCACCAAAACGTTTGCAAAATAAATAAAAATTCCATGCTTAGCAAAAGAAGTTCCTGTTTGAACAAAAAATGATAATAATGACTCCTCTAGTTGTTGTGTCAGAATAAAAGGTCAAAGTGCCAAGTTTAGAGAATACAAAAAATATAAATATAACAGTAAATGCAGTTTGCATATAATTAGGCTTCTTTTAAAAAAAAAAATTTGTGCCCATTCCAGAGGCGCAATATTGTTTTAAACAAGATGACTGGAAAGAACTGAATTTTTCCTATTTTTATTCCAAATTTGGTGTCAACTGACAAAGTATTTGCAGAGAAAATGTCAATGTTAAAGTTTACCACGGACAAACAAACACACGGACACACACACACACACACAGACAACCGAACACCGGGTTAAAACATAGACTCACTTTGTTTACACAAGTGAGTCAACAAGCAAACACCAACAAAGCTGTATGACTGACAGGTGATGGTGGCGGAGGCCCTGGACATTGAAAGGGAGACGTACTTTGCCATCCTCATGGATCGTGGCTTTGGGGGGCCGGTCATGGTCGGCAGTCCTCAGGGCGGCATGGACATTGAGGAGGTGGCCGAGAAAAACCCTGACGCCATCTTCAAGGTATGGGGGGAGGTAGGGGGTGGGGGGTACACTTGTTTAGTTCATTTCAGGTTTATGTTATATACATAGTTTTGCCTCTCTCTCTCTATATATATATATATTTATTTATTTATCTGTGGTAGGCTGTCCAGCAGCATATGAAGTCTCCGCTTGTGTCAGGCATCTGCTTTTGATTTTTAAAGCAGATATGGTACTGTGTATATTTAGTATCATTATTAGCCAGCGGGACAAAGGGGAGGTTACCTACTTCTGGGAGGTTATCGGCTGTAGTTACTTTCCTTTTCTCCGCATAGGCGGATAGTAGTTTGCACAGGACAGGAATGTCAGACCCCTGCCGGAGTCTGCACTTGTTGGGTCATGGTAAGTATGTTATTTAAACGTAATTTTAGATAAAAAAATTCCTTTTAGTATCATTATTAGTTGTGAGAGTGAATGCTGGAGCTCTCCTCTTCCACGTGTGCAGCTGTGCACAATCCTTGGCTTGGATTGGCAGGACAAGGTCACAGATCTGGAGATTTTAGACTGAGCAGAGCCCACAAGCATCAAAGCCATCATCCTCAAAGCCCACCTTCATTGGACAGGGCACATCATCCGAACGGAATGACTCCAGAATCTCTAAGCAGCTCCTCTGTGGTGGAATCTGCCTTGGCAAAAGAGTGAGGACGGCCTGGAGAACGCTACAAGGAGTGTGTGAAGGCCAGCGTTGCGCATGCTGGAATCCCCCCAAAGCAGTTACAGGAGCGCACAGGACAGGACCGGCTGGCTTGCTATTACAGTTTCAGTTTCAGTTTCAGTAGCTCAAGGAGGCGTCACTGCGTTCGGACAAAACCATATACGCTACACCACATCTGCCAAGCAGATGCCTGACCAGCAGCGTAACCCAACGCGCTTAGTCAGGCCTTGGAGAAAAAAAAAAGCAAAAAAAAAAAAGCACACGACAGCTTTGAGAAGAACCACCACAGCAGCATTGCTGACGCCTATGAGAAGAGGAAAGCAGCAGCAGCAGCAATGCCTACAGAGCCCAGTTTCCCTGTGAACGCCCATGTAGATCCAAACAGGGACTCCTCAGAAAACAAAGCTGAGAAGCACATAGGTGTAATCGTCGAGATCGTCATGTATTAGACAGGTAAAGTGAGCACTGTGAGCAGTGCAACATTAAAAAAAAAAAAAAATTAACACATACTTAACTGTGACCCACTAGTGCAGACTCCGGCAGGGGTCTAACATTCTTGTCCTGTGCAAATTACTATCCGCCTATGCGGAGAAAACGAAAGTAGCTATGGCCGATAACCTCCCGGAAGTAGGTAACCTCCCCTTTGCCCCCCTGACTAGCGCCCTCTTTTTCCAGCAGCCATCATGACTCCAGTTCCTGTGCTCTTCATATGGCTAAGTTTTTTTTTCGTATTTTCTGTCTGTCTGTCGATTCTCTGGCATTCTTGTTTTTTGTCAAATTATGTCTCCAACCAATTTTACTGTCACCGCCTTCAAACTGAACGAAAAAGGCTTCCTTCCTGACAGTGTATTTTGCTGTTGTCAGGACCCCATCGACATCGAGGTGGGGATGACGGAGGAACAGGCGACCAACATGGCTCAGAACCTGGGGTTTGTTGGTGACAAGACAAAAGAGGTAAACAGTACACACACTTTTTTTTACCCTAGTTTTTGGTCTCATTTTGCTTCAGTCATTTGCCTTCAACTTTTCATTCATTTTGATATTGTATCATGACAGGGGCAATAGCCAAGTGGTTAAAGCATTGGACTTTCAATCTGAGGGTCCCAGGTTTGAATCTTGGTAACAGCGTCTGGTAGGTAAAGGGTGGAGATTTTTCTGATCTCCCAGGTCAACATATGTGCAGACCTGCTTGTGCCTGAACCCCCTTTGTGTGTATACACAAGCAGAAGATCAAATACGCAGGTTGATGATCCTGTAATCCATGTCAGTGTTCAGTGGGTTATGGAAACAAGAACATACCCAGCATGCACAACCCCAAAAACAGAGTATGGCTGCCTACATGGTGGGGTAAAAATGGTCATACATGTAAAAGCCCACTTGTGTACATATGAGTGAACATGGGAGTTGTAGCCCAAGAACGAAGAAGATATTGTAATATGATGTATTTACTGATATTGTTTATTTTGTTTTGATTTTTATGCATACATACATACCTACATGCATTTAAATCTATCTGCCTATGTATCTATATCTATATTTATCATTATTTTTATGTATATATATGAATAGAAAGAGGGGGAGAGACAGATTCATCGATCTAAAAATGGTGCTGATGGTGTGTGTTGGCGTTTCAGGCTGCTGATCAGATCAAGAAGCTGTACGAGCTGTTTCTGAAGGTAGACGCTACGCAGGTGGAGATCAACCCTTTTGGGGAGACCGACGACGGGAGAGGTATGAACACACCAGTATGCTTGCACACACACACACACACACACACAGATGCACTCACACACATGCACACACACACACACACACACTCACACACACACACTCACACACACACACATGCATACACACTCATGATGGTGGGGGGTAGGGTGTGGGGGTCAGAGTAAAGTGAAAGTGTTAGCCATCCCTCAAACACACACAGTGAATTCCAGTGACAAAAATTGATTTTTTTGTCCGTTTTTATAAACAGTGCCTGCTTTTGGTGCCAGTGATTTGAATACAATCTGCATTAAGATGATGTTTGTTGAAAAAAAAAAAAGTTTTGAACAGTGGTGTGCTTTGATGCCAAAATCAACTTTGATGACAATCTATTCTGTTTTGGACTGTGGCGTGCTTTGATGCCAAATTCAACTTTGCCGACCATGTGTTCTGTTTTGGACAGT
Source organism: Babylonia areolata (assembly GCF_041734735.1). NCBI lineage: Eukaryota > Metazoa > Mollusca > Gastropoda > Neogastropoda > Buccinidae > Babylonia > Babylonia areolata. Next base: position 37,165,660 of record NC_134900.1, read on the forward strand.
GGTGTGCTTTGATGCCAAAATCAACTTTGACGACCATGTGTTCTCTGTTTTGGACAGTGGTGTGCTTTGATGCCAAAATCAACTTTGACGACCATGTGTTCTGTTTTGGACAGTGGTGTGCTTTGATGCCAAATTCAACTTTGACGACCATGTGTTCTGTTTTGGACAGTGGTGTGCTTTGATGCCAAATTCAACTTTGCCGACCATGTGTTCTCTGTTTTGGACAGTGGTGTGTTTTGATGCCAAAATCAACTTTGATGACAGTCTGTTCTGTTTTGGACTGTGATGTGCTTTGATGCCAAAATCAACTTTGACGACCATGTGTTATGTGTTTTGGACAGTGGTGTGCTTTGATGCCAAAATCAGCTTTGACGACCATGTGTTCTCTGTTTCGGACAGTGGTGTGTTAAGATGCCAAAATCAACTTTGACGACCATGTGTTCTGTGTTTTGGACATTGGTGTGTTTCGATGCCAAAATCAACTTTGCCGACCATGTGTTCTCTGTTTTGGACAGTGGTGTGCTTTGATGCCAAAATCTCCCCCGAAAACGGAGTATGGCTGCCTACATGGCGGGGTAAAAACGGTCATACACGTAAAAGCCCACTCGTGTGCATACGAGTGAACGTGGGAGTTGCAGCCCACGAACACAGAAGAAGAAGAAGATGCCAAAATCAACTTTGCCGACCATGTGTTCTCTGTTTTGGACAGTGGTGTGTTTTGATGCCAAAATCAGCTTTGACGACCTTGTGTTTTGTGTTTTGGACAGTGGTGTGCTTTGATGCCAAATTTAACTTTGACGACCTTGTGTTTTGTGTTTTGGACAGTGGTGTGCTTTGATGCCAAATTTAACTTTGACGACCATGTGTTTTGTGTTTTGGACAGTGGTGTGCTTTGATGCCAAAATCAACTTTGACGACAACGCGGAGTTCCGGCAGAAGGAGATCTTTGCCATGGACGACATGGCGGAGTCTGATCCCCGGGAAGTGGAGGCCTCCAAACACAACCTGAACTACATCGGCATGGATGGCAACATCGCCTGTCTAGGTCAGCATTTATCTCTTCCTCTTCTTTCTGCTACATGACCAGCATTGACTTGCTGACGACTGTCGTGGTTGATGTATGCAGGGTGTTTTCATGTCTTCATATCTCACCAAACACTTGGACATGGATTATGGGAACTTAAACGTGCATATATGGGTATTTTCATGTCTCCATACCTCACTGAACATGGGGACATTTGTTACTGATGTGTGTGTTGTCTGTGTGACAGTGAACAGGGCAGGACTGTCTTTGTTACTGATGTGATGATGTCTGTGTGACAGTGAATGGGGCAGGACTGTCTTTGTTACTGATGTGTGTGATGTCTGTGTGACAGTGAACGGGGCAGGACTGTCTTTGTTACTGATGTGTGTGATGTCTGTGTGACAGTGAACAGGGCAGGACTGTCTTTGTTACTGATGGGTCTGTGTGACAGTGAACGGGGCAGGACTGTCTTTGTTACTGATGTGTCTGATGATGTCTGTGTGACAGTGAACAGGGCAGGACTGTCTTTGTTACTGATGTGTCTGATGATGTCTGTGTGACAGTGAACGGGGCAGGACTGTCTTTGTTACTGATGTGTCTGATGATGTCTGTGTGACAGTGAACAGGGCAGGACTGTCTTTGTTACTGATGTGTTGATGTCTGTGTGACAGTGAACGGGGCAGGACTGTCTTTGTTACTGATGTGTTGATGTCTGTGCGACAGTGAACGGGGCAGGACTGTCTTTGTTACTGATGTGTCTGATGATGTCTGTGTGACAGTGAACAGGGCAGGACTGTCTTTGTTACTGATGTGTTGATGTCTGTGTGACAGTGAACGGGGCAGGACTGGCCATGGCTACGATGGACATCATCCAGCTTCATGGAGGATCCCCAGCCAACTTCCTGGACGTGGGGGGCACCGTCACAGAGAACCAGGTGTTCCACGCCTTCAAGCTGCTCACCTCTGACTCGCAGGTAAACATCAGGTGTTTTTTGTTTTTTGTTGGAATTTTTTTTCTTTTTTGGGGGGATGGTGGTGGTGTGTTTTTTGTATGTGTGTGTGTGTGTGTGTTGTGCATGTCTTCATTTGTTTCTTCATTGATTGATTGATTTGTTTACAATGTTATGAAGGTAATTTTGGGTATGGACACAGCATATTCCAATTCATTCAATTCATGTTGTTTAGAGCCCAGCCGACCGTTTAGGCCATCTCAGGGCTGTTACCACGTTTCAACAAAAAAATCTTCTCAAAACTGTAAATAAAATATCTTATTTAAAATTTTTATGTTTACAGCATATTCCAGTTTGTTTAGCCCTCAGACTTGCAGATGTATAAGGTGGGTTTTGGTGTTTTGTTTGACGCTGGTTCATTTGTTTATGATTTCTTACATTTGTTGTTGTTTGTGACTGGTTGTTTTTCTGTAGTTTTATTGATGACGCTGATTCAGTTAAAGTGGTTTCGTATTCTGTCGAATAGTTTTACTCTTTGTCACAACAGATTTCTTTGTGTGAAATTACTCCCCAAGGAGAGCGTGTCACTACAGTGAGCGCCACCCATTTTGGGGGGTATTTTTTTCTGCTCGTGAAAGTGTCTTTGTTTTCTTATTAAAGTGGATTTTTCTATAGAATATTTAACTAGGGACAACCCTTTTGGTGCCGTGGATTCTTTTTATATGTGCCAAGTGCATGCGGCACACAGGTTCTCGCTTAACTCACTCAGTACGGCCAGTCCCCTCTTCTTTACACAGACCCCTCGGATGTCCAGTGGGTGTCTAAATGACCCAACCTTTAGCTTCTGTCATTAGAATTGTGGTATTCTTTGTCAACATTCACGTCTTCAGTATAAGAGCCTTCCGCTTGCAGTATTTTGATGATGGTAATTGGGGTGAAACGCTGTTAACGTCGTCTCTTTCGCCGTTCGTATGGAAAGAGTTAATTGTGTCAACTGAATGACAGCATCCAGACCACCACTTGGGTGTGACGGAGGGGGAGAAAACACTGGCATATGTGGGATTCCACAAGGTTAACACTCCACATTTTGGGGGCATAGATGTCAGGCCACATTTTGTTTGTCCCACAGTTGTTCTGTTTGTGTGCCTTTGTCCAGGTCAGCACGTCCCTCCCCCACGTCCATCCCATCAATCCTCAGACCAGTAGAGTGTTGGCCTGGTGGTAATGCATCTGCCTAGGAAGCGAGAGAATCTGAGGGCACTGGTTCGATCCCCACAAAATGTATGGGGTGTGGGTGTGGGGACAGCATATCTTTTCATTTTTTCTCCTTGGAAGTTGGTGATGATGATGTGGAATCCACAAGTTGTGTCATGTCTGTTGGTCCTTGTTAATGACGATGATGAAGAAGTGACATTTAAACATTGTGTGATGTCTGTCTTTCCCTGTTGGTGATAATGACTATGATGAGGATGTCGAGGAAGTTGATGCCAGTGACGTGTCATATAAACACTGTGTGCTGTCTGTCTTGTGTCATTTAGTGATAATGATTATGATGAGGATGTTGACGAGGGTGATGTTTCATGTAGACGCTGTGTTCTCCAGGTGAAGGCGATCCTGGTGAACATCTTTGGGGGCATCGTGAACTGCGCCACCATTGCTAAAGGCATCACCAGTGCCTGCAGGTCCATCAACCTTCAGCTGCCTCTGGTGGTCAGGCTGGAAGGTCAGTCACTCTGCATCACCGTCATGTCTCTCATTGGATGTCAGGATTTGCTTAGAGTCATGGGAGTCTGGAAAAAGTCTTGGAAAAATGAGAGAAATGTTTCCATGGTTGGAAAGGTCTTGACAAAAGGAGAGAACCATTTACAGGGTTGGAAAAGACTTTGGGATATGAAAGAACCATTTCCATGGTTGGAAAAGATGTGGGAAAATGAGAACCATTTCCATGGTTGGAAAAGATGTGGGAAAATGAGAACTATTTCCAGGGTTGGAAAAGATGTGGGAAAATGAGAGAACTATTTCCATGGAAAAAAATGTTTTGCCCTCAGGGTCTGGAAAAGTCTTGGTATTTTGATAAAACCCTTGACCAGTACCATTAAACAGAGATTTATGCATTGAAACAATTGAAAAAAACAGTAAGTGGTGAAAATTTGAACAATGATAATGGGGTATCTGGCTATTTCTTTTGTCTGTGGTGTTGCAGATGGAAATTTAGTTCAGTTTGGCTTTCTGTTTGGCAAATTTTCTGTGTAGTGTGGAAATGATCTGGAGAAAGTCTGGAATTTTGTTTGGTCACGTCTGTGGGAACCTTGACTCATACAAGCTACTTGAATGAATGGAGTCTCCCATCGGATCGACGGATGAGTAGGCAGGCAGGCTTATCTGTCGATGTGTGTCTTCATATGGGAGAAGAGGCCGATTCTGGATGCGCAGCACTTCCCACAGGTGTTGCAAGGGAAAGCGTCTCCAGAAGTTGAGTCATGCTTCCTTCACTCACGCTTCTCCTTAACGGCCAGCATTCATGCTACAGCCTAGTGGTTAAAACATCAAACTTTCAATCTAAGGGTCTTGGATTAAAACCCTGGTCGCAGTGCCTGGTGAGGTAAGGGTCTCCCAGGTCAACAGATGTGCAGACCTGCTAGTGGCTGAACCACCTTTGTGTGTATAATAACCATAATACTAATGATAAGAAGAAGCAGGAGGAGGAGAAGAATGATAACAATAACCCCGTACTGTGGTGGTGTACTGCTAGTGCTTGAACACCTTTGTGTGTATAATAATGATTATAATAATAATAATAACAATAATAATAATAAGGATAAGAAGAAGGGGGAGGAGGAGAAGAACGTTAAGTTGAAGAAGCAGCAGCAGCAGAAGAATGATAATACTAACACCAATGATAACCCTGCACTATGGTGGTGCACTCCTAGTGCCTGAACACCTTTATATGTACAATAATAATAATAATATTGATTGATTGATATGGATACTTATATAGTGCCTATCCTCAGTCGGAGAACAAGCTCAAAGCGCTTTACAAACACAGGGTCATTTACACAACAGGCTGCCTACCTGGGTAGAGCCGACTGACGGCTGCCACTGGGTGCTCATCTTTCGTTTCCTGTGTCATTCAGTCAGATTTCATGCACTCACACATACACACTCAGACATGTAACATTTTACGTGCATGACTGTTTTGTTTATTTATCCCGCAATGTAGGCAGCCGTACTCAGTTTTCGGGGGTGTGCATGCTGGGTATGTTCTTGTTTCCATAACCCACCATACGCTGACATGAATTACAGGATCTTTAATGTGCATATTTGACCTGCGTGTGTATTCACACAAAGGGAGTTCAGGCACTAGCAGGTCTGCACATATGTTGACCTGGGAGATAGGAAAAATCTCTACCCTTTACCCACCAGGCGCCACCGAGATTCGAACCTCGGACCCTCAGATTGTAAGTTCAACGCTTTAACCATTCGGCTATTGTGCCCAATGAAGAGGGAAAAGAAGGATGATGATGATGATACCAATGCTAACCATGCACTCTGGTGGTGGCGTATTCCAGGCACCAATGTGGACGAAGCCAAGAAGATCCTGGAGGAGAGTCAGCTGCCCATTGTGTCGGCAGGAGACCTCGACGATGCTGCCCGCAAAGCTGTGTCTGCCCTGTCCTAGCTGTCTGCTGTCCGTGTGGGCAGGTAGGGAACAGGTGTGATCTGTGTCTGCCTTGTCTTTGCTCTGTGCTGTCTGTGTGGACAGGTAGGGAACAGGTGTGATCTGTGTCTGCGTTGCCTTTGCTCTGTGCTGTGTGTGTGTGGGACAGGTAGGGAACAGGTGTGATCTGTGTCTGCCTTGCCTTTGCTCTGTGCTGTGTGGACAGGTAGGGAACAGGTGTGATCTGTGTCTGCCTTGCCTTTGCTCTGTGCTGTGTCTGTGTGGGCAGGTAGGGAACAGGTGTGATCTGTGTCTGCCTTGCCTTTGCTCTGTGCTGTGTGTGTGTGGGACAGGTAGGGAACAGGTGTGATCTGTGTCTGCCTTGTCTTTAGTGTGTGTGTGGGACAGGTAGGGAACAGGTGTGATCTGTGTCTGCCTTGTCTTTAGTGTGTGGGGGGGACAGGTAGGGAACAGGTGTGATCTGTGTCTGCCTTTGCTCTGTGCTGTGTCTGTGTCTGTGTGGACAGGTAGGGAACAGGTGATCTGTGTCTGCCTTGCCTTTAGTGTGTGTGTGGGACAGGTAGGGAACAGGTGTGATCTGTGTCTGCCTGGTCTTTAGTGTGTGTGTGGGACAGGTAGGGAACAGGTGTGATCTGTGTCTGCCTTGTCTTTAGTGTGTGTGTGTGGGACAGGTAGGGAACAGGTGTGATCTGTGTCTGCCTTGTCTTTAGTGTGTGTGTGTGGGACAGGTAGGGAACAGGTGTGATCTGTGTCTGCCTTGTCTTTAGTGTGTGTGTGGGACAGATAGGGAACAGGTGTGATCTGTGTCTGCCTTGTCTTCAGTGTGTGTGTGGGACAGATAGGGAACAGGTGTGATCTGTGTCTGCCTTGTCTTCAGTGTGTGTGTGTGGGACAGATAGGGAACAGGTGTGATCTGTGTCTGCCTTGTCTTTAGTGTGTGTGTGGGACAGGTAGGGAACAGGTGTGATCTGTGTCTGCCTTGTCTTTGCTCTGTGCTGTGTCTGTGTGGGCAGGTAGGGAACAGGTGTGATCTCTGTCTGCCTTGTCTTTAGTGTGTGTGTGGGACAGGTAGGGAACAGGTGTGATCTGTGTCTGCCTTGTCTTTAGTGTGTGTGTGGGACAGATAGGGAACAGGTGTGATCTGTGTGGGACAGATAGGGAACAGGTGTGATCTGTGTCTGCCTTGTCTTTAGTGTGTGTGGGACAGGTAGGGAACAGGTGTGATCTGTGTCTGCCTTGTCTTTAGTGTGTGTGGGGGACAGGTAGGGAACAGGTGTGATCTGTGTCTACCTTGTCTTTAGTGTGTGTGGGACAGGTAGGGAACAGGTGTGATCTGTGTCTGCCTTGTCTTTAGTGTGTGTGTGGGACAGGTAGGGAACAGGTGTGATCTGTGTCTGCCTTGTCTTTAGTGTGTGTGTGGGACAGGTAGGGAACAGGTGTGATCTGTGTCTACCTTGTCTTCAGTGTGTGTGTGTGGGACAGGTAGGGAACAGGTGTGATCTGTGTCTGCCTTGCCTTTGCTCTGTGATGTGTGTGGGGGACAGGTAGGGAACAGGCTTGATCTGTGTCTGCCTTGTCTTTAGTGTGTGTGTGGGACAGGTAGGGAACAGGTGTGATCTGTGTCTGCCTTGTCTTTAGTGTGTGTGTGGGACAGGTAGGGAACAGGTGTGATCTGTGTCTGCCTTGTCTTTGCTCTGTGCTGTGTGTGTGTGGGACAGGTAGGGAACAGGTGTGATCTGTGTCTGCCTTGTCTTTAGTGTGTGTGTGGGGGACAGGTAGGGAACAGGTGTGATCTGTGTCTGCCTTGTCTTTAGTGTGTGTGTGTGGGACAGGTAGGGAACAGGTGTGATCTGTGTCTGCCTTGTCTTTAGTGTGTGTGTGGGACAGGTAGGGAACAGGTGTGATCTGTGTCTGCCTTGTCTTCAGTGTGTGTGTGTGGGACAGGTAGGGAACAGGTGTGATCTGTGTCTGCCTTGTCTTTAGTGTGTGTGTGTAGGACAGGTAGGGAACAGGTGTGATCTGTGTCTGCCTTGTCTTTAGTGTGTGTGTAGGACAGGTAGGGAACAGGTGTGATCTGTGTCTGCCTTGTCTTTGCTCTGTGCTGTGTGTGGGGGGGACAGGTAGGGAACAGGTGTGATCTGTGTGTGTGTGTGGGACAGGTAGGGAACAGGTGTGATCTGTGTGTGGGTGTGGGACAGGTAGGGAACAGGTTTCAGGTGTTTGTTTCAGGTGCCTGTGCTGAGAGGGGTGGGGTAGTTTGGGCGTGATTGTGTGGTCAGAAACAGTTGATCAGCAGTGTCACCTGTTGGATAATGAAGAAATATGTTTGTTTCAGGTGCCTGTGCGGTGAGTGGAGGGGTGGTTGTGGCATGACCATGTGAAAAACAGCAGCCTCTCACCTCAGATGCCTGACAGGTGACACTGCTGATCATCTGGCACCTGGTCACCACCACTGGCATCACCTTCCATCCTCTGTGTGTGTGTGTGTGTGTGATCATCACCCCCCCCTCCTCATCCTGGTGCCAAAGATATGGTGACTGACTGGTGTGCAGAATGGACATTGTATCAGTGGTGGTTTTTGTGTATGGCTGAGAGCTGGGTGCGTTTTTAGTTCTTTGACGGTTTTGGGGATTTTAGAAAGTGTGTATGTGATTTGCTATATACTAGAGAGCGTTTTTATATGAAGGGGTTGTATTTTGTGTGTGTCTTAATTGCCCCACAGAAAAGCAAAGGATGGGTATATTGTGTCACTGTTCAGCATGAGGTCCTTTAGGCAGGTTTTGTATCCGAGGAAGGATTTCAACATTAATGTTCTTTTTTCTTTGCTAACCCGGTGGAAGAAAAGCAGATGTGTGAAAGATGTGAAGTCGGGAACACACCCCAGAAAGGGTGGCTGTAGGTGGTTGGTACCTGAAGGATGGCTGTGGAAAACACATTAGATGTCCGTCGTCGTCTTCTGCGTTCCTGGGCTTCAACTCCCACGTTCACTCGTGTATACGCGAGTGGGCTTTTTACGTGTATGACCGTTTTTACCCCGCCATGTAGGCAGCCATACTCCGCTTTCGGGGGTATTAGATGTCTGTCCACTTCCATGCTTGGGGTGATTCGGGGTCTTCAGTGTTGGCAGATTCATGGGGGGGCGGCTGATGTAGGAGGGACACGATGGCAGTCTCCACTCTGGGGGTTGGTGGTGGTGGATGGGGAGACTTATTCTGGCTCTGCGACTAAGCAGTTATGTTTGAATGTCAGACCTCTGCCGGAGTCTGCACAAGTGGGTCACGGTTAAGTATGTATAATTGAATTATGTTTTTAAGTAGGGGACTTAGTAGGTAGTGTCCTAAGTATGTTGGTTGTTGATTCAGAACAGGTACTACAGAACACCAGTGAAGTGACTGGGTTAACTCTGATAGTTCCCTGTGGACTGACGATGCTGGGACAGTGACAGACACACAAGGTGTTGCTGTGTATGAGGGATTCAGAATGAGCAGAGTGGGAGTAACTCGAACATGGGACAGGAAGAAATGACTTACAGGTAATAGAAACATGACCAAATGTTCATGAAGAAGGGTATGTAATAATTAGCATAGACATTTGTTAGTGAAATAGGGTACAATTTTATATGTATCGTTTGGCCATCCTGTTCATTTTACATTCACATTTACCACACACCACACTCCACATGTTTTTTTTTTTATAAACAGAGCAACTTTATTTTTTTTTAAAAAATTGAGGCCATAAAAAGTAACCAGAGTGATGTACAATGTATGTGTTTAAAAAAAAAAAAATGTTTTACTGTATTCACTTTTGCTCAGTAATGATTTGTGTGTGTGATTTTGTTTTATTTTTGGAAAAAAAATAGTTTGATTGTGCCAGACCGATTTTTTTTTTTTTTTTTAATATAAAAGTCAGTGAGTGATGTATTGAAAAGATGTTGAGAGAAAGAAAATGTAATCAAGTTTTGTGGTTGAATTTTCTGCAAAAATTGAACAATGATAATTGATGCAACACAATGTATTCAGGGATCATTAAAATGTGGGAATCTGATATGAATGTGTGTGTGTGTTTATGTGTGTCTGTATATGTGTCTGTATCTGTGTGTAGTTATATTTTAAATTTACATTTAATTACACATACTTAACCGTGACCCACTAGTGCAGACTCTGCCAGGGGTCCGATTCCTGTCCTGTGCAAACTACTACCCGCCTATGCGGAGAAAACGAAAGTTACTACGGCCGATAACCTCCTGAAGTAGGTTACCTCCCCTTTGCATCCCTGACTAGCGCCCTCTTTTTCCGGCAACCATCCTGACTCCTACTCCTGTGCTCTACATTATTAGGGGAAGAAGACGTACTTGCATACCACAGGCTGTTAACTCTCTCTATACGAACGGCGAAAGAGACGACGTTAACAGCGTTTCAGCCCAATTACCATCATCAAAATATTGCAAGCGGAAGGCTCTTATACTGAAGAGGTGAATGTTGACAAAGAATACCACAATGCTGACGACGGAAGCTAAAGGTTGGGTCATTCAGACACCCACTGGACATCCGAGGGGTCTGTGTAGAGGAGAAGAGAGGACTGGCCGTACTGAGTGAGTTAATGCTCAAAGGATGTTACAATTACAACTGACATGCACACATACACTTAGACACACGTGCTAGAAACACACTCTCCCTGCCACCCCCCAGCCCCCACACATATATACACACATTTCCCACCTCACCTTACGAATAATAAGATTTGCCTTTTGCTCCAGACATAGTCGGTCTGTGTCTGTCTCTGTGTCTCAATCTGTCTATCAGTCTGTCACTCTTCTCATCTTCCTTGTTGCCTACCAGCATACACACAATCAAATCAAATTATGGTGCTAAGAGCCTCGCCAACCACCAAGGCCATCTCGAGGCTATCGCCACATCAGCATCTACTTCAAGGGTAAAAAAAAAAAAAAAAAGAATAAAAACTAGTCACTGTTTCAAGCTTTTCACTCAAAAAGTTAGAACAAAACCTTCCACAGTATGAGTTTAATGCATTCAAATCTGATTAAAAATGTTCACTTCTTTCAAGAAGTCCATTAGCATCCAAGGAGGGACATAATGAAACAAAGTCTTCAGAGAATCCGCCGTGTAATGTCTGTGTCTAACATCATGCAGATCCCAAAAGTCAAGGAGCACATGTTTCACAGTGAAAGGCTCATCACAGGGAATACATTGAGGGGCCTCCTCCCCTTTCAACAAGTATGAAGGGGTAAGAAAAGTGTGCCCCGTGTGCAGTCTGCACATAATACAATTATTTGTTTTGCAATAATAATTATACACCTATGGATCTTTTTCAGTGTTCCCACATACGCCTATGGATCAATCTGCAGGCTTTGATGCCTTGTTTAGACTGACTGAAACTGACATCACATCAGAACTCCAAAAGACCATGACCCAACTTTGCCTGGGTTATTACCAAGGAAAAACGTGGCTGACAGGTGGAGTGGATGAGTGGTTAAAGCATCTAAATTTAAGTCTGATGTCTTGGGTTTGAATCCTGGTTGTGGCATCTTGCGGGTAAAGGATGTAATTTCTGCAATATCCCTGTCCAACAGATGTGCAGACCTGCTAGTGCCTGAACGCTCTTCGTGTGCCTATGCATGCAGAACATCAAATGCATGCATTAAGGATCCTGTAATCCGTGTCAGAGAAGGTGGTTTATAGAAATGACATACCCAGCAAGCACATTCCTGAAAACTTGAGCGTGGCTGCATGTGTGTTTGGGTAAAAAACTGTCATGCACGTTAAAAAAAAAAAAAAAAAAAAAATCCCACTTAAAAATATGACTGAATGTGGGAGCTGCACTCCCAAGAATACGAAAGCAGAATAATAAATTGGAAGAGACGTGATCTGTATGAATCCACGAAACAGCTACAGTACAAGACAGGTCTGTGACTAACACAGTAACATACACAACAAGCAGTGTCACATCTGTTCTTCTGAAGGCTGGACGACAGAACATTCAGCTAACACTGATCCATGAGGTCCTCAACAGCCTTGTGAACAAAACACCAACTGATCTACCTACCTGAAACTGGCTAATACAAACTAGAGAAAGCCATGAGCAGAAATCGACACATTTTATATCCTGGTCAGAATGCTTAGAACAATTCCCCCCATCCCCCTCGAACAGTTCCTCTTTGGAAGTCCTTCCAGCCACAGTTGCTGATTGCTTGGCATCCATCAACTAGGAGCTCATAAATTATTCTGATTTACTTTCCTCTCCCCACAAGCTGGGTCTGTGCAGGTTGGGGCTTGTTCCCAGGGACTGCAATGGTAGCCGGACTGGCTCGACTGGAGACGTGAAAAACTGAGGTTTCCTTCCTCTTTGTGTTTCTATTTACCCAATTTGATTTCTGTTTTTCTTATAAGTGCCCTTAAACAAGGTACAGCCATCAAGATTGATGATATTAAAACATGGTAAAATCATCAAAATTGATGGCACTGTGGACGGGCGCAATAGCCGAGTGGTTAAAGCGTTGGACTGTCAATCTGAGGGTCCCGGGTTCGAATCACGGTGACGGCACCTGGTGGGTAAAGGGTGGAGATTTTTACGATCTCCCAGGTCAACATATGTGCAGACCTGCTAGTGCCTGAACCCCCTTCGTGTGTATATGCAAGTAGAAGATCAAATACGCATGTTAAAAATCCTGTAATCCATGTCAGCGTTCGGTGGGTTATGGAAACAAGAACATACCCAGCGTGCACACCCCCGAAAACGGAGTATGGCTGCCTACATGGCGGGGTAAAAACGGTCATACACGTAAAAGCCCACTCGTGTGCATACGAGTGAACGCAGAAGAAGAAGATGGCACAGTGGTATTGAATCAGATTGATGAGACAGCACAATACATGAGTCTGACCAGCAATGACCAGCAGGGCTACAACACAAACCAGAACCAGTTTCACCTGGACAGATAAGAAAGCCGAATGATCAGAAAATGTCAGGGAATTCAGTGTGTCCAACCACCAGATTTGGCCTTGTCACATTTTGCCCCGATTGTGTTATATAAATTGATTTGGTGTAATTCAACCATCAGATTTGGCCTTGTCAAGTTGCTTTGCCCTGATTGTGTCACACACGTTGATATGGCCCATCACAAGGTCAGTGAGATCTGTGGTTTCCATTCAGGGTGGATACACATTCAGGAAGAATATCAAAGAAAACTGTATTGATATTTGTTTCAATTCTATTTTTTGTGTGTCTTTTTTAGAAGAAGAAGGCCACAGCCTGCCTCCAGAACGGGGACAGACGATGACCAGGAAGTACAAGACAGGGCGCTCACGCCACACTCGTGTCAAGAAAGAACTTAGCACACAACAATAAAAAGTTAAAATTTTAAAAATTATTTAAAAAGACAACTATCTCACACACTCCTACAGGGTCAAGCGATATCTAACCCCCCTCACCCTTTCCCTTCCTAACCCACTAACAAACTGTGGAATAATATATATATCTCCCACCTACTCAATAATAAACAAGATGTGAATCACACACTTTCAGACGATCAGAAGAATCTAGAACTTAGCTCAGAGTCCATTTTAAATGGACATTTGGGGTCTTGGGATGACACAGGGAATTCCCTCCTTGGTTGTTGCCCGCGTAGCCAGCAGCTTGGTCTCCCATGTGTGAATCTAGAAACAAAAGCAATACAATACAATACAATACACTACACAAACTTTATTGTCTATACTTTGGTACAGAGATTTTCTTTTTGGCAGCAGCACATGTCCAACATAAGAAGAAAACAACAAACAAATAAAATGAATAGAAAAGAAAAAGAAAAATGGCACCAAATGGAAAGCTGTGACCCAGGAAGGGTTAAAATAATATGGATTTCACACACAAAGTCTGTTCTCCTTTCAACCGCCCGTCTTCATTTGACCAAAGGAAAAACAAAATCATAAACCACTGGGAACCTGAAAAGGATGATAACTACAAAAAACAACTGGGGTCTGGAGGAGTAACCTCCCCTGCTCTGGAACCGTGACAACTGAAAAGAAAATGGGGAAGGATACGTATTGCCACAACAGCTTCCCCCGGCTGAAAAGGAAGCCAAATAATCCCCCAGCGTGGCACGGCTGAAAGACGCCAACTCTAAATCAGCACAAAGGTGTTCAGTGAGAAGAAGCCAATGCTTGACCACTATATCTATCTATCACAAAATACACACACACACACACATATATCTATATATCTATATCAGGTACAACATTTTAAGCAGGACACCTTTTTGTTACCATGAGCATATACAATTTGCACATTTCTTTACTAACAGAGTAACAAATGTTTGGAATAATTTGTGAGGTACAGTGAATACATTTAAAAATTATCTTGACATTCATTTACAAAATTTTAAATACAAAACTCATTTACATATTTATTGATTTTTCAAGCATTGCACACTCAATGTTGAAAATTGCACCAGACATATGTGGGGACTCTCTTTTTCTTCCCCACTTCAAGCGGGCAAAAGGCCTTGTCAGGCCTGCACGCCTTGATATTGGTATGAAAAAATTACAAATCTATATGGAAGCAAAACAATCTTTGAGACTATAATGAACTAGTGATAGATACCCGCTCATACCCCTGGCATAAAACATGGTTTTAAAGGAAAATACATTATCAAACATTTTAACCCCAAAACGACTATCATTAGAATACAAAGTCAAAAAATTATTCACCATCAATACATCAAGAGCACATCCAAATGAAACCGAAATACGAAACTATCACATGCAACGATTGTCATGAAAACTATAAACGAAAAAAATGAAGGGAAGGGTCAGAAAGGAATTGTTTCTGGAACATCTGTTTTAAGATAATAAATCCAACAGAAAATGTTCTTATAAACTAACCACACGATTTTCGAGTGGCAGTGGACTCACCTGAACAGCTTGTGGTTTTCACTGAGGACCAGTCAGTTGCCATTACTCGGTCCCCCATTGTCCAAGGAAGGCTTGGACGCTGGTCAGCAGATAATTATGTGTCCATTAAGGTCCAACACAAGGGTATTGCCGTCAGACGGGAACGAATCCGTTATCAGAGGTTCTAAGGCAATGAACATCCACGTCCCAGTGCTGAGATTGGAGTGTTCAGTTGCTGTTTGTGGGAATACGAAGAAAACCACATTCAGCTTCACTTACGTCAAGTATGCCCACCGTCCAATCAAAACACTTGCTGCGCGCACACCGCACGTGCAATGCACAGCGAAGTTAACCTTCACCGTACTTTGTGGGTCTGACAGACCCATTTTTGCCTTAAAAAATGCCTTTAAAATATATTTGGTGTCCGATTAATTTGAAATTTCATGACTTTTGTTGTCACAACATATGCATCATTTTAGTAAATTAATGTACACTTTAACTGATTAGTTAATCAGTTACGTAATTGTGAAAATTTTTACCTGCATTCCTACGTTGTGGGTCTTACAGACCCATACTCCCCAAAGAAGAGAAAACACTAAGTACCCTTATTCGTAATTCGTGGGTCTCTCAGACCCATACTCGCAAAAGAAGGGAATAAACCAATAATCCCTTTGTACTACGTGGAACGAAGTGATTGTGCGTACATGACTGATGACACATAGGCTACCTCAGTGCTTCTGTAGTTGGCTGGCACATCGCATCCGGCTCTCACGGAGAACACAACAGTACAGCAGGCTACCGGTGTCATTGCCTCAGGCAAGTTATATTTTGATGATTATCAAGTTTATTAATTGCCATCAAGTTAGCTTGCCATCTGTTCGATACTTTAGGTCGATTCCAACATCGCCATCTCTGAAGGCATCAGTAAGCATTGCAGAGAACATGAGGCTGAACAGCGTTGGAGCCAGGACGCAGCCTTGCTTGACACCATTTGTGACAGCAAAAGGAGCAGATGTTTCGCCATTGTCCTGGACTCGAGCCTGCATGCCTTCATGGAATTGGCTGACCAAGGAAATAAATTTCCGAGGGCATCCGTACTTTTTTTGTTTTTTTTGTTTTTTTGTTTTGCTGCCCCATCATCTGCGCCGTTTCAGTGGCATTACTCCCACGCCGCTCATTTAGATTCCCCCATACACGGCCACACCCGGGTTCGTCCGTCGCAGTCCCAGCGTCGGCAGTCCACAGGGAACCATCGATGTTAGGTCGCCTGGAGGCCACACACCAGAGGAGACCCTGCACTGCTGCTGAGTCACTTCAGTGGTGTTCAGTGGTGCCTGTTCTGTTTTAACGTACTTAGGACACCACCTACTAAGCCCCCTACTAACGACAATAATGGCTTAGTCGCGGAGCCAGACTGAGCGAGCGTCTCTCCCCGAGTGGAGACCGCCACCACGTCCCTCAAACAACAGCCCCCCCATGAATCTTCCGACACTGACGACATTGACAGGACTCACCCAAAGCACGGAAGTGGAGGGGTATCGAAACTGAGGTCACCATGAGAGCAGGGCATGAAAGGTCACAGAC
>NC_134900.1:37186799-37201799 GCF_041734735.1 Babylonia areolata
CTTTGTAAGGTTTGTAACATGTCTGAGATTGGGGATGAGTTTCGTCTTATAATGGAATGTCCCAATTATGATCAGTCACGAAATAGATACGTTCCTAAAAATATTTGTCTCCAAAATCGGTTTTTAATTTTTGTAATATGCTCAAAGGAGGAAAAAAAAAAAAGAAAAAAAAGCTGTACGTAAGATGATTAGATTTGCTACACTTTTGGAGTTAAAAGACATTAATTTTGTGGTTTCTCAACTTTTATCGGTGACATTGTTGTGTAGTTGGAAATGTTTGTTCTGGGCATGAAAACATTATTTTGCAGTAACCCTCCATACTCCAACAGGAATGAAAGGATAATTAAAACTTGAAACTTGAAACGTGTGTGTGCGCGAGCGCGCGTGTCTGTACGCTTTGACATCTTCGTGAAACTGAGCTAACACTCCTGCAGGTTTCGTTGCGAGTTGGATGTTGGCGGGGAATTGGAGAATCCTGAAATCCAGTTGAGGAAACGAATCAGAGTTTAGCACTCTCACTTTGCTTTTGGCCCAACTGCAAGCTTATGAGCGCTGAGACTGACCACCAAACAACTATGACAAACAATGTGGAACTCTCACAAACTTCAGTCCGGGATCACAGAGATGGTTGGGGGGAAAAACAAACAAAAAAAAAACCACAGGGAAGCAACAGTACAGCGGAGGAAAACGTACTTGTTGAGGTAATAGTGTATAGAACCCTCAAAAAGAATGCATTGAGGGGAACAAACAGAACGAAAAGGAAACAGGGTTGACTGTACACGGAACCCAAGTGAAACACTTCACAACGTCGTGCACCAGTTTGCACAGTGACATGGAACTGTCGGCACGGCCCGATGACACACACACAGTGGATTCGAACCCGGGGGCTAGTACCACAGCGGGGTATGAAAGGCACAACATGTGGGTGAGACATCTGTTTCTGTGTCATCTGGTGAAACAGGAACGTGCAGGGTGTCCATGATGTGTGACGACGATCGTTGCAGCGTGTGGGAAATAAGCTATCCTTTTTTTTTTCATGTTGGAGAGACT
The DNA here is from genome assembly GCF_041734735.1 of Babylonia areolata. NCBI lineage: Eukaryota > Metazoa > Mollusca > Gastropoda > Neogastropoda > Buccinidae > Babylonia > Babylonia areolata. Next base: position 37,187,850 of record NC_134900.1, read on the forward strand.
ACCTGACGTGGTTGTACTTCCATGCTTGCTTTCATAATCTCCACCCCTGATGTCACAAATACAAGTTATAATTCACTCCTAATTATCACAAACATGTCATATTCCATCCCTAATTGTCACAAACACAAATCATAAACCACCTCTAATTGTCACAAACACAAATCATAAACCACCCCTAATTGTCACAAACAAGTTATAAACCACCCATAATTGTCACAAACACAAATCATAAACCACCCCTAATTGTCACAAACACAAATCATAAACCACCCCTAATTGTCACAAACACAAATCATAAACCACCCCTAATTATCACAAACACAAATCATAAACCACCCCTAATTGTCATCAACAACTGAGTTATAGACCACCCCTAATTGTCAAAAACAAGTTACAAACCACCCCTAATTGTCACAAACAAGTAATAAACCACCCCTAATTGTCACAAACAAGTAATAAACCACCCCTAATTATCACAAACACAAATCATAAACCACCCCTAATTGTCACAAACAAGTTATAAACCACCCCTAATTGTCACAAACATGTCATAATCCACCCCTACTGTCAGAAACACGTCAGAATCCACCTCTGATGTCACTGACACATCGCAATCCACCCCTTCCGTCACCAACACGCAAGAGACACTGGCTGCTGTGCTGGGTGGGTGGTTGAGCAGGAAGGTCGGCTGAACACTCCCAGCTACATTTCAGTGAAGAGGGCTGACATTCCACGGTGCGGTTCCAGTCTCCCCAATGTAGACTGCAGCACAGCGCAGTGCAGCACAGTACAGCACAGTGCAGCACAGTACAGCAAAGTGCAGAACAGTGCAGCAGAGCACGACACAGTGCAGCACAGCACAGCACAGTACAGTACAGCACAGTGCAGCACAGCACAGCACAGTACAGTACAGCGCAGCACAGTACAGCACAGCGCAGCACAGCACAGTACAGCGCAGTGCAGCAAGTTCAAGTTTGAGGAAGAGAGCCGAGAAGGTTACAGGTCGAACAAATCCAGCGATGGCACACACACACACACACACACCAGGAAATATCACGACTCTGACCAGTAAACCCATCCATTGACACGAACAGTCGGTGAACCAGTCGGGATGGTGTCACAGATATAAGTGCAGGTGAATAAAACGACTTCCTCGTTGCCTGTCAAATAACGTGGGTGTGAGTGAGGGCCTTGTGTTTCTTGGGTATATTGCTGGGAGCGATGTCTGTTGAGCCACAGAAGAAACAGAAAACAAAACCACCACCGTTCTTGCAGTCTCAAACACTCTTACAATCTCAACCGTGGCTTTCACTGTTATTATTTTTTTTGATTTGATTGTTTGACGTCTATAATACAGGAAGGCAGGCAGTGCAAATCTTGTCCATTCTCCTCATGGGGGTATTCTCGGTTAGTCAGCGGACACACACACACACACACACACACACACACACACACACACACACACACACACACAGAGCAAGCCTCAACACAATTTTTTTTTAGAAAAAAAGGGGGGGGGGGGGATAATCCAGTATGAAGACAGGGATTTTGCCTTTCTTTGAAATGGAACAGGACCCGAACATGATCACTGCAGGCAGTGTGTAGAATGAAGCCAGTCTGTGCTTTCTCCTGTGCAAAAAGTGGAAGATACAAAGCGAACAGCAAAGACAGAATTCCACAGAAAAAAACAAAGAAACGTTTCCTTTCTTAAGTGGGCCAGGGAGTCTTTGAAAGAAAGAAAGATAGAAGAGACAGACAGACAGACAGAAAGAAAGAAGAAGTGTATACATCGATGCTGGAAGATACTGAGACTGCAGGCAGGTGAAGATATGGAAAACACGAGGTCTTTGTGTTATGTCCGAAAAGAAAAAAAACAAAACAAGACCCACCCCACCAAAACCAACATCCCACCCCCTTAAAAAAAAAAAAAAAAAAAAAAAAATCGTCAACGACAGAAATCCAAATTCGATGTGAAACAGCATTCCGCCGGATGACAGTGGCTGTGGAGCTGATGAACTCTCTCCCCTCTCACCGCCATGACGATGACAGCGACAAAGACACACACAACACCTCTCTCCCTCATCACTGGCCAGGGTCTTCGGAGAGGTGTCCCAGAACTCACCCGGTCACCGTCCCGGAGCCAAAACAAGGCAGTAAATGGCCGTGGCAGTTGGGTTCTTGTTGTTGTTGTCGTTGTTGTTGTGTGCAAAACGATGCTGTCAGTGTTGACATAAGAGACGGGTCAGGTCTGGAACTGTCTGTCCTCCCTGTTTCCGGGGATATGTTCTGTGCTGCACGTGCCGGGTTAACTGGCACCGCCCCCACCACCCCCCTCCGCGCCTTCAACACCGTCACCACAGTCCTGTACCACGACGGTACAGGGCACTTGCTGTTGTTGTTGTTGTTGTTGTTGTTGTTGTTCTGCACGTGCGTCCCCGTTCTGCGTGGCCTGCCCCCCGTCCCTGTCGCTGTGCGGCACTGAGGCGTTCAGCGCGGCCGACACAGCGGCAGCGAACTCTTCTCTCACCCCTGCTCCCCCACCACCCGCGTCCTTGCTGCCGGGTTCCGCTTCCGGTTTCCGGGGCGGGCCCTTCCGCCAGCTGTTCCGGCGGCTCTTGACCTCCACGATGATCTCCTGCTCCGCGTCGTCCAGCTTGGCGTCGCCGATGATGAGGTCGTCCACGCCGCCCATCTCCAGCGAGTGCTTGTAGTCGTTGTAGATCCGCTCCTCGCAGATGTCGATCATGTCCCGCGGGCTGAGGGAGCCGCTGGGGAGCACCGGGAAGTCGCCTCCCACCCCGCCCAGACCCACCTCCGGTAGGAGTCCAAGCATGGGCGACAGCACCCGGAGGTCCGGACCGCCCTCGTAGGAAGAGCTGGAGGTGGACAGCTGGTCGGCCAAGCTGTGTTCGTCAGGGCTGGACGAGGACGACGTCGCCGACAACGCTCGTTCCGCAGCACCTTCACCCCCGCTCCCTCTCCTCCCTTCCTCCTCCTCCTCCTCCTCCTCCGCGCTGCCCGAGTCATCCCAGACCTCCTCCTCCTCCTCCTCGTCCTCCCCCGCCACCTGCACCACCACGTCCGGCGTGAAGCTGAAGACGTCGGGCCCTCGGGTCTTGACGCCCGGGGAGCGGTCCACGAGGGGCAGAAAGGGGCTGGTGCTGAGGGAGGCTCGCTCCTCCAGGATGGGCGACGGGAAGTTCCTCCTCTGCGGGGACGTGGCCGAGTGGAAGGACGTGAAGCCTCCGCCCAGCATGGCCAGCGCCGAGATGCCCAGCGTCCTGTCGCTGGGAACCACCTTGGAGGAGGAGGTGGGGGACAAGGGCGGGACCACCTTGCTGACCACCTGTGACGTCACGGCGGGGTCCGGTTTGGGGAAGGAGGGGGAGATGAGCTCTCCCTTCTCGTCCTCCTTCAGCTTCTGTTTCTTCTTCTTCTTCCCGCCCCCTCCTTCCTCCTCCACTTCCTCCTCCTCCTCCTCCCCTCCCAGCACCTCCTCGGGAACCGTCAGGGTGGACAGAACGTCGGTTATCGGCACCGGAGACTTTCGTCCCGGCACCGACAACGTCACCGCCACTGCCGCCTTCTCCGCCCCTCCTGCCCCTCCCTCTTCCCCGCCACCACCCCCCTTCCCCTCTGCTCCCTCCTTCCCGACAGCAGTGACGCTGACAGCGGGGGAGGCGGGGCAGGGCGGCGGGAGGCAGGCGCTGCTGTCCACGAAGATCTGCGAGCAGCTGGAGTTGCCGTCGGGGAAGATCTGGGCCGAGATGCTGGAGTTTCCGTCCAGCAGGAAGGGCGTGGAGCACACCGAGTTGGCGTCGGGCACCACGTGCGGGCCCTGCATCATCCCCACGTGGGCACGTGAATCCACACGCACACATACGCACATACACGCGCGCACGCACGCACACACACACACATTGCATGTGCACAACACACACACATATTGCACAACACACACACACACATTGCACAACACACACACACACACAAATACACACACACACGTTGCATAACACACACACACACACACATTGCACAACACACACAAACACACACACACATCACACATTGCACACACACATTGCACACACACACACGCACACACACACACACACACACGCACGCACGCACGCGTACACACACAAACACACACACACACATTGCACACACACATATTGGACACACACACACACACACACACAGGGGGAGAAGGTGGGGATTTAATGAGGAGAAGAGGAAAAGTGGAAAATAACAAAGGGACGGATTAAGACTTGAATTAAAAGAAAGAAAAAGAGGCCAGTTATAATCATTATCGTCACTGTCATCATCATCACTATCACCACCATCACCATCATCATCACAATCACCATCATCATCATCACCATCACCATCATCACTATCACCATCATCATCATCACCACCACCACCACCACCACCACCACCACCATCATCATCATCATCATCATTTTTACGCTGTCTTCACCAGCACGTAGTCCTCAGTCATACCCGGGGTGACCGCTCCGTCCGTCCTCATTATCATCATTATTATTTTTATCATTATTATCATTTTTGTGCTCACATGTCTCTTTCGTGTGAGGCGCTTTGAGCCCATTGCACTGGCCACAAAAGTACAATATAATAATTATGATAATGATAATATTATTATAATTACTTTTGACCTATTATCATTATTCTTTTATTCTTTTTGTTATTATTATTATTATTATTATTATTATTATTGATGTCCCCACCTACACGTAGAGCTCTGTGATACCCGGGGTGACGAAGCCCCACATTCAACCCAGTCCGCCCTCTTCCTCCTCCTCCATCATCATCATCATTATCATTATTATCATTATGGCTGATCTCTTTACCTGCACGTAGAGCTCTGTGATACCCGGGGTGACGGAGGCCCACATTCCACCCAGTCCATCCTCAGGGCGGCAGGACATCAGGTCAGTGTTGGCCGGACCCAGCAGGCTCTCTCGGTCCGACGTCCACCCGTTTAACCCGTGGGTCTGCCGGATGTACCCGTTCGTCGGGGTCTCCTGCGGTCAGTAGTATTATTATTATCATTATCATTATGGGTGTTTGGATGTAGCTTTGAAACATTGTCACCTGTTTATACGTAGCTTTGAAGTATTGTCACCTGTTTGTATGTTATTATCTCCATTATGGTTGTTTGTATATAGCTTTGAAGTATTGTCACTTGTTTATGTGTAGCTTTGAAGTACTGTCACCTGTACATACGTAAACTTGAAGTATTGTCACCTGTGTATATGTAGCTTTAAAGTATTGTCACCTGTGTATATGTAGCTTTGAAGTACTGTCACCTGCTCTGAAGAATTGTCACCAGTTTATATGTAGCTTTGATGCATTATCACCTGTTTATATGTAGCTTTGAAGTACTGTCACCTGTTTATATGTAGCTTTGAAGTACTGTCACCTGTTTATGTGTAGCTTTGAAGTACTGTCACCTGCTCTTGAGAATTGTCACCTGTGTATATGTAGCTTTGAAGTATTGTCACCTGTGTATATGTAGCTTTGAAGTATTGTCACCTGTATATATGTAGCTTAGAAGTATTGTCACCTGTATATATGTAGCTTTGAAGTATTGTCACCTGTATATATGTAGCTTAAAAGTATTGTCACCTGTATATATGTAGCTTTGAAGTATTGTCACCTGTATATATGTAGCTTTGAAGTACTGTCACCTGCTCTGGAGTATTGTCACCTGTGTATATGTAGCTTTGATGCATTATCACCTGTTTATATGTAGCTTTGAAGTACTGTCACCTGTTTATATGTAGCTTTGAAGCATTGTCACCTGTTTATATGTAGCCTTGAAGTATTGTCACCTGTTTATATGTAGCTTTGAAGCACGGTCACCTGTTTATATGTAGCCTTGAAGTATTGTCACCTGTTTATATGTAGCTTTGAACATACCCAGCATGCAAACCCCCGAGAACGGAGTATGGCTGCCTACATGGCGGGGATAAAGACGGTCATGCACGTAAAAGTCCACTCGTGTAGATACGAGTGAACGTGGGAGTTGCAGCCCACGAACGAATAAGAAGAAGGAGAAGAAGAAGAAGAAGAAGGAGGAGGAGAACTTGAGGAGAAGAAGGAGAAGAAGAAGAAGAAGAAGAAGAAGCAGAAGAAGAAGAAGAAGAGAAGCAGAAGAAGAAGAAGAAGGAGAACTTGAGGAGAAGAAGAAGAAGAAGAAGAAGAAGCAGAAGCAGAAGAAGATTGATTGATTGATTGAATCGTTAATGGGTAAAGAATTAGGCACAGTAAAGGCCTTTTTACAATTCTGCCCATTTAACGACATAAAAAATAAAGAACGAACGACACAAAACATAAAAATAAAGAAATAAACTGAAATAAAATAAAATAATAAGAACGACGAATAAGAATAGGAACTTGAATAGTCTATTAAAGGTAACAAAGCGATGAAAAACTGGAACAATTGGTACATTACATGTACATAGGTACTTACACACACACACACACACACACGCGCGCGCGCGCACACACACACACACACACACACACACACAAAATTATAAAACAAGCAACAAAGACATACGTACACATTCACGCCCACACACTCAAACACACACACGCACTTACTGTTCACACATACACATACATTCAATTTTTCATTCATCATGGCATGGCAGCTAGTGGACTGAGTACAAGCAAGCATTTGCAAAAGACCGCGAGTAGGTTAATCAAATGTATCGAATAGAAATATTCTTATCTTAGTTTTAAAGAGAGATATGGCTGGAATTTGACGACATGTCTTTGGAAGCATGTTCCATTCGATGCTTCCATTAAATGAGAGACTCATCTTAAATAAATCAATTTTAGGCTTTGGGACAACAGCTCTATCTGAATTACGTTGGAACTGGAAACAAAATAACGATTTTAAATATTGTGGGCATGCGTTATGAACAATTTTATGCATAAGAATCAATGTGTTATATCTAATAAGTAGATGAACAGGTAATATTTGAAGTTCTTTGTACATATTGTGCACAGATCCACCTGTGGTATTTACATGGTTAATCATCTTAATGGCACGTTTTTGTAAAGAGCAAAGTGGCTTTAATGTAGAAGGAGGACATTTACCCCAAATAATCGAGCAATAGCTGAGGCGAGACTGGATATAGGCAAAGTAAAACACACGTCTAGAATGATTATCAAGAAAGTGTTTGATCTGTGATAATTGGAATACACTAGATGATACTTGTTTTATGAGGCAATGAATATGTTCCTGCCACGAAAGATTTTGATCAATAGTAATGCCTAATAGCATATGCTTAGTAACTTGTTTGATAGTATTATCTTTATATTTTATGTTAAGTTGTGCTTCTTTTATGTTCTGTCTTTTCTGACGAGGACAAATTAACATGCATTCTGTCTTTTCAGGGTGTACGACCATATCATTAGCGTCACACCAGTTTTCGACAGATTTCATGTTGGCATTCAGGTGATAACTAATTTCGTCAACATTGTGACTAGCATATTGTATTGATGTATCATCAGCAAATAAATCACAGATTGCATGTTGAATTGATAAAGGTAGATCGTTGATATACAAGGAAAATAAGAGAGGGCCTAGAATTGACCCCTGCGGTACTCCTCTTGGAACATGCCTTTTGGAAGAAATAAAGCCACGTGAATAGACAGCCTGAATACGGTTTTCTAGGTAAGATCTGAGAAACAATAAGCAGTTATCGTCAATACCATAACATTTCAATTTTTGAAGCAATATTTCGTGATTGATTAAGTCAAACGCTTTTGTAAAATCAAGGAATATCACTCCAACCACCTTGCTTTTATTAATATCACGCAGCCATGCATCAGTTATTCTACATAAAGCGGTTTCACAAGAATGGTGCTGTCTAAATCCTGACTGATTGGTATAGAGAAGCTGATATTTTTCAATAAAGAATGTAAGACAAAGGTGTACATGACGTTCTAGAACTTTGAGACAGAAGACAACAATGAGATTGGTCTGTAATTATTGACATCATTAGCATCACCTTTTTTATGCAGGGGAATAACCTTTGCATATTTAAACTCTTTCGGAAAATGATTTTTGGATAGACAAAGATTGAAGAGATAAGTAAGAGAATCGGCAATATAAGGTGCAGATAGTTTTAATATTTTTGGACTAATGCCATCGAAGCCACACGAGTTTTTATTTTTTAGCGATACTAAATAAGATAAGACTTCATGAATAGACATTAATGGAACAGAAAACTTTGTTTTTATATCTTTATTATGACAGAAGTTTTCTAAAATGCTGAAATCAAAAGAAGTGTGTGCACTGTCATTTGCGATTAATTTGTTTCCAATGTCAGCAAAGTGATTGTTCAGTGTATCAACAGGAATGAGACATTCCGCATTTGAATTGTTTGGTTTGGTGAGTTGGTGTATAGCCTTCCATATGGAGGCTGTGTTGCTTTTGTCTTCGATTAGCTTACGAAAGAAAAACCGTTTAGACTTTCTGATCATGTATTTGACAATATTACGTTTCTTCTGGTATTCTTCGAATGGACCGATTATCTTTTGATGGTCTCTGTCATCCATTGCTTGAAAGATATCTTGCGTAAGCCAACTCGGAAGAATTTCCGACTTGACTCGTCTCTGAATTAAAGGGATATGTTTATCAACAACATGCAGTAACGTTGCAGTCCAAAAGGAAAGGGCTTCTTCTGGATTAGTAAAGCTATAAATGTTAGTGAAAGGTGCAGAAATGAGGTCTGATTGAAAGGCGTCCAGATTAAAATGTTTAAATGACCGAAATGTGACAACAGTATGACCTGTTTTGGGTATTTTGAAACCCTTTTTTCCCCATGTAATGCAGACGGCATTGTGGTCACTTACGCCAACATTCGGCACACAAATTTCTCGAACTGATGTTAGATTGGATGTATAAATATGATCTAAGAGCGTTCTAGTTTTTTGTGTAACTCTGGTGGGGGAATCAATACACTGATGGAGATTGTAAGACGTATAGATGTTGTTCCATCGGCTATGACGCTGAAAAAGATCTAAATTAAAGTCACCCAAAATTAATACTTCTTTTTTTGAAAGCCAGGCGCTGTCCATCATTTCACAAAAATCGTCATACCACTTGGAAAAACTCTTAGGATGTCTGTACAAAAATGCTATAAGGAGCGAATCTGTTGATTTATTTTGGGATTGAACTTCAAGCCACAGTGATTCAACATCTGGATGATGTAGGTCATTACGAATTCTGTACGGAACGTTATTTTGAATATAAATGACGATACCACTTTCTTTAGATTTTTGAGGATTTTTCCGAACAATATTGTAACCAGGAATAGAAATAGATTTGTCATTAATGTGAATGTTCGTCCATGATTCAGAAAAGCCAAAGATATGGAATGGTTTATCATTATTATATATCATCTTCGATACGTCTGTCATTTTGTTGACCAAATGACATATGTTTAAGTGACCTACTCGCAGTCCTTCACAAACAGGCCAGTTCGAGACATTAGCAGGACTTGACATTAGTGCATAATAAAAAATACTACCTAGATTTTCGAAATGCAGTTCTAGTAAGGGAAAGTGCTGAATAATTCAAGCTGAGAGAGAGAGAGAGAGAGAGAGAGAGAGAGAGAGAGCGAGCTTCTATGTCCGCGTTGATTTGACGCCAAGGCAAGTCTCTGGGAACGTCAACGATGCAAACTGAAACTTCCATGGCGATGACAGCTTGCAGGGGAGGGGGAGGTGGGGAGGTGGGGTGAGTTAAGTTCCCACAACGTCATGTACGATCTGGGCTGATCGTCAGTCATCTAATTATTTATGATACAAGAGATTGTATCGAGGGGTGAGGTCTGAGAGCTGGGAATTGGTCTGTTTGTAAAGAAGGGTTGAAGAGTGGTACAGATTTAACGGGGAAAGGGTGTGTGGTATGTTGGTAAGCATTGTGGAATGATGGTTGTTCTGGTGACAAAGAATAGCAGTTTCCAAATACTTTGTTTGAATAATGACACAAGTTGTTGGAATAGTGGTCATATTGACTATCAGCAGCAGCTGGCTGGAAGTCGTACTGGTCTTGATGACAGACAGCAGGATTGGGTGGAGGGTCGAAGTGCTGTGTATGTGAGGCCATGGGGAACAGGTCCTGATTAGCGTCTGGTGGAAAGTCGTGGCGCCGTGGCTGCGTGATGGGAAACTGGGCCTGATGAATGGCTGGTGGGAAGTTGTGACGCCATGGCTGTATGATGGGGAACTGGTCCTGATGCATTCTAGTAGCACCGGGTGGAAAGCTGAAACGTTGTGGCTGTGTAGGCATGTAGTGCTGGTCCTGTAATGGATGAACAGGGAACTTGCGGGGTTGGGTCGGCTGACCGTTAGAAAAAACGGGCCTCAAACGATGATATGGACCACCCTGATGAATGTATTTCCCACGGAACCGGCGTTCTTGATTAAGTGTTAATTGACTGACAGGATGCCTAGATGCATGTTGATGGTGGTGTGTATGACAACCAGTCAGCCATTTGGGTTTCTGAGAAGTGTTAGGAATTTTTTCAGTTTCTGAAAGACGCTTTTCAGTGAGCTGTAGATTGTGGGCCAACTGAGCAGTTCCTTTTTTACTCAGATGGATATGATCTGAATAGAGGGTACCATCTGAAGGTGATCTGAAGGATGGCATATGATTTATGACTGGTACTCCTAGGCGATGGCATACACTTGACAGGGTTCTGTTTGACGGGAAAATAGCGTTGTTGAAGTTGTGATTTCCCTTTGCCGGAACAATGGAGCTCATGTGAATGGATGCCCTGGGGAAAAACGGTGAATACTTGATATGAGTTTGTTCCATGTGTCTTCTTCGATGCGACTACTTGAACAGTCGTTAACACCGACATGGACAGTGACCAATTCAATACCTTTGTTTTCACCCAAAGAGTCAAGCCATTGTTTCAGATCAGTGCTTGTCATTCCAGGTACACAAATTTTAAAAAGATAGGTACCGGGCGTTGTGATCCTCCTAGGGTTTATATATCTGATGACAGAGTCACCAATTAGAACCCTGGTGGCTCTTTCTGGGATTGTAAGTTTAGATAAAGTGTTCAGAGCAGATCGCTGTGAGCCTTTAGATTTGACATTGGAAGAAGATTGAGACTGTGGATCACCATCGTCGTGGTGTTTGGTACGGTTTGAAGTGCGACGAGTTTTGAAGGTCTGGAAGTCGGTGTCACAGGGCACGTTGTCACTGTCGACATGCTCGAGATTAAGAAAACGATTCGAAGTGGTAACATTTGCAACATGTTCAGTGATTGAAGCTGATCCATTTGTCTGTGTGGATGATGTTACGAGTGTCTTAGATGTGAGACTGTCTAGTTTTGATTGTAGAGAGTGTATGTGAGTTTTCATAGCATCATTATCACTCAACACAGTGTCGAGTGTTTTTTCCAGCTGGGCAATTTTCCGAAGCACTCTTCTGAGATGAATGTTATCAACGTCTTCTGAACAATGATCAACCAAAATATTCGAAGAAAAATTAGAAGGCTTTGAACTTGTTAGCTCTGGGAAGGATGTATCAGAAGACTGCTCACTGCTCTGGCTCTGGCTCTGTGGTGGACTTTTCTCAACGAGCTCAGAACTACTGGCGTCTTTTGTATCAGAAGAAGAAACAGATACATTGTCCTGTACAGTCTGTGTGTCTGAAGTTGAATTGATGACGGGGACGAATGGGCGTGGTGGTGACGACAAAAAAGATAAGTGAAGTGAAGCTGATGTGTCATGTGGATGAACCATCTCTCCATTGTTCACAGGCCCACCAGAAGCTGGTATATTGCTCACGCTGGCAGAATGTGGACATATCAGAGTGAGCGCGGAGGAGTGGTCGTTCTGGGCTCCTGTAGACCTTTCTGGTGATGAGTTAGACCTTTCTGGTGATGAGTCAATCTCTTCACTGCCGCCAATCATCAGCAGTGGTTGGTGTGACTGAGGAACTTCAGCACCAATATTCAGCTCATGGAGTTGAGCAGGGAGAGGGATGCCCTGGATAGCTGTCTCGGATGCCTCTCTACCTGCATGTTTGTCATAAAGATCCTCCACTAATGTCTTGAGGATTCTGAACTCTTCATTGACCCAGGGTGTGCAGCTTTTACCCTGGATCAAGACTTTGTTAGTAGAGTAGTAAATGGTAATTTTCAGTCTCTGGTCATTGTGAAAAAAGATGGTCACTTTAGTAAGTGCCAGACCGTCACTGTACGGAAGGGCTATTGGGCCAGCTGAAGACCTTTCTTTTTCAAGGTCACACGGAAGATCATTTTTGCCACCCTTATCCTGATCTTGCCAGGTAACACGAAATCCAGGCACACTTGGAACTTGAATATAATATCGGAGAAGAAGTGTTCTCCTCCAGAGTGCTAGACATCCCCGTTTTGTTGTGAAAGTCACTTGCCTAAAAGGATCAAGTGTATGTTTAATTGTATGAAGAGATGGAATTGAGACACTACGTTTGTTATGTTTTGTCATTTTAGTCATTTTAAAAAGTTAAAATGGTTTAAATAAAGACTCAGACACAAGATATAATAGACAGGCATGGTGCTTGCGTCAAAATCGAAGAAAACATGAAATGACGTTAACAGTTCGGTGTCTCACAATGGAACAATGTGGTACAATGTACTACACGCTTGGGCCGGGCGTTTCCAAATTCTGACGTCACGAAATCGGCTCTAAGTCTTCGGAAAAAATAAAATAAAAATTATAATAATGAAGAAACGCAATTGTAGTCATAAATCAAAACCTCAGGAGTGTAGATCTAAACCACAAAATAACATATTTGCATGAAATGTTCGCAACGATGAAATGAAGACATTTGTGGATGAGACGGAAGGATAAAAGTCCGCGCGTAATTGAACTGAAGTAAGTGTTCCAAGGGTAAATTGACTCACCAACTGATGAAACGTTTGAAAGAACAAGATAAGAAATAAGCACTGGCACAACGAAGTTATAAAAGTTCACACCAACGAAGATGAGTGAAAAATTAGAATCAACAACTTTCACATAATAAAATTGCTCGAAAACTAGGTAATATCAAAATTAAGCACAGAGCTCACGCTCACAGTCTATTGTATCAGCCATATTGAACCGGAAGAAGAACTAAGGCATACCACATCCACCCGGAATAAAATACTCACCCCAGAACATTGATTGAACAGAAGAAGAAGAAGAAGAAGAAGAAGAAGAATTGATGTGGAACCCTGCAGGACAGACAGTTCTGAGCACAGCACAGGTAACCCCCCCACCCCCTAACCCCCCCCCCCCCCCACCCAGGCCCCCCCCCACACACCCCCCCCACACACACACCTGCAGGACCCCTGCGGCCAGGATGAAGGGCATCTCGTCAGACGGGATCCACTTGGAGGAGCGCGTGCTGCGTCGGTTGTGACGTGGCCTGAGCGAGTTGCCCCGCCTCCACCCCGAGGGACGCGGCATGCACAGCACGTGCAGCAGGGACACGCTGAAGGTCAAGGCCACCTGTCACGGATGACACACACACACACACACACACACACACACACACATTGAAGCTGGATGTTAACCATCTTCACTGATAAGCATTACTTTGTAAGTTCTCCATCAATTTACAATCTCAGCTTTGTGTTTTGGCAGTCAGAGTTGTCGATCGAGAGTACTGTTGAGCATATGTTATTGGCAAGTTGGTTTTGGTTATTTAGTAAGTATCTATTCTTTCATTAATCTATTTATTTATTTTGTTTGTTTGTTTGTTAGTTACTGATATTATCATTATTATTATTCACATTATCATTATCATTTTTTCTTTCATTTCATTATTCTTGATCTTTAAAAATTTCTGTCCTTATCTCTATTTTCATTTATGTATTCAGTTATTCATCTGTTTATTCATTTATTTATTTATTTCTCTCA
>NC_134900.1:37209299-37211799 GCF_041734735.1 Babylonia areolata
GTGGTGTGTGGTGTTGTGTGGTGTGGTGTGGTGTGGTGTGGTGTGGGATGGTGTTGTGTGGTGTGGAGTGGTGTGGTGTGGTGTGGTGTGGTGTGGTGTTGTGTTGTGTGGTGTGGGGTGGTGTGGTGTGGTGTGGTTGTGTGTTGTGTGTTGTATGATGTTGTGTGGTGTGGTGTGGTGTGGTGTGGTGTGGTGTTGTGTTGTGTAATGTGGTGTGGTGTGGTGTGGTGTGGTGTTGTGTTGTGTAATGTTGTGTGGTGTGGTGTGGTGTGGTGTGGTGCCGTGTTGTGTGATGTGGTGTGGTGTGGAGTTTTGTTGTGCGGTGTGGTGTGGTATTGTGTGGCGTGGTGTAGTGTGGTGTGGAGTTGTGTGATGTTGTGTTGTGCGGTGTGGTGTGGTGTTGTGTGATGTGGTGTGGTGTGGTGTGGAGTTGTGTGATGTTGTGTTGTGCGGTGTGGTGTGGTATTGTGTGGTGTTGTATGATAATGTATCGCTATCAAGCACGGCACTTTGAGGGGGGGGTCTGAGTTGTGTCATAAAAAACAAACTGCCATACTGGTGGCTGATCACCACTGTGTGAAGGATATCTACCCATCTCACATATGTCCTGTCCTTTACACTCACACCCTTTCCCTTCTTTCCGCTCTTCTGCTGAAAAGCTCCTTCGAGTCCCCCAGACCTCTTCAAAGGCATTTGGCCACAGGGCCTTTCAGTTTCAGTTTCAGTTTCAGTAGCTCAAGGAGGCGTCACTGCGTTCGGACAAATCCATATACGCTACGCCACATCTGCCAAGCAGATGCCTGACCAGCAGCGTAACCCAACGCGCTTAGTCAGGCCTCGAGAGAAAAAAAGATAAATACATAAAAAAAAGAACTACTACTACTAATAATAATATGTATAAGGCGCAAAAACTTGATGAAGTCAACTATAAGCGAACAAAAAACAAACAAACAAACAAACAAAATAAAAAAAAAAGAAAAAAAGAAAAAAATAATAAAAAAGACATCAGTGATGATAAATAAGCAAATAAACGTAAAAAAGCAGACACACATTCACACATACACACACATATGCATAACAGATATGCACCAAACATGCAGTTTCACAGATATGAAAGCACAGTCAAATACACATAAACGTACATGAGCCCAAAAACACACACACATACACACACACACACATTACCCTGCATCCCCTCTACCCCCCTCCACACACTCATTTCTAGGCTACGTATCGCAGCACTATCTATCATTACCATCATCTCTGTTACCTGTGTGGAGAGCACTATCTATCATTACCATTATCTCTGTTACCTGTGTGGGCAGCACTGTCTATCATTACCATTATCTCTGTTACCTGTGTGGGCAGCACAATCTATCATTACCATTATCTCTGTTACCTGTGTGGGCAGCACTGTCTATCATTACCATCATCTCTGTTACCTGTGAGGGGAGCACTATCTATCATTACCATTATCTCTACCACCTGTGTGGGGCAGCACTATCTATCATTACCATTATCTCTGTTACCTGTGTGGGGCAGCACTATCATTACCATCATCTCTGTTACCTGTGAGGGGAGCACTGTATATCATTACCATCATCTCTGTTACCTGTGTGGGGAGCTCTATCTATCATTACCATTATCTCTATCACCTGTGAGGGCAGCACTATCTATCATTACCATTATCTCCATCACCTGTGTGGGGCAGCACTATCTATCATTACCATCATCTCTGTTACCTGTGTGGGCAGCACTGTCTATCATTACCATCATCTCTGTTACCTGTGTGGGGCAGCACTATCTATCATTACCATTATCTCTATCACCTGTGTGGGGAGCACTATCTATCATTACCATCATCTCTGTTACCTGTGTGGGCAGCACTGTCTATCATTACCATTATCTCTGTTACCTGTGTGGGGAGCACTATCTATCATTACCATTATCTCTATCACCTGTGTGGACAGCACTATCTATCATTACCATTGTCTCTATCACCTGTGTGGACAGCACTATCTATCATTACCATTATCCCTATTACCTGTGTGGGGCAGCACTATCTATCATTACCATTATCTCTGTTACCTGTGTGGGCAGCACTATCTATCATTACCATTATCTCTGTTACCTGTGTGGGCAGCACTGTCTATCATTACCATCATCTCTGTTACCTGTGTGGGCAGCACTGTCTATCATTACCATTATCTCTGTTACCTGTGTGGGCAGCACTATCTATCATTACCATTATCTCTGTTACCTGTGTGGGCAGCACTATCTATCATTACCATTATCTGTGTTACCTGTGTGGGCAGCGGCAGCTGGTCCAGCCCCACCAGGTGCGCCACGGCGGCCATCTTGTCCTGGTAGAAGACGTAGATGGCGGACTGCAGCAGGTCCACGCTGTGCAACACGCGGCACGTCAGCACCACGGACTCCGAGTGGTTCACGAAGCTGAAAACACCGTGTGGCGTCACCAGTGTGTGTGTGTCGTCATCAG
>NC_134900.1:37221799-37224299 GCF_041734735.1 Babylonia areolata
CTGTCTGTCTGTATCTCCCTCTCTGTCTATCTATCTACTCTAACTCTCTGTTTGTCTGTCTGTATCTCCCTCTTTGTCTGTCTGTCTATCTATCTACTCTAACTCTCTGTCTGTATCTCCCTCTCTGTCTATCTATCTACTCTAACTCTCTGTCTGTCTGTCTGTATCTCCCTCTCTGTCTGTCTGTCTATCCTGTCTACTCTAACTCTCTGTCTGTGCTTCTCTTCTTTTTCTTCTTCTTCGTTCGTGGGCTGTAACTCCCACGTTCACTCGTATATACACGAGTGGGCTTTTACGTGTATGACAGTTTTTACCCGGCCATGTAGGCAGCCATACTCCGCTTTCGGGGGTGTGCATGCTAGGTATGTATTTGTTTCCACAACCCACCGAACGCTGACATGGACTGACCTGGGAGATCGGAGAAATCTCCACCCTTTACCCACCAGGTGCCGTCACCGAGATTCGAACCCGGGACCCTCAGATTGAAAGTCCAACGCTTTAACCACTCGGCTATTGCGCCCGTCGTCTGTGCTTCTCTATCTCTTTCTCCTTCACCCCCTCTATGTCTGTCTGTCTGTATCTCCCTCTCTCCCTCTCTCCCTCCTGTCTGTCAGTCTATATACTCTCCCTCTCTCCCTGTCTGTCTGACTGACTATATACTCTCCCTCTCTTTCTGTCTATCTAGTCTTCCTCTCTGTCTACCTGTCTGTCTGTCTGTCTCCCTCTCTGTCTACATGCTCTCGCCCCTCTCTCTGTCTCAGTCGGTCTGTCTCTCCCTCTGTCTATCCCTCTGTCTGTCTGTCTGTCTGTCTCCCTCTCTGTCTACATACTCTCGCCTCTCTCTCTGTCTCAGTCAGTCTGTCTCTCCCTCTGTCTATCCCTCTGTCTGTCTCCCTCTCTGTCTACACACTCTCGCCTCTCTCTGTGTCTCAGTCGGTCTGTCTCTCTTGCTACTTTCCTTCCCACCTTCGCACCCTGAACATCTTAATACTTGGAAAAACAACAACAAACAAACAAAAAAACAAAACAAAAACAACAACAACAACAAAAAAATAACCCCCCCAAAAACAACAACAACAACAACAAAACAACAACACCCAAACCCCTAACAACCTGTTCTGAGTTCTTGAGGTCAGTCCCCACCTTCTCATCGTCCAGAGCGGGCTGACAGCAGACCTCCTGGAGAACGGCCCCCCCCCCCCTCCAATCCACTCCCCCTCCCGTCCTTCCTTCCTTCTTACCGCCGTTCCCTTGAGCCTTGACGCTACAATATAAAACCTGAAGTTCCGAGGTCGGAGTCCCCACTTCGTCCAGAGCGGGCTGACTAAAGACCTTCCTTCCTTCCTTCTTACCGCCGTTCCCTTGAGCCTTGACGCTACAATATAAAACCTGGAGTTCCGAGGTCGAAGTCCCCACTTCGTCCAGAGCGGGCTGACTAAAGACCTTCCTTCCTTCCTTCCTTCTTTCTACCCCTCCACACGCCTCAACCCCCCCCCCCCCCATACTTTCCTTCACTCCCTAAAAATCTTAATCCTTGGCGCTCTATTGTAGCGACGTACTCTACCTGGGGAAAGCAGCCCAAATTTCACATCGAGAAATCTTTTGTAACAACATCAACAGCAAGGTTCCTAGTTCCGAGGTCTGAGGTCTCCACCTTCTCATTGTCCACTGCGAGCTGACTGAAGACCTTCTTTCCTTCCTTCCTTCCCTCGCCCCAGCCGCTCTCCCTACCTTCCTAGATCCTTCCTTCGCTCCCCAAAAACCTTAACACTAACCCCACCCACCCACCCCCACCCCCCCAAAAAAAAAACCGCAACAAAAACGTCGAGAGTTCCGAGGTCAGAGCCCTCACCTTCTCATCGTCCAGCGCGGGCTGACTGAAGACCTCCTTTCTTTCCTTCCTTCCTTCCTTCCCTCGCCCCACACGCCCTCCCTACCTTCCTAGATCCTTCCTTCGCTCTCCCAGAAAACCTTAAACCTACAATTAAACAAACAAAACAAAACACAACAAAACCGTCGAGAGTTCCGAGGTCAGAGCCCTCACCTTCTCATCGTCCAGCGCAGGCTGACTGAAGACCTCCTGCAGGAAGTCCAGCTGCTGCACGGCCCCCTCCTGAAGGTTCACGTTCAGCGTGAAGTTCCACGGCACCGTCATCTTGGACTCGGCCGCTCCTGGGGCGGAACCCGCGCCGCCAGGGGCCGCTGCTGCCTCTCCGGCCGCCTGGGTAGGCGTGGTTGCGGCCCCTGGTGCAGGAGAAGGCGTGGAAGCCATCGCTGGGGAAGGGGTAGTGGCTGTAGGAGTGGTAGCCGCTGTCGTCGTCGTCGTCGTCGTTGTTGTTGTTGTTGATGTTAGGGTCTGGTTGTTGTTGTTTGCCTGGTCACTGGGTGTCTGCTCTGCCGGTCGCTGCATAGTGGTGGTGGTGGTGGTGGTCGTTGAATTTTTTTTTTTTTTTTTTTTTTTTTGGTTGCCTTATGTGGTGGTGGTGGCTTGGTTTGTTGG
>NC_134900.1:37234299-37239299 GCF_041734735.1 Babylonia areolata
CTTCTCTCTCTCTCTCTCTCTCTCTCTCTCTCTCTATATATATATATACAACTACAATACACAATATATATACATATATATATATGTATATATATATATATAGAGAGAGAGAGAGAGAGAGAGACAGACAGACAGAAAAAGAGAGACAGACAGACAGACAGAGACAGAGAGACGGAGACAGACAGAGAGAGAGGGAGATTGAGGGAGAAATATTGAGAGAGAGAGAGAGAGAGAGAGAGAGAGAGAGACAGAGACAGAGAGAAGGAGAGAGAAAGAGAGGGGAGAGAGAGAAGGAGAGAGAGAGAGAGAGCAACACAGAGAGGGAGAGACTGGTAGTGAGAGAGAGACAGAGACAGAGAGAGGGGAGAGAGAGAGAGAGTGGGGAGAGAGAGGGGGAGAGACAGAGAGAGAGAGGGACAAAGAGAGACAGAGAGAGAGAGAGAGAGAGGGGGGAGAGAGAGAGGGGAGGAGAGGGGGGGGGGGAGAAAGACAGACAGACACACACACACACACTCACAGAGGGGGTGGGACAAGTGGTAATGATGGTCATCATGTACGTCATTAGAGGACCGTTTACAGTCCATTGCCACCTATCATACCGGACCCAGGACGCTGTTAGAGCCCCCCTCCCACACACTGGTCTCACAACCAGAATAACTTGATTATCTCAGTCAGTTTTCTCTCTGCCTGTCTGTCTGTCCTGTCTGCCTGGGGATAGATAGAAAGATAGGGACAGAAGAAAGGAAAAAGGGTGGACAGACAGACAAATAGATAGCTAGATAGGTAGGTAGGTAGGTTAGATAGATAGATAGGTAGGCAGGTAGTTAGACAGATAGATAGGTAGACAGGAAGGTATAGATAGATAGGTAGGTAGGTAGGTAGGTACACATATAGATAGGTAGGTAGGTAGGTAAGTAGTTAGATATATAGATAGGTAGGTAGGTAGGTAGTTAGATATATAGATAGGTATGTAGGTAGGCAGTTAGATATATAGATAGGTATGTAGGTAGGCAGTTAGATATATAGATAGGTAGAAACGTAGACAAAACAGGTACTGGGACAGAGAGATTCAAGAGATTCAAAAACTTTATTATCTTTGAAAAAGATTTTAGGGTCCCTAGTTTAAAAATTGTCCTTGTGAAAAATAAAAAAAGTAACGTTTAAACCAAAATAAAAAAACAATGGAAACCCACTATGCCCCAAAACCACTACCACACGCCACACAGACAGACGGTTTAAAAATTCACTGGTCAACGTTGTGGGGGGAAAGTGGACACGGGGGAATGAGGATGGGGGTTCTGATGAAGCTGTAGTACATGGTGGTTATTTTTTTTTTTAAGCCCAGGAGGGGGTTTGAAATTGTGCGGGTTTTGTTTTGAAGTTGTGTGTAGACTTATTGATCTTGTGGATTTGTGGAGAAACATCACCTATATACCCTCCCCTCCCCCCTTGTCACTGGGGAGGGTTTGGGGTCAACGATAGTAAAAACGGGGGTCAAATTGTGTGTGTGGTGGGGAATTTGGTGTTTTGGGTTGTTGTGTGTGTGTGTGTGTGGGGTGTGTGTGTGTGTGTGTGTGGGGTGTTTTGGAAAATTTTTGTGAATGGTGTGTGTTTGTGGGGTGTCCCGGGTGTGCGTTTTTGTGAGGAAGGTAGAAGTATGATGGTGTGGTGTTTGTGGGGTGTTGTGTGGTGAGTGTGTGGTGTGTGGTGTTTGTGGTTTGTGTATGTGTATGGTTTTGGTGTGGGGGTGTGTGTGGGGGGGTTGGGTGGGGGGGGAATGTTGTGGGTGCGGGGTTGTTTGTGTGTTTCTTTTGTTGCTGTTCGTGTTGTGTGGCGTGTGTGTGTGGGGTCACTTTGAAGGTGCTGTTGGGGTTTTTTCGTGTGGTACCCTGGTGCGCATCCGTGCGCAAGCAGGTGTTTTTCGATGTTGTTTGTAGGAGGAGCATTCACGCTTTGCCCCCGTAAAAAAATGTTCTTACATCGTTTCCTCCCGGTCTATACCCCTTGTTGTCCTCGGATAAAAGAAAAAAAAAAAAAAAAAAAAAAAAAGGAGGGGAGTTAGTTATCATCTTTTTCTTTTGTTGCCCCGACAAGACGGGACGATGTGATGGCGTGGGGAAGTCTTGTCCCCGACACTAAAGGGGGGACAAGAAAGCGACAAAAAAAAAAAAACAAGTAGAAAACGGTTTTGACTGTAAATTTTTGCTGTAATTTGAGATTTTGAGCGGCTTTATCAGCGGCAACAAGACAAACAATTTTTTTCACCATTAAAAGAGGGGGACGGGCCAATTAACGAGGACCGAAAAATAAAAAAAATCGTTGTTTTTTATGCTTGTTAGTTGGAAAAAACTTTTGGTTATTCCTGGATGTGATTTTTTTTTTTGGGGGGGGGGGGGGTGAGGGGGGGGGGGGGGGGGATTTTATGGTAAAAAAGGAAAAAAAAAAAAAAAAAAAAAGTTGCAGATGTTTAAAAAAAAAAAAGGGGATATTTCGTCTTTGCGAAATTTTGATGGCGATCACGACAAGGAACGTAAACACACCTTTCTCTCTGGGTTTTCTGGGCTCTTTTTCTCTTTCTGTTGTCTGTATTTTTTAAGTTTTTGGGTTTTCTGCCCCTTTTTGTGCCTAGTTGTTTAGATTCTTCCTTTTGGGGTTTCGTCTTGCATTATGTAGGGGACCAATAAAGGCGGGTGAATAACTTTTTTTGTTGTTGTCCCTTTAAAGGGCCCGTAAGAAAAATTTATTGCTTTTATATCCGGGGACGACCCGACTGGGTTTTTAAAAGACCTTACTAATGTCGCAGCCTCCCCTGTGAAATTGGGTTTAAAACCCCTCAGTACGTTTCGGCCCGTCCTTCTTTCCTTAAAAGACCCCCGGATGTCCGTGGGTGTCTGAAAGACCCCCCCTTTAGTTCCGTCGTAGAATTGTGGTATTCTTTGTAAAATTACCCCTTTTTAGTATAAAAGGCCCTTTCCCCTTTCAATTTTTTTGATGATGGAATGGGGGGAAAAAGCTGTTAACGGGTTCTTTCGCCCGTTCGTATGGAGAGAGTTAAAGATTTTCTCTGTTTTCATACAGTGCTTTCCAATTGATTAAAAAAAAAAAAAAAGAAAAAAAAGCTGCTTCGTGTGAACATTTTTCATTGTTTGTGTATGGATGTGGTACAGTTTTCCCTTTTGATTTTTTTTGAGGGAAAAATTTATGTCAATGACTGTAAGGTAGTAATTTTATGTATTGTATATAAAAATTTTAATAAGGGGCTTAGGCCCAATACATGAATCAAAGTCTTGAGTTTTGAGTCTGTCTCTGTCTCTCCATGTCTTACATGTTTTCCCTGTGTTTTTCACGGAGGCGCCCGAACCCAAAAAAAATTTATAAAAATACACCCTCGGAAAAAAAAAAAAAAAAAGAAAAAAAAAAAGAAGAAAAAAGCCCCAAAGGGAAAAACCCCAAAAATGACCCCAATTTAAATTCCCCCAAACCCTTTTTTCCCCCCTCCCCCAAACAAAAAACAAAAAACAGCAAAAAAAAAACAAACAACAAAAAAAAAAAACAAAAATAAAAAAAAAACATCCAAAACAACCCCAAAAAAAAAAATTTAAAATTGATTTAAAATGGGGGGTTGTTTTGCAGTCCAAAACAAAAATTTCCTTTCTACCCTTCAATGTTGGTAAAAAACCCATTCCCCCCCACCCCCCACTCACCAACAGCAATCAAAAAGAAATAAAACCCCCCTGTTTAAAAAAACACGCTGAAAGTTTAGAAAACAACAACAAAAAACCCCCCCTCAGGGGAAAGGAAACGAAGGTTATTAATATCATTTTTTCCCCCCAGTTGAGGTGAAGGTTGGCCCGGGGCCCGGGGGAACATCGAGAGAGAAGAGAGGGCAGAGCCCGACCGGAAAGGGGGGGAAAAAGAAGGGAGGGGAAAAGGACAGAGGGGGGAGAGAGAGAGGGGAAAGAGAGAGAGAGATACACAGAGAGAGAAAGGGGAGAGAGGAGGACGGAGAGGGCACGACAGGAAAAAAGAGGAGATAAAAAAGAGAGAGAGGAGAGAGAACAGACGGGAAAAGGGGGGAGAAAGAGAGGGGAGGAAAAAGGGAAAAAGAGAGAGAGATACAGAGAAAAGGGGGGACAAAACAGACAGGGGGGAGAGAAAAGAGGGAGGGACAGAGAGAGAGAAGAGAGAGGAGAGAAGGGAAAAAAAAGAGAGAGTAGAAGGGGGGAGAAGAAGGGGGAGGAGGGGAGGGAGAGCAGAAGAAGATACCGGAAGAGAAAGAGAGGGAGGGGAGGAAAGGGAAAAAAAGAGAAGAGGTGAAGGGAGGGGATAGAGGGGAGGGAGGGGGGGGAGATAGAACAGAAAAAGAGAGAGAAAAGAGGAGAGGAAGGGAAAAAAAGGAGGTTTGAAAAGAGAGAAAAAGGGAGAGGGAGGGAGAGCCCTGAGGAGAGAGGGGGGAGCAGTGAGGAGGGGGAGAGAGGGGGGAGACAGAGAGAGAGAGAGGGAAGAGACGTGAGAGGGGAGGGGGAGAGAGGGGAGAGAGAGGAAGGGGGGGGGGGGGGGACAGGGGGGAGGGAGAGATAGCAGCAGATAAAGGAGAGAGAAAAAGAGAGAGAGAAGGGAAAAAAAAAGTTGGGTAGAGGGGAGGAGAGAGATAGGGAGTGAAAAGAGGAAGGGGAGAGAGAGGGGAGAGACAGTTTTGGGGAGGCCCGAGAAAGGGGGAGACAGTGAGAGAGGGAGAGAGAGAGATTTGGGAGTGAGAGAGGAAAAGGGGAGAGAGGGAGGCAGTGAGAGAGGCCCGAGAGGGAGAGACAGGAGGAGGGAGAGGGAGAGATAGGGGTGAGGAAAGGAAGGGGAAAAAGAGAGGGAGAGAAATGGAGGGCAGAAGGGGGAATGGGAGTGAGAGAGGAAGGGGGGAGGAGGGGAGACAGGAGAGGGAAGAGAGGGAGGACAGTGAGAAGGGAGGAGAGGATTGGGAGTGAGGAGGGAAAAAGAGAGAGAGA
>NC_134900.1:37251799-37256799 GCF_041734735.1 Babylonia areolata
GTGTGTGGGGAGGGGGAGGGGTGAATGTGTTCCAGAATTGTCTGTGCAGTTGATTTTGCTTGTGCAGATGTGCAAAAAAAAGAGAGAAAAAAACAAAAAGAAAAGAAAAAAGAATATGGATTGGTGGCTGGCATGTCTGGGCTGAGGTGACGTGACCTGTTTTAATTCGAATCGTTTGGTTTGTTTCATGAAGAGAGAGAGAGAGAGAGAGAGAGAGAGAGAGAGAGAGAGAGAGAGAAAGAGCGAGAGAGAGAGAAAGGGAGAGAGAGCAAGGGAGAGAGAGAGAGAGAGAGAGAGAGAGAGAGAGAGCGAAAGAGAGAGAGAGAGAGAGAGAGAGAGAGAGAGCGAAAGAGACTGAGAGAGAGACAGAGAGACAGACAGAGAGACAGAGAGAGAGAGAGAGAGAAGTGGAAGAGGGTGGTGGTGATACCCCAACAACATCAGCAGAAGTCAAGAAACAGGTAACAAATTTCATGAAAGCACCTGGACAGACTTTCTTTAGCCTTGTACGTGGAGAAAGAAGGTGAGGGGGGGGGGGGGGTGTGGAGGGGGCTGGGGCATGGGGGTGGATGGACGGGACGATGGAATGAGGCAATGCTGCCCGTCTGACTCTCAGAGTCCCACGTACTGATCACATGTCTCCTCACCCCCGCACTCTACACTGGCTCCCCACTGAAGCGAGAATTAAATACAAAGTTGGTGTCTCTGCTATTCTGCTTTCCACTCTGCAGGACCTACCTATCTTTCTGACCTCAAGAAATCTCCGCTCTTCCTCTGACTGTTACCTTCTGAAACTTCCTCGTGTCAGTACAAGAGTCTATGGTGAACGTTCTCTATACTCTTTGCTACTCCTCACATCTGGAACAACCTTTCTCACCACATCCGTGCATTTGATTCTATCTCTGCTTTTCGCTCTTCACCAAAAACATATCTTTCTAAAACCTATCTATAAGCACTCTCAGCTTCCTTCATCTCATCTGTGCACACGACAGGGGGTTCAGGCACCAGCAGGTTTGAACACATATAATAATCATGCTGACCACGGAGACGAGAAAAGTCTCGACCCTTGATTTAACCAATAACCTGGCGGACGCCACTGAAGGATTTGACCCCGGGATCCTAGGTTTTGGCAGTCCAGTGCTCTTAACCACTTGGTGACTGCGTCCATCATTCTGATAGTGCCAGATTAGTGTCAGAAAGGCTCCATTTGATCCATTCATGGACATGCTACAACTACTACTACTACTTATAATAATGATAATAATATCTATAATATTATAACAACAATAATGATATAATAATGATGACAATGAGGATAATAATAGCCATGACAATGAGGATAATAATAACAGTACTTTTATGGCGCAAACATACAATGCTGTAAGCGCCGCAAATGGAAAAAAAACATAAATACAACATGCATGACAGCAATCAACAACACACGAAGACATCCCTGTCAGTCATGTTACATTTCCTCTTCTTCGTTCGTGGGCTGCCATTCCCACGGTCACTGACATACACAACTGGGCCCTTTATTGTAAAGGGTATGACCGTTGTTACCTCCGCCGTGTCGGCGGCCACACACCGTTTTCTGGGGTGGGGGTGGGTGAGGGGTACATGTTGGGTAAGACCTGTAAGCTCTGTGACAGCCCTTTACTGACATCCTGATCTGTACGCTCTGTGACAGCCCTTTAGTGACATCCTGACCTGTAAGCTCTGTGACAGACCTTTACTGACATCCTGACCTGTAAGCTCTGTGACAGCCCTTTACTGACATCCTGACCTGTAAGCTCTGTGACAGCCCTTTACTGACATCCTGACCTGTAAGCTCTGTCCTATCTCAGTGAGGTGACAGCCCTTCACTGACATCCTGATCTGTAAGCTGTCATATCACAGTTAGGTGAGAGCCCTTCACTGACATTCTGACGTGTAAGCTCGGTCTTGTCAAAGTAAGGTGACAGCCCTTCACTGACATCCTGACCTGTAAGTTGTCTTATCTCAGTGAGGTGACAGCCCTTCACTGACATCCTGACCTGTTAGCTCTGTCATATCAGTGAGGTGACAGCCCTTCACTGACATCCTGACCTGTAAGCTCTGTCCTATCTCAGTGAGGAGACAGCCCTTCACTGACTTCCTGACCTGTTAGCTCTGTCATATCACAGTGAGGTGACAGCCCTTCACTGACACCCTGACAGGCAAGCTGTCATATCTCAGTGAGGTGACAGCCCTTCACTGACATCCTGACCTGTTAGCTCTGTCATATCACAGTGAGGTGACAGCCCTTCACCGACACCCTGACCTGTAAGCTGTCATACCACAGTGAGGTGACAGCCCTTCACTGACACCCTGACCTGTTAGCTCTGTCATATCTCAGTGAGGTGACAGCCCTTCACTGACATGCTGACCTGTTAGCTCTGTCATATCTCAGTGAGGTGACAGCCCTTCACTGACATCCTGACCTGTAAGCTGTCATATCTCATTGAGGTGACAGCCCTTCACTGACATTCTGACCTGTTAGCTCTGTCAAATAACAGTGTGGTGACAGCCCTTCAATGACATCCTGACCTGTAAGCTGTCTTATCTCAGTGAGGTGACAGCCCTTCACTGACATCCTGACCTGTAAGCTGTCTTATCTCAGTGAGGTGACAGCCCTTCACTGACATCCTGACCTGTTAGCTCTGTCATATAACAGTGAGGTGACAGCCCTTCATTGACATCCTGACCTGTAATCTCTGTCTTATCTCAGAGAGGTGACAGCCCTTCACTGACATCCTGAGCTGTAAGCTGTCATATCTCAGTGAGGTGACAGCCCTTCACTGACATCCTGACCTGTAAGCTGTCATATCTCAGTGAGGTGACAGCCCTTCACTAACATTCTGACCTGTTAGCTCTGTCATATCACAGTGAGGTGACAGCCCTTCACTGACATCCTGACCTGTTAGCTCTGTCATATCTCAGTGAGGTGACAGCCCTTCACTGACATCCTGACCCTGTTAGCTCTGTCATATCACAGTGAGGTGACAGCCCTTCACTGACATCCTGACCTGTAAGCTGTCATATCACAGTGAGGTGACAGCCCTTCACTGACATCCTGACCCTGTTAGCTCTGTCATATCACAGTGAGGTGACAGCCCTTCACTGACATCCTGACCCTGTTAGCTCTGTCATATCACAGTGAGGTGACAGCCCTTCACTGACATCCTGACCCTGTTAGCTCTATCATATCTCAGTGAGGTAACAGCCCTTCACTGACATCCTGACCCTGTTAGCTCTGTCATATCTCAGTGAGGTGACAGCCCTTCACTGACATCCTGACCCTGTTAGCTCTGTCATATCACAGTGAGGTGACAGCCCCTCACTGACATCCTGACCCTGTTAGCTCTGTCATATCACAGTGAGGTGACAGCCCCTCACTGACGATCAAACGTGTCAGCAGCCGTCCGGGGGGTGATGAAACCCTGATGAACACCAGTGGATGTGACTCATTCTGAATCGACCGAAACTTTTCTTCGCCGAGGTATCCATTCTCTTCAGTGATTCTGGGGAAAGTTTAGCTGTTGCTGTTGCCTGGAATAAAACCTCATTTCACAGGCACTGGGTATCCATTGGGGATTTGGGGACGTGCAGCCAGTTGCATTGCTCGGACGGAAGAGCCTAGTATGGTCGTAACCCGCTACTAACTGTGTGTAGTATGGAACTGACCAATGGCGTAGTTCGGTCAACGTCGGCATTTAGTCACGTGTAACTGTCAAAAAGTTAGAACCAAGCAATATAACTGGCACCTGGTTCCAGTCTTCTCTCTGCTTGAACTGGGGGGGGGGGGGCGCTGTGGCCAAGTGGTCAGAGCTCTGGAACTTCAGTCCTCGGTCCTTGGTTTGATTCCCTGCTGCGTGTGTTGTGTGGGTGAGGGTGGAGATTTTTTCTTCACTCTTAAAGTGAACACGCAGACCTGTCAGTGCCTGAACTTCCCTCGAGGGTATACTCATGCAGAGCATGAAACACACACGTTAAAGATCCCCTAATCCGTGCTAGTGTTCGGTGGGTTATGGAAATATGAACATTCCCAGAATGCACACCCCCGAAATTGGAGTGTGGCTGCCTACATGGCTAGGTAAAACGCCCACTCCTTGACACAAGTGAACCAAGGCCGTACGATGTGAAAAAAAAAAGAAAAAGAAAAGAAAAAAGGATGAATTGTAAAAGTTCTCACGTAACGGTGAAACATTATTGTACACTATGAGGCTTTTTTAGCTGGATGCCCCCCCCCCCCATTCCCCCCCCCCCACCCCCTCCATCCCCCAGCCATTCAGCCGCCCACAGGCAACAAAAACCACTACGATAATGTGTCAACAGCTATTTCGTCTCCACATCCAGAATCTGCGCAGCTCAGTAAATTTGAGAGCAAATCACCCTGGTACTGAAAGGTTGTGAGTTCGATTCTCTTCTCTCTCTCTCTCTGTCTCTCTCACACACACCCAAAATAGAAATAACCGCCATCCTCGCTTCCAATCCTAACGCTGTGTCGTTCTGGCGGTGTCCGTGTCGTGCTCAACAGATCCCCTTTCCCCATTCCCCTGGGAGGCTGATCCCCTCAAACCATGTGCCACGAGATGTGTCTCGCCGTTGCAGCCGACTCGGAAAAAACAACACACGAAAACTTCGATTGACTGCTTTCAGGAGGGAAAACAACAACAACCCACCCCTACCAGGAAAGGCTTTTGTAATCGCACGACATAAAAGCGAATCATTAGAGGAGTGAGACATTGTGTCGCCCAATACCCCGGTAGTTAACTGTTAGCTATTAGCATTTAGCTGTTAGGAGTTAGCTGTCAGCAGTTAGCTGTTAGCAGTTAGCTAGCTGAAGTTGAAAGAAGTTTGAAAGGGCAGGGGGGGTGAGTGGAGAGAAACAGGCGCAGGCATCGCACAGGGTTTAGCTGCCTCGTTGGCCTGGCTGCTGGCTCATTGTACCCGGGGCTAGTCAGTCATTCCACGCCCTCTCT
>NC_134900.1:37264299-37266799 GCF_041734735.1 Babylonia areolata
TTTATTTTATTATATTGAAAAAAAAAAAGATTTCGTTGTGTTTATCTTTTGTTTATTTTGTTTTATTATGTTCATTTTATGTTAACTTTTTTACCCAGGGCTTACAAAGGCCAGAACAGTACTTCCGGTTTATGGTAGTCCAAGCATCTGGTCCTTTATCTTGAAGCAGATGTGGTATAGAGTACACATCACTGGAACTGACATTCTACAAAAAAAACAAACAAAAAAAAAAAAAACGCCAATTACACTGCCAAGCAAACTCCGCTACAGCTTGACAACGCTGAGAGGATCCGTTTTTATTATCAACAGACAGACAACTTCTGATCTACAAACTTCTTCGCAACTTTTTGGATTGAAAGACCATCGAAAAGCCGTTCACCAATAAGCTAGACAGTTTCGAAGTACACAGTTCTTTGGTAACTTTCTCAAGACTAATGTATCGCATGTCTACAATCAAGTGCTGCTGCATAAAACTTTTTTCGTGATTGTGTGTTTTCTTTTTCTTTATATACATGACCTATTTCTCTGTACTCTGTTTAGGAAAATCGAACAGCCACTGACATCAAACTAAAACAAAACAACAACAACAACAACTACAAAGCAAACTTCTCTACAACTTACACAAGTTGCTGCAATTCTGCTGGCACCGAAAACAGACATTGGAAAAGCGGGGATATTTTTCTTCTTCTCGTTCTTGATTATTTCTTCTTTTTTTGTTGTTGTTGTTGTTACGACTTGTTCCGTGTCAGGAGGCGTTACAACAACCGTCTTTCTCAACAGTCCTTAGTCAAAGTGTACTTGATCAACAACAAATACTGGTCAATCAAAAAAGAAAAAACAACAACAAGAAAACCCAACAATCAACAAAAAGAAAACACACATACACACACACAAACAAAAACAAAACGAAACAAACGAACACAAACAAAAACCAAACAAACAACAACAAAAAACCCCAACCAAACAACTAAAAAAACGATACGAAACCAAACAAACAAAAAATGAAAACCAACAAATCAATTTTTTTTCACTGAATAGTCACCCTTTGATCAAAGTGCATCCGTTGTCAAAAGTCCGTTTGTAAAACAAAACAAACAAAAACCAACGAAAAAAACCTCCCCCCCAAAAAACAACAACAGAAAAAAGCCCCAACAAAAATCAAACCAACACCGTTGCAAACAGTTCATCCATCATAAACAAAAGATCACCTTGCCAAAAAAACAATTTGAATTAAAATAAGAGAAGAAAAAGGACAAAAGAAATCAAAAGAAAGGGAAATAAAAATCAAACCAAGCCTGCCTTGTTCTAAAAAAAAAAAAAAAAAAAAAGAATTAAAAGTATCTTCAGTTCACTATCATCAATATTCACGTCTAGATATCAAGACATTCTTTCTCCTTTTCTATTACACGCCCCCTCCCTAACCTCGCCCCTCCCCCCCCAATCCCCCACTCCCCCCCCCCCCCCCCCAAAAAAAAAAAGACAACAACAAAAACAACCTTGCCATCATCTTAAAAAATTCAATTCACCTCAACGTGAATGTTCCGTTACAAAAACCAAACGGACAACAAATCCCTGTCCGCTGTTGTCTACATCATCAGCCACATTCACCTTTCCCACTTCTCCGAGTCTTCACAGTTATCACATATCCACACAAAAAGTCACAGTATGGAGAGAGAGAGAGAGAGTGTGTACACACATATGATCCGATCCACTCCAATCCAATCCAGTCCTACCCAAATCGTGGCAGGCGAAAGTTGCACACACACACACACACACACACACACACACACACACACGATCGATCTGTTCCACCTGTTCTGTCGGCACCACACGGGCCGCTGGCATCGCAGGAAAGTCTCTCTGTGTGTGTGTGTGTGTGTGTGTGTGTGAGTGAGTGGAAGGACCGGAGGCTCAGCCCACGTGGTGTGTCTGTCTTGACAGTGATGATGGAGGGAGGAAGGAGGGGGTGTGGTTGGGGGAGGTGGAAGGGAAGGAGGCTCAGCCCACGTGGTGTGTCTGTCTTGACAGTGATGATGGAGGGAGGAAGGAGGGGGTGGTGGTGGTGGGGGAGGGGGGGAGGCTCAGCCCACGTGGTGTGTCTGTCTTGACAGTGATGATGGAGGGAGGAAGGAGGGGGTGTGGTTGGGGGAGGGGGGGAGGCTCAGCCCACGTGGTGTGTCTGTCTTGACAGTGATGATGATGATGGTGATGATGATGATGATGATGATGGTGATGATGATGATGATGATGATGGTGATGATGATGGTGATGATAGTGATGATGATGATGGTGATTATGATGATGATGATGATGGTGATGATAGTGATGATGATGATGGTGATGATAGTGATGATGATGATGGTGATTATGATGATGATGATGATGATGGTGATGATAGTGATGATGATGATGGTGATGATAGTGATGATGATGATGGTGATGATGATGGTGATGATGATGATGATGATGATGATGATGATGATGATGATGATGATGATGA
>NC_134900.1:37286799-37289299 GCF_041734735.1 Babylonia areolata
AGAACTTGATGCTGATCTTTTGCGACTTTTAAATATTATCATTTTTGCTATTTTTACGTATTTATCTCTTCTTCTTATTATTATTATTTTGCTTTAAATCAAAAAATTTTTTTTATTGTTATTATTATTATTATGATTTATTTTATTTTATTTCTTATATTATTATTATCATTATTATTATTATTTTTAAATTATCATTATTATTGTTTTTTAAAATATTTTTTATTGATCTTTTTATTTTATTATTATTTTTGTTATTTTTACTTTATTTATTTTATTTATTTTATTTTCATTTATTACTATTATTTTTTTTGTTTTGTTTATTTATCTATTTACCTTTATTTTCTCGAGGCCTGACTAAGCGCGTTGGGTTACGCTGCTGTTCAGGCATCTGCTTGGCAGATGTGGTGTAGCGTATATGGATTTGACCGAACGCAGTGACGCCTCCTTGAGCTACTGATACTGATGCTGATGCTGATGCTGATCCTAGTCTTTTCAAGTCTATGTCTGCTGTATTGATTGCCTGTCCCCGCCATCACGTAGGTACAGCCTGTGTGAGGGCTGGAGTGAAGGCCAGCTGCGCTTGTTGATGATAGGCTCTGACATGTACATGTTGGGCGTGTCGGCGTGTGTGTGTGTGTGTGTGTGTGTGTGTGTGTGTGTGTGTGCGTGTGTGTGTGTGTAAGACGTGGTGCAAAAGTAAACTAAATGGGCGCACACTTTCAATTTTAAAAGCGTTTTCAAAAGCAGTCTTCTACAAAAGCCACTGACACAGACTTGCCGCTTATTCAATTTCATTTTCATTTTCAAGGAGGCGTCAAAGCGTGCGGACTGATCCATATACGCTACACCACATCTGCTGGCTTGAGGGGGGGGGAGGTGCCTGATCTTGGCTTCACTCAACGCGCTGACCACACACACACACACACACACACACACACACACACACACACTCACTCACAGAGCAAACAAACAAACAAACAATTAACACAAACAGAAAACGACACGCAAGACCTCGACGAGCTCAACAACAAAATCAGTTTCTGTTTCAAAGGAAGTGTCCTGTCACTGCGGGCAAATCCACACTAAACGTTACACCTCATCTGCCATACATAGAGAAGCAGCGGATGCCTCAGCTTCACACAAATAAAACCTGATCAGGCCAACAGATATCCTTCAACTGTCAATCTACACTGGGAACCAACCATCTGCGTTGTGGACATGGCAAGTATATGCTGCAAAATAACAACGACGACGACAGCAACAACAGCAACGACAACAACAACGACAACAACAACGATCACCATGCCAACCAGTACACAAATCCTTTACTGCGTTGAGGACATCGTAAGCATTTGCTGCAAAACAACAACAACGACAACAACAACAAGCACCTTGTCAAGCAGTACACAAATCCTTTAATGCCTTGTGGACATCGTAAGCATTTGCTGCAAAACAACAACAACGACAACAACAACAAGCACCTTGTCAAGCAGTACACAAATCCTTTAATGCGTTGTGGACATCGTAAGCATTTGCTGCAAAACAACAACAACGACAACAACAACAAGCACCTTGTCAAGCAGTACACAAATGCTTTACTGCGTTGAGGACATCGTAAGCATTTGCTGCAAAACAACAACAACGACAACAACAACAAGCACCTTGTCAAGCAGTACACAAATCCTTTAATGCGTTGTGGACATCGTAAGCATTTGCTGCAAAACAACAACAACGACAACAACAACAACGAACACCATATCAACCAGAACATACACCCTTTTGATGCGAAAGCACAATCGGTAATTGTGCTTCAGTTATGGACACGCCCACGCACGTAATGTGGCGGCCTGTGTGTGTGGGGGCTGGTCATCAACGAAGCCCTCTCCACTTGTCTCATGACCTCAACGTTTGTTTGTTTCTTTGTTTTTCAATTTTAATTCCAGAAAATGTCAGCTCTGGGGGAATATTGGCAGCAAATGATGCCTTTGGAAAATGACGTGGAGTGAAGACCTTTAAGCCCAGAGGGTCAGCCGAACATGTGTGGGCGGATCTACTTTGGAGATGGCGAATTTCTGTGTGACGTCCAAAAGGAGAGAGGGGAGAGGGAGGGAGGAAGGGAGGGGAGGGGGGAAAGGGGGGAAGGAGCCAACAGGGGTGGACAGAAGAATATGGATGGTTTATTCATTGTAGGACAAAATCCCTCACGAAAGGCTATGTGAACATTGTACAAAAACTGTGTGAACAAAATATACAACACAGCAATCAGCACAAATATACCTAAGAGTTTTCTGTCTGAGAGAGAAAGATAGACAGACAGACAGACAGACAGACATACAGGGCCAGAGATTGAGCAACAACACGGGTTTATTTGTGGTAATGCGATATACGTTTGGCAACTGTTGTGGGAATCGTTCGTTATGCATGGAATCAATAGAAGACTAAGTACTTTCCGTTCTTTGCTGTGAAACACTAAGCAACGTTAGAGAGCCATTTATTC
>NC_134900.1:37299299-37301799 GCF_041734735.1 Babylonia areolata
TCAGGATCGACTCAGTGATAACAGCACGTGACATTCACAAACTCTTGCCCTCTTGCATTGGCTTTGTTGTTGTTGTTGGTGGTGGTATTGTTTTAACAGGGCGCAAGCTCTGCTGTTGAAGATACGAACGTGTTAACTGACTTAACTGAACTGAACTTTCGCAAGCTCGCGCCCTAGTTTGGGGGTGAAAACACTGGAGAAGGAAGTTCTAAGACTGGTAACGTAAAGGAACC
Source organism: Babylonia areolata (assembly GCF_041734735.1). Taxonomy (NCBI): domain Eukaryota; kingdom Metazoa; phylum Mollusca; class Gastropoda; order Neogastropoda; family Buccinidae; genus Babylonia; species Babylonia areolata. The sequence goes on from NC_134900.1 coordinate 37,299,533, forward strand.
GCCACACCAGCCTCTTCGACTGCAGACTTCACAGAAGGTTAATTAGGATCACTTCACACACAAAAAAAACAGGTATAAAGTATAAAAAGAAAGAATCGAGAGATAATTTAAAACATGAAGGCTGATACGGTCTACCACTGTCCTCTCATTTCACACACAAGCTGCTGTTTCAGGAACATGTGCACATTGAGCAGCTTGAAAAACGGGTTTGAAGAATCGATGTTCTCAAGGCCTGACTAAGCGCGTTGGCTTACGCTGCTGGTCAGGCTTCTACTTGGCAGATGTGGTGCTGGGTATATGGATTTGACCGAACGCAGTGACGCCTCCTTGAGCTACTGATACTACTGATACTGATGTTTCAGTCCAAAATTGACAGTCGTTGGAGTGGTTTATAAACAATAGTTTTTCATTAAATAAAACACACCTGGAAATATACGAGTCAGACAGCACTTCTGGTTACGAGTGGTTCTTATTACAGTGGAGTGATGGCCTAGAGGTAACGCGTCCGCCTAGGAAGCGAGAGAATCTGATCGCGCTGCTTCGAATCACGGCTCAGCCGCCGATATTTTCTCCCCCCTCCACTAGACCTTGAATGGTGGTCTGGACGCCTCAACGTTGTATAGGCTTCACAAATTGTTAAGGACCGCTTTGGAACTTAGTTTTCTTATTGGGTGCACGGTGGCATGATGCTGCATGTTCTGCAAACAGCGGTGAATGCAGACAATTTGTATTTGTATTTCTTTTTATCACAACAGATTTCTCTGTGTGAAATTCGGGCTGCTCTCCCCAGGGAGAGCGTGTCGCTACACTACAGCGCCACCCTTTTTTTGTATTTTTTCCTGCCTGCAGTTTTATTTGGTCTTCCTATCGCAGTGGATTTTTCTACAGAATTTTGCCAGGGACAACCTTTTTGTTGCCGTGGGTTCTTTTACGTGCGCTAAGTGCATGCTGCACACGGGACCTCGGTTTATCGTCTCATCCGAATGACTAGCGTCCAGACCACCACTCAAGGTCTAGTGGAGGGGGAGAAAATATCGGCGGCTGAGCCGTGATTCGAACCAGCGCGCTCACATTCTCTCGCTTCCTAGGCGGACGCGTTACCTCTAGGCCATCACTCCACCATATACCAATCACACAAACAGTTTTCCAAACATATAGTGATCAATATTTACGCTTAAGGTGATTATTGTGATGGACGATCATTGTTGAGACTGTGATCTTCGTCATAGCCATACGCAGTAGTTTGAAGGCATAAGAGAGAGAGAGAGAAAGAGAGAGACAGAGAGACAGAGAGACTGTGTGCAGCAGAAATCCGGAAGAATGATACACAGTGGCAAGGAGACGCAAGTTGTAAACGACCCCCCCCCCCCTACTCACCACCCCTCCCTTTCTTTCATACTGACCTCTTTCCCCACTGTGGTGACTGTGACAAACAGGCTGTGTGATGACTGTGACAAACTGTGACAAACAGGCTGTGTGATGACTGTGTGACAAACAGGCTGTGTGATGACTGTGTGACAAACTGTGACAAACAGGCTGTGTGATGACTGTGTGACAAACTGTGACAAACAGGCTGTGTGGTGACTGACAAACTGTGACAAACTGTGACAAACAGGCTGTGTGGTGACTGTGTGACAAACTGTGACAAACAGGCTGTGTGGTGACTGACAAACTGTGACAAACTGTGACAAACAGGCTGTGTGGTGACTGACAAACTGTGACAAACTGTGACAAACAGGCTGTGTGGTGACTGACAAACTGTGACAAACAGGCTGTGTGGTGACTGTGTGACAAACTGTGACAAACAGGCTGTGTGACGACTGTGTGACAAACTGTGACAAACAGGCTGTGTGACGACTGACAAACTGTGACAAACAGGCTGTGTGGTGACTGACAAACTGTGACAAACAGGCTGTGTGACGACTGACAAACTGTGACAAACAGGCTGTGTGATGACTGTGACAAACTGTGACAAACAGGCTGTGTGATGACTGTGTGACAAACAGGCTGTGTGATGACTGACAAACTGTGACAAACAGGCTGTGTGATGACTGACAAACTGTGACAAACAGGCTGTGTGATGACTGACAAACTGTGACAAACAGGCTGTGTGATGACTGACAAACTGTGACAAACAGGCTGTGTGATGACTGTGACAAACTGTGACAAACAGGCTGTGTGACGACTGACAAACTGTGACAAACAGGCTGTGTGATGACTGTGTGACAAACAGGCTGTGTGATGATCACTGTGACAAACAGGCTGTG
>NC_134900.1:37306799-37314299 GCF_041734735.1 Babylonia areolata
GCAGGCTGGAGGGGGAAGAGGGGAGTGAGGGGGAGGGTGTCTGTGTGTGTCGAGGGGGATGGGGGTGGCGGGGGGGCTTGGGGGGGTAGAGGAGGTTAGTGGGTGGGGGGGGCGGGTGGCAGTTGAAACTTGCGTCTACCTTGCTTTTGTTCCTTTCGTGTCTCCTTCTCTGCTGGTCGACATGCGGCGGGCATATCTGCCTGTTTCTGTGTTTCTATGTCTCTGTCTCTCTGTTTCTCTATCTCTCTGTCTCTGTGTATCTCTGTTTCTCTGTCTCCCTGTTTCTGTATTTCTGTTTCTCTATCTCTCTTTCTGAATTTGTGTGTGTGGGTGGGGGTGGGTGGGGGGGGTTACAGGTGATGTGGATGGACAGAAAGGGAAAGAGGGAAAGGTAGAGTCAGAGATAGAAAGAAGAGGGTGGAAGACGTGAGAGAGAGATGTGTAAGTGGGTGTATATGCATATATATATATATATATATATATATATATATATATATATATATATATATATATAGACACACACACACACACACACACACACACACACAGACAGAGAGGGACAGGCCAACAAACAAATAAATAACAAAGAAATGGAAAAAAAAACACACACACGAATTTGCGACAGATTTATTATATTTCTTTCTTTCTTTCCGTTTTCTCCACCAATACTTTATCTTAGCTTCAAGCACGATCGATGAGTGTGAGGGATGAAGGGAGAGATGGGGCAGAGGGGGTGGGGGTGGGGGTTGTGAATGTACGCGCGCGCGCGCGCGTGTGTATACGTGCGTGCAGGTGTGTGTATGTCCGTGCGTGCAGGCGTGTGTGTGTGTGTGTGTGTGTGTGTGTGTGTGTGTGTGTGTGTGTGTGTGACATTCTCTTTGTCTTTCTCTCTCTGTCTCTCTCTGTGTCTGTCTCACCAGAAACGTAGCTCCATACGTTTCAAGGAAAAATAACAACCAACTCACTTGAGAAAAGAAGAAAAAAACACAAGCCCAAAAAGCAATGAAATGATTTATGATGCATAATATCGACACATTCCAGACGAGTACGAAGCGTATAGCTCCGAACATTGATCACAACCCCCCCTCCCCCCCCCCCCCCCCCACTCCACCCCCCTCCACCTTTTCTCTCCTGCTCTCCATGTCTCTGTCCCCACTGCAGTGATTTCTCTCTCTCTCTCCATCACCCCTCCTCTCGCTTACCCAGTTTCTCTATTTCTCTCTCTGCTGTCCCTCTCTGTCTGTCTGTCTGTCTGTCTTTCTGTGTGTGTGTGTGTGTGTGTGTGTGTGTGTGTGTGTGTGTGTGTGTGTGTGTGTGTGTGTGTGTGTGTGTGTGTGTCTTCCTATACATTTCCCATTGACATTTAGCAAAATGTCAAAACAGGTATCAACGCCAAGTTATACAAGGTGATTTTGGGCCAAAGAGGAGGCCTTTAAACCACATATACACAAACAAACAAAATAACAAAGAAAGAAAGAAACAAACAAACAAAGAACAACAACAAAGAAAACACATTCAACAAACAAAAACAAACTGGATAACAATAATAATAATAATAATATAAAAAGGCGGCTTCTGCGCAGAATATCATGGAGGTATTTTCCTTTCTCCTCGAAGTCCCAGTCTTGCTATTTGCCCCTGTTAGGACAGATAGGTGACTCCTCGCTCCCCACTCCTACCTACCCACCCCCACCAACCTCCCACATCACAAGGAAGAAGAAGAAGACAATCATGCTGATGCCGACACCACCACCACCACCACCACCAAGAACCACTGCTGCTGCTGCTGTTAGTGCATCTGATATTACGACTACAACTGCTACTACTACTACTGCTACTATTACCATTAGGCAGAAGGCTTCAGATAAAGACAAAAAGTATATCGAAAACAGAATGTATTTTGCGTATCTATCTATCTATCTATCTACACACACGCGCGCACGCACACGTGTATATATATATATATATATATATATATATATATATATATATATATATTTGTGTGTGTGTGTGTGTGTGTGTGTGTGTGTGTGTGTTCACAACAAGCCAATGAGTTGAAGACTCCTGCAAGCTCTACGGAAGGGACAAACGTGCTTGACTGTGAGCGCACTTCAGCTGACTTCGATTATGAACTTTCTTCTGACAAGTGCAATGCACTGACACCACTGAGGCCATCAGCTTCATTGGAACACTGCCTTTTGCCATGAGTGGACCTAATAAAGCCGACAGCTGAAGAACAGAGAGCTGAACCGGATCCTGGTTTTGTTTTTCTGTTGTGGTTTTCAGATTTTGCATTTAAATGATTTGATAATGTAAGTGGAGGGCGGGCAGGGGGGGGGGGGTATGGAAATTATAACACACACACACACACACACACACACACACACACACATGTATGTATGTATATACATAAATTATATATACATACATACATACATACAATACATCAACACCTACTGCACAAAAACCGACGCTATTGGCCGCAGCCCTGTGAAGAGCTAGTACACACACACACACACACACACACACACACACACACACACACACACACACACACAGAGAGAGAGAGAGAGAGAGAGAGAGAGAGAGGAATAACCAAGCCCTTGGGGACAAGGCGATAATGACTGAGTGCGGGCCACACAGGCCAACGTGATGACAGACCGTCCTCTCAGTCATTATCACGGTCACTTTCAGAAAGCACAGCACACTGTTTTCGCTGCCACTTCCAGACAAGATCTCCACAGAGCTGTAATCACTGTCTGCTGGCTTCTCTCATCGTCATCATCAACTCCTCTCTCTCTCTCTCTCTCTCTCTCTCTCTGTGTGTGTGTGTGTGTGTGTGTGTGTGTATAAACAAGTACGTTACATACATTGTTTTTCATATTCTTTTTGTATGTGTGTATATATATATATATATATATATATATATATATATATATATATATATATATATATATATATATATATATATATATATATATATATTTGTGTGTGTGTGTGTGTGTGTGTGTGTACTAGCTCTCCACATGGCTTCGGCCAATAGCGTCGGTTTTTGTGCAGTAGGTGTTGATGTATTGTATGTATGTATGTATATATATAATTTATGTACATATATACATACATGTGTGTGTGTGTGTGTGTGTGTGTGTGTGTGTGTGTGTGTGTGTGTTATAATTCGCTGAGAGGGTGGTCATCGCAGACTGTAGCTGTGCAGCCCGTGGGTGGGCCAGTACATCTTGTGTAAAGCAGTAAGTGAACAATGGTGTAAGAGTTGGCTTGAAAGGTCAGTGCTTTGGACGCATACTTCCAGACAAAAAGTACAAGCTGTAATCACAGTGTCTGCTGACTACCGTGTGTATGCCATTCTCTTCTTCTCGCTGGGTGATGGAGGGTGGTATGTGGGGACGGGGATAAGGGTTGCTTTTCGCAGACTTCTGATCTGTAATTTATTTTTGGTTGAGAATACAGTTACCTGTATATTTACATCTACAACCATTTAGGCAGAGCATTACACCGACTAGGACAAACTGAGCATTTTGTCATGTTGCGTAATTTTTGATGAAACTCGCAAAAGCCATATTTTTGTTTCCGAAATGATTAACATTTTTATAGTTTTTATGAGAATAAAAGTTGTTCACAAGTCACTTGCGCTTCGTTTTGCTTCTAAATATGTCTTCCATATTTTACCAGGTAGCCTTTACAAAAGACGAAGTGCCGCATTTTGTGTGAATTTTGTCATGAAATCCTCAAAACGGCACTACGTTTCATGAACGAAATAATATTTTGATAAATGTATAAGAACAAAAGTTGTTTTGCGTGCTTTTCTACATCTTCTTCTTTAGTAAGTACTTTTTTCTTTGCAACCATTTAGGCAGAGCAGAACACAAACTGAGAATTTTGTCGTGTTGCGTAATCTTTGATGACACTCACAAAAGTGTTTACTTTTCCAAAACGATCAACCTTTTCATAGTTTTATGAGAATAAAAGTTGTTCACAAGTCCCATGCACTTCGTTTTGCTTCATAAAGTGTCTTCCTGTAGCTAACGATTTAGCTTTGACAAAAGACGACATGCCGAATTTTGTGTGAATGTGTCATGAAATCCTCAAAACGCCACTACATTTCACGAACAAATAATAATTTGATATACTTATAAGAACAAAAGTTGTTCAGCATGCTATTATACATCTTTTTTGTGTTCATTAATGGTTTTTCTATCTTCAATGGTTTAGGCTCTGGGAGAACAGGGCTTGATCACGGTGCGCGTTCTAGACGCGGTAGGGTGGGGTTAGAAATCACGTGATAACAGGTAGAAAGCTGCCACGTTCACAACATTGTCATGATTTTCTGACATCTATGGACATAGACGATTCCAAAAATATGTGATAACACTTGCCACTATGAGTGGTACCGACCCCCTTGATTTGAGGGGCTGGCTGAAGGACTACATCACTCATAACCAGAAGCGCTTTCTTGCCTGTTGCCCCTCTTTCTCTCTGTTGCCCCTCTCTCTTTCTCCCTGTCTGTTGCCCTCTCTCTTTCTCCCTGTCTGTTGCCCCTCTCTCTCTTTCTCCCTGTCTGTTGCCCCTCTCTCTCTCTTTCTCCCTGTCTGTTGCCCCTCTCTCTTTCTCCCTGTCTGTTGACTCTCTTTCTCCCTGTCTGTTGCCCCTCTCTCTCTCTTTCTCCCTGTCTGTTGCCCCTCTCTCTCTTTCTCCCTGTCTGTTGCCCCTCTCTCTCTTTCTCCCTGTCTGTTGCCCCTCTCTCTTTCTCCCTGTCTGTTGCCCCCTCTCTCTTTCTCCCTGTCTGTTGCCTCTCTCTCTCTCTTTCTCCCTGTCTGTTGCCCCCCCCCTCTCTCTTTCTCCCTGTCTGTTGCCTCTCCCTCTCTTTCTCCCTGTCTGTTGCCCCTCTCTCTCTTTCTCCCTGTCTGTTGCCCCCTCTCTCTTTCTCCCTGTCTGTTGCCCTCTCTTTCTTTCTCCCTGTCTGTTGCCCCTCTCCCTCTCTTTCTCCATGTCTGTTGCCCCTCTCTTTCTCCCTGTCTGTTGCCTCTCTCTTTCTCCCTGTCTGTTGCCCCTCTCTTTCTCCCAGTCTGTTGCCTCTCTCTCTGTTTCTCCCAGTCTGTTGCCTCTCTCTCTCTCTTTCTCTCTGTCTGTTGCCCCTCTCTCTCTTTCTCCCTGTCTGTTGCCCCTCTCTCTCTTTCTCCCTGTCTGTTGCCCCCCTCTCTCTTTCTCCCTGTCTGTTGCCTCTCTCTCTCTCTTTCTCCCTGTCTGTTGCCCCTCTCTCTCTTTCTCCCTGTCTGTTGCCCCTCTCTTTCTCCCTGTCTGTTGCCTCTCTCTTTCTCCCAGTCTGTTGCCCCTCTCTCTCTTTCTCCCTGTCTGTTGCCTCTCTCTTTCTCCCTGTCTGTTGCCCCTCTCTCTCTTTCTCCCTGTCTGTTGCCTCTCCCTCTCTCTCCCTGTCTGTTGCCCCTCTCTCTCTTTCTCCCTGTCTGTTGCTCCCCTCTCTCTCTCTTTCTCCCTGTCTGTTGCCCCTCTCTCTTTCTCCCTGTCTGTTGCCTGTCCCTCTCTCTGTTGCCTCTCTCTCTTTCTCCCTGTCTGTTGCCCCTCTCTCTTTCTCCCTGTCTGTTGCCCCTCTCTCTCCTTCTCCCTGTCTGTTACCTCCCTCTCTCTTTCCCTCTCTCTGTTGCCTCTCTCTCTTTCTCCCTGTCTGTTGCCTCTCTCTCTTTCTCCCTGTCTGTTGCCCTCTCTCTTTCTCCCTGTCTGTTGCCCTCTCTCTTTCTCCCTGTCTGTTGCCCCCTCTCTTTCTCCCTGTCTGTTCCCCCCTCTCTCTTTCTCCCTGTCTGTTGCCTCTCTCTTTCTCCCTGTCTGTTGCTCCCCTCTCTCTTTCTCCCTGTCTGTTGCCTCTCTCTCTCTTTCTCCCTGTCTGTTGCCCCTCTCTCTCTTTCTCCCTGTCTGTTGCCCCCCTCTCTCTTTCTCCCTGTCTGTTGCCCCCCTCTCTCTTTCTCCCTGTCTGTTGCCCCCCTCTCTCTCTTTCTCCCTGTCTGTTCCCCCCCTCTCTCTCTTTCTCCATGTCTGTTGCCCCCCTCTCTCTCTTTCTCCCTGTCTGTTGCCCCTCTCTCTCTTTCTCCCTGTCTGTTGCCCCTCTCTCTCTTTCTCCCTGTCTGTTGCCCCTCTCTCTCTCTTTCTCTCTGTCTGTTGCCCCTCTCTCTCTTTCTCCCTGTCTGTTGCCCTCTCTCTTTCTCCCTGTCTGTTGCCCCCCTCTCTCTTTCTCCCTGTCTGTTGCTCCCCTCTCTCTTTCTCTCTGTCTGTTGCCCCTCTCTTTCTCCCTGTCTGTTGCCCCTCTCTTTCTCCATGTCTGTTGCCCCTCTCTTTCTCCCTGTCTGCTGCCCCCCTCTCTTTCTCCCTGTCTGTTGCCCCTCTCTCTCTCTCTTTCTCTCTGTCTGTTGCCTATCTCTCTCCATCTCCCTGTCTGTTGCCCCTCTCTCTCTCTCTTTCTCCCTGTCTGTTGCCCCCTCTCTCTTTCTCCCTGTCTGTTGCCCTCTCTCTCTTTCTCCCTGTCTGTTGCCCCTCTCTCTCTTTCTCCCTGTCTGTTGCCCCTCTCTCTTTCTCCCTATCTATTACCTCCCTCTCTCTTTCTCCCTGTCTGTTGCCCCTCTCTTTCTCCCTATCTATTACCTCCCTCTCTCTTTCTCTCTCTCTGTTGCCCTCTCTCTCTTTCTCCCTGTCTGTTGCCCCTCTCTCTTTCTCCCTGTCTGTTACCTCTCTCTCTCTTTCTCCCTGTCTGTTGCCCCTCTCTCTTTCTCCCTGTCTGTTACCTGTCTCTCCCTGTCTGTTGCCCCTCTCTCTTTCTTTCTCCATGTCTGTTGCCCCTCTCTCTCTCTTTCTCCCTGTCTGTTGCCCCTCTCTCTTTCTCCCTGTCTGTTGCCCCTCTCTATCTCTTTCTCCCTGTCTGTTGCCCCTCTCTCTCTCTTTCTCCCTGTCTGTTGCCCTCTCTCTTTCTCCCTGTCTGTTGCCCCCCTCTCTCTCTTTCTCCCTGTCTGTTGCCTCTCCCTATCTTTCTCCCTGTCTGTTGCCTCTCCCTATCTTTCTCCATGTCTGTTGACTCTCTCTCACTTACTCCCTGTCTGTTGCCCCTCTGTCTCTTTCTTCAGCCAGTCCCCCTCTCGCTCCCTCTCTGTCTGTCTGTCTGTCTCCTGCTCATATCTTCACCGTTGGAACATAAAGATCCATTCATTCATTCATTCTCCCACCTGCCCCCCCCCCTCTCACCCTCCACCATCCTCTCCGCACCTATCTGTCTGTTTGTCTGTCTCCCTCTTTCTTAAATGTTTCTCTTTCTCTCTCCCACCTCCCCCCTCCTTCCTCTCACCATTCCCCCCCCCCCCTCCCCGCCATCCTCTCCGCAACCGGCCTGTCTGTCTCTCTTTCTGTCTGTTTCCCTCTTTCTTAAATGTATCTGTCTCTTTGTCTCTCCCCCCTCACCCACCCCTCTCACCATTTCCTTCCATC
>NC_134900.1:37319299-37326799 GCF_041734735.1 Babylonia areolata
TTCACCTCTACACTCCATCTCGCTCACTACGATCAGCTTCGGATCCACTCCACTTACATATACCCAGATTCAAACTCTCGACTGTTGGCCACCGTTCTTTCTCTGTCTCTGGACCTTGCAATTGGAATGAACTTCCTCTTTCGCTTCGTCAAGTCTCCACACTCAGCTCTTTCAAGTCTGGCCTTAAAACCCACCTCTTCCCAAAGTAGCCTCCCTTCCCTGCCTCTTCCTCGTCTTTTTAGTTTTTTTTCAGTTTTAGAGTTATGCTTGCGTGAGAATGACTGGTGCGAAAGCGCTTTGATTTGTTTATGCACAAGATTTAGCGCTATATAAGTACCATTATTATTATTATTATTATTATTAAACCGAGGTCCCGTGTGCAGCATGCACTTAGCGCACGTAAAAGAACCCACGGCAACAAAAGGGTTGTTCCTGGCAAAATTCTGTAGAAAAATCCACTTCGATAGGAAAAAAACAAATAAAACTGCAGGCAGGAAAAAATACCAAAAAAAATGGGTGTCGCTGTAGTGTAGCGACGCGCTCTCCCTGGGGAGAGCAGCCCGAATTTCACACAGAGAAATCTGTTGTGATAAAAAGAAATACAAATACAAAGTCTGTCTGCTAGACATGTTCCTGACCAGCAGCATAACCTAACGCGCTTAGCCAGGCCTTGAGTGCATGCATTTATATATATATATATATATATATTTGTGTTTCTGTCAGAGGGTTTCTTCCACAGGATTTTCCCAGAGGACGACACTCTCGTTGCCATGGGTTCTTTTTCAGCGCGCCAAGTGCGCGATACACACGGGAACTCGGTTTATCGTCTTATCCTAATGACTATGAAGCTGAGTTTGATTTTCCAGTCAAACTTGGGAGAGAAAGGGCGAGAGCGGGATTCGAACCCACACCCTCACGGACTCTCTATATTGGCAGCTGAGCGTCTTAACCATTCTGCCACCTTCCTCCCAGAGAGTAATGCGCCCGACTAGGAAGCGAGAGCCCATAATGGGTTCGTGTTCGAGTCCCTGAAAATTAACCCTCCCTCCACTAAAGCGCCGAATGAGTGGTGGTCCGTGTGCTAGTCTTTGGGATCAGACGGATAAAAGCCAGCTGTGTTGTGTGCAGTACGCACTTAGCGCACGTACAATAAAGAACCCGCGACATAAAAGGGATTGCTCCTGGTTAAAAAAAAAAAAAAATTAAAAAAAAATTCTTGAAAAAAACAGGATTGTAGATAGAAAAAAAAAGAGAGAAGAAGAAAAAATAATACTAAAAAAAGGAAAAAAACAGAAAGAAAAAAGTGGGTGGCACTGAACTGTCGTGAAACGCTCTCACCAAGGAAAGCAGCCCTAATTTCACAAACAGAGAAATGTGTGTGTGAGAGACTCAGTTAAACACACACACGTGTGTGTGTGTGTGTGTGTGTGTGTGTGTGTGTGTGTGTGTGTGTGTGTGTGTGTGTGTGTGTGTGTGTGTGTGTGTTTGGGTGTGTGTGTGTGTGTGTGTTTGGGTGTGTGCGTGCGTGCGTGCGTGCGTGCGTGTGTGTGTGTGTGTGTGCGTGCGTGAGCGTGCGTGTTTGTGTGTGTGTGTGTGTGTGTGTGTGTGTGTGTGTGTGTGTGTGTGTGTGCGCGAGCATGTGTGTTTGTGCCTGCGTGCGTGTGTGTGTGCGCGCGCGCAAGCGTGAGTGTATGTGTATGCACGTGCGGTAGTGTGTTAGTCTTCGTGTGTGTGTATATTTGTACCATTGTAGAATTTAACTGTGTGCCACCACACCAAGCATCTCCTTTTTAGGACAATAAATTATCTTGTGATCTTGTGTGTGTGCATTTATCAGAGAGAGAGAGAGAGAGAGAGAGACTGACACTGACACTGACATTGACACTGACATATTTTATTGTCCGTTTAGCATTAAAACCCTCTAGACAAATAGAGAGAGAGAGAGGCAAACAGACAGACAGACAGAGAGACAGGCATAAGTGAGGAGGTGGACTGGACAGAGATGGGAGATAGGGTAGAAAGAAAAGACACACACACACACACACACACACACACACACAGAAGCAAACCGAGACACTGGCCCAGAGAATGACAGATGTTATGTTTTTGTGTGTCTTTTTATTCGAAAAGCGCGAATAAAAAAAGCAACAAAAAGCCCCAGAATTTATTATCGGATTGGATGCAAAACTAAGAAAGAAAAATGGTGTTGGGGAGAGGCTGGACAATAATCAATACAGGAGACAATGATCAATCAATACAGGAGACAATGATCAATACAGGAGACAATGATCAATACAGGAGACCATCAATCGCTCACCACACGGAAGCACATCTTCAATCTAGGTCGCACATTAAGAACACTTAGACCCATTTCGCAATCGATCATTTAGCTTGGCTGTTCTCAACAGAAAGCAACGACTTCCCCATAAACCTAAAGGTTTTACGATGTTATCTTTTTCGTCGTCGTCGTCGTCGTCGTTGTTATTCATCGTCATATTCTCTTCCTCATCGTTGTAATCACCTCTTCTTCATCGTCATTGTAGCCTAATCATCATCACCATTATCATCATCATCATCTTCTTCTACTTCACCTCCTCCAACTCTTCTCCCCTCCCCCATTTTGTAATTCCTTCCCCTCCTTCTGTTTCTTCCTTGCGCTCCCTCGCTCCTTTTTCTGTGTATACGTCTCTCTCTCCCACCCTCCCTCCCTCAGACAACCGCGTTTTTCTGTGTATACGTCTCTCTCTCCCTCCCTCCCTCCCTCCCTCAGACAACCGCGTTTTTCTGTGTATACGTCTCTCTCTCCCTCCCTCCCTCCCTCCCTCAGACAACCGCGTTTTTCTGTGTATACGTCTCTCTCTCCCTCCCTCCCTCAGACAACCGCGTTTTTCTGTGTATACGTCTCTCTCTCCCACCCTCCCTCCCTCAGACAACCGCGTTTTTCTGTGTATACGTCTCTCTCTCCCTCCCTCCCTCCCTCCCTCAGACAACCGCGTTTTTCTGTGTATACGTCTCTCTCTCCCTCCCTCCCTCCCTCAGACAACCGCGTTTTTCTGTGTATACGTCTCTCTCTCCCTCCCTCCCTCCCTCAGACAACCGCGTTTTTCTGTGTATACGTCTCTCTCTCCCTCCCTCCCTCCCTCAGACAACGCCTTAACGCCTCTCAGACGCGCGCGCACGCGCGCACACACACACATGAAGATAGAGGCACACACAGACATATATATATATTTAATACATACACACATACCCATACACGACCGCGCGCGCACACACGCACACACACTCACGCACACAAACACACACACACTCACTGACACAATCACACACACACACACACACACACACACACACACACACACACACACACACACACACACACACACATGCCACACATACACACACACAAACACACACACACACACACACACACACACACATACACACACACACACACACACACACACACACACACACACACACACACACACACACGTTCAAACTTATCAATTCCTCCTTTCCGTTTCCTTCCTATAATAATTTTTCGCCCTCGTTTTTGTTTTGTTTTGTTTTGTTGTTGTTGTTTTTTGTTTGTTTTCTCCCCGTACTCTCTACGCACGTAACCCCCCTCCTCCATCTGTCAACCCCCCCCCCTCCCTACCCTACCCCTACCAGCCATCCCCGCCCACACATGTACACAAGGTCACCGACACACCCAACAGAAAGCGCTTCTCTCTCCCTCCCGCCTCCGTCCCCCTCCCCCCCTCCCTCCCGCCACACCCAACACGCTTACCCCCCACCCCCCCGATGCCTTCCATCCCCGCCTTTCCCACTCACCTGCACCATTTACCCATCAACCTACATCGCCAACCCGACCCCCACCCCCATACGAACGCCCCCCCACCCCCTGTCCCCCTTCCACCCTCTTCACTCTCCCCACCCACACTCACACAACCAACACACCCTACCTCTAAACCCCGCCCACACACACACACACACACACACACACACACACACACAACCAGCAACCCCCCCCCTCCACCACCCCACTCTTCACCCCTCCCACGCATCCATTGACAAGCAAAACAAGTTCTCACACAACGCGGAGGCAAAATAGAATCATCAATAATTAATTCTTCATAATATTCACTGCTCTCGGCCTGACAGTCAGTCCCATATGGATGCGGTGTTCATCATTATCATCATTATCATCATCTTCTTCTTCTTCTTCTTCATCTCCATCTTCATCCCCAAGCTTGCCTGACGAGCTCTGTTCCTTGATGTTGACATGTTGACATTTTCGTCTCGCCCAGAGGAAAGCTGTGTGTGTGTGTGTGTGTGTGTGTGTGTGTGTGTGTGTGTGTGTGTGTGTGTGTGTGTTTCCCGACACGGAGAAAGATACACTAAAACAGACAGACAGACAGGGGAAAAGAGAGACAAAGAGTGACGCGGAGACTGACAGAGAGACAAAAAGACAGACAGACAGACAGACAGAGGGACAGGGAGAGAGACAAAGAGAGGGAGAGAGAGAGAGTGAGGGGGAGAGAGACACACACACAGGAAGACAGAGCGAGAGACAGAGAAGAAAGACAGAGACAGAGAAACACAGACGGAAAGACAGAGACAGAGACCCAGGGAAAAATCATTCTTGAAATGAACTACGATTTCCTTACGGTTTTAGAGGAGGAACTTTTTTTTTTTCTTTTTAAAGAATGAAAGAAGATGGAAGGGAGTGAGTGATGGAGGAAGGGGTTTAGGTGATTAACGCCCACCACCTTCCTCTCACCCCGCCCCCAATGCCCCCTCTCTCCTCTCCCTCATCCCAGATTTTGGGAAAAACCGCGAAATGCCAGAAGAACCTCTGACCTTCCCACTGACACGACAGATAGGCAGCAGGAATCGATAAGGGGCCGTGATGGACAAACCAAAATACTTTTTTTGATTTATTGCAAAACGACATGGATAGCTTTGGAACACCCCCACCCCCCCATCCTCCTCCCCGCCCCTCCAAGTGCCCCCCCCCAACACCCCCCGCCCCCCCTCTTTCTCTCTCTGTGTCTCAGCCCCACTGTCTCTCTGTGTTTCCCTTTGTCTGTTTCACTCTGTCTGTCTGTCTGTCTGCCTGTCTCTCTATCACTGTCTCTCTCTGTCGCTGTCTCTGTCCGTCTGTCTCTCTCTCTCTCTCTCCATCACTGCCTCTGTCTCTGAATTTGTCTGCCTGTCTGTCTGTCTGTCTGTCTGTATATATATATATATACATATCTGCCTCTGTTTCTGAATTTGTGTGTATGTATGTATGTCTGTATATATATATATATATATATATATATATATATATATATATATATATATACATACATACATACATACATATATATCTGCCTCTGTTTCTGAATTTGTATGTATGTATGTATCACTCTCTGTCTCTCTCTCTCACTTTCTCTATCTCTCTCTGTCTCTCTCTCTTACTGCCCCTGTCTCTGAATTTGTCTGTCTGTAAGCAAGTATGAATGTATGTATGTGTCCCTCTCTCCCCCTCTCTAACCCCAAGGAGAAAGACTGTGACGAAAAGATAATTGCAGGGTATTGCTCTCTCTCTCTCTCTCTCTCTCTCTCTCTCTCTCTCTCTCTCTCTCTCTTCCCCTCTCTCTCTCTCTCTCCTTCTCGTTGAATGACCTATTCTCCAACTCCCAATTAAAATGAACCTTATGTGTTTCTTCAAAAAACCATCACCATCATCATCATCATCATCAATTACCCCCCCCCCTCTCTCTCTCCTCTCTCGCTCTCTCTCTTTCCCCTCTCTCTATTATGTTTGGAACGGGTCACATGCCTATATGCAAACCATAATTATTGTTCTTGTTTTCTCTCCCTCACTATGTGTATTCAGTCTAATAATATCTTCGTCTTAAATGAACAGACTATATATAAATAAACGCACGATCTGTGTGTGTATCTTCGTCTTAAATGAACAGACTATATATAAATAAACGCACGATCTGTGTGTGTGTGAGTGTGTGTGTGTGTGTGTGTGTGTGTGTGTGTGAGCGCGCACGCGTGCTTTCACAAAAAATATACCTTTCTTAATATTTTTGAGATTGCAGGTTTGCGAGCTTTCGTCTTTTTTTCCTGTATGGTTTGACGTCAAAAATGCTTGGTTTGACGTCACAGATTTTGACGTGTTGTGCAGCCAACAGTGATACTTAGTGGCAAATATGTATACACATAAAATATACAACCCAAACCTTTAAGCCGGACGTGAACATTTTCCTCGCGAAACAATTTTCAGAGCGGAAAAAGAAAGGTGAGGTTTTTAGTCACCATTTCCGGCGATACTCACAGCTGTTAGAGTGTCAACGAAGGAATCGACCCTGTCAGTAATCATCATCATGTTCAGGTTCATTTCTGCCCTTTGTCGGCTGAATTCAGCTTCCATAGTAGGCCCACCAAGTCAGCCTTCACTTCAACATGGCTGGGTCTTACATGCACGTGGTGTCAGCGGATCATCAGCCAGAAGCGGAACTGCAGGAGATGGTTTGCACAGGTAAAGTCCTATCCTAGCATCCCAAATTCAGTGATCTATCTTAACTGCAATTTTCTTGCCAGAATGAACCGATAATTATCAATAGGTCCATAACTGCCTGAAAACGGATTATGACTGCCTGTATAGCGGGGATAAAAAAAAACACAACAAAAAAACACACACACACCACCGGTCGTATTTCGGTGGGATATGGAAACATGCACCCCTTAAAACGGAGTGTGACTGCATACATGGCGGTGATTAAAAAAATTAATAAATAAAAATAATAATAAAAATGGTCATACACGTAAAAGCCCACTCGTGTTTTCGAGTGAACTTAGTGGGAGTAGCAGCCCACGAAAGAAGGAGAAGAAGAATTAGGCCCAGTAGAAGTTGTAACTCGTTTTTTATTCAGTGTTTTTTTCGGCTGTATTTTGAGAGTTCTTGTTCTCTATTCTGATGCAGATTCAGTCGCTAAAACTAACGTGAGCCATCTTGCAAGCTGTGAAAAAAAAAAAAAAAAAATCAAAATCGTCTGCAATGACGTGTTCAACAAGTTCATACCAATCACAGAGCTCCTCTCTCCCTTTCTCGCCCCGCAACCATAAAAGAATAATCATAAAAAGGTGGCTAGAGACAAGTGTCTGTTCGTGTTCATTATGTGGGTCATTTTACGTACGTATAATGCATAGTTCATGATTAGAAGGGTCGATTACACGCAAAATGTATAATTTCTCACTTATGCCTGCGCTGAAAAAGAAAAATCGTTCAAATAGGTCTCAGAGTTTTAAGGATATCAAAAACAGGAACATTACCGTTTACATCTATCTGTTATGATGAAAGGCGCTTTGAGCAGCAACTAACCAGTACTGGATATCACATCATAGAAAAGTTATGAATTATCATTTCACACAGGACGTCCCAGCTGGACAAAAAGATCCTGGTGTGGACCAAGAAGTACCCGACGCTGGCCGAGG
>NC_134900.1:37331799-37341799 GCF_041734735.1 Babylonia areolata
GTTGCTGCTTCTGGTAGCTACGTGGGAGAGATGAATGTGTGAGTGGGTGAGGTTGGGTAACACTGGTGGCTGTAACACAGCTCTTCTGCCTCTGTGTGTGTGTGTGTGAGAGAGAGAGAAAGAGATTCAAGATTCAAGATTCAA
Organism: Babylonia areolata; assembly: GCF_041734735.1. Classification (NCBI taxonomy): domain Eukaryota; kingdom Metazoa; phylum Mollusca; class Gastropoda; order Neogastropoda; family Buccinidae; genus Babylonia; species Babylonia areolata. The sequence continues at coordinate 37,331,944 of NC_134900.1, forward strand.
GATGATTTATTCATATAGGCCAAGGCCCCTAATGAAGGGGTATATGAACAGACAGCAATAAAAAACAAAGAAAAACAAAAACATTTCACATAATACAACATACATAAAAAACTCGATATAACATAAGTTCAAATGAAAAACTAGCCTAACAACAAAACAGTGTTTTCATGACGTAATAGTTTCTCGGACTTTGAAAGCTTTATATAAATACAAAGCAAGGTTTCTGACAATTTCACAGGATGTTGAGGACATTAACAAGTTCAATTTAAACATATTTGGTTGGTGAGAGAGAGAGAGAGAGAGAGAGAGAGAGAGAGAGAGAGTGTGTGTGTGTGTGTGAGAGAGAGAGAGAGAGAGAGAGAGAGAGAGTGTGTGTGAGAGAGAGAGAGAGAGTATGTGTGTGTGTGTGTGTGAGAGAGAGAGAGTGTGTGTGTGTGTGTGTGTGTGTGTGTATGTGTGTGTGTGTGTGTGTGTGCGTGTATGTGTGTGCGTGTGTGTGTGTGTGTGTGTGAGAGAGAGAGAGAGAGAATGAGAGAGAGAGAGAGTGTGTGTGTGTATTTGTGTGTGCAATGTGTGAATGTGTTCAAGCGCATTCTTGTCTGTGTTATGTTGCGCGCTTGCTTGTGTGTATGTGAACGTGTGCTTACATGTGCGTTGTGTGTGAACCCTTTTTCAATTACACGCGCGCGCAAACACATACACACACACACACACACACACACACGTGAAGGCGCGCACACTAAACGCATGCACAGATATACACGCAAACACACACACACACACACACGATTATGCCTGTTTACCAATAAACTGACACTTCAAAAATGTGCAGAAGAAACCTCAACAAACATTCCAAGAACAGAAAATTGTTGTATGAACGAAATCAAGTTATGATTACATAGCAAAACAAAAGGGTTAAATCTTAAGATTACTTCCCAAGACCAGGTAGATGGCCTAGTCAAGCCACGGTGTACGCTGAAGGTCAATCAATAACAGGTACTGTCCAGGACATGTGCAGATACCTGTAGGAAAGATGTGTGTGCCGGGAATGCCACAGGCTTCTTGGGAATGGATTTAGGAAGACACGAAAAGCTTGAGAATAAGGTAGTAAATGTCTCGCATGCTGCAACTGGTGTAAGACTGGCAAATAGATCATTACACACATGAGTGTGCGCACGTCTGTCCATGAAGGCGCGTAATATATATATATATATATATATATATATATATAATCATGTGTGTGTGTGTGTGGCCCCGCAAGCAACACACTCCAAAACTAAAAGAAAGAAAAACAAGCATAAAAAAGTAAAATGCTACACCTCCACCCACTCTCCACCGCCTCGTAAAAAATCCCCAACTGCATTTACAAATTAAACGTTCATCCCCTATCCCTCCCTTAAAGGTGATGAAATCCCATAGCCTTTCACGGACATGGGGCAGTGAATCCATCATATCCACTGTGTGCAGGGCTCGCCACTGGACGGGGAGGGGGCGGGGGGGAGGGTGGCAGTGGGGGGGAGGGGGGAGTGAATCCATCATATCCACTGTGTGCAGGGCTCGCCACTGGACGGGGAGGGGGCGGGGGGAGGGTGGCAGTGGGGGGGGGGGGGAGTGAATCCATCATATCCACTGTGTGCAGGGCTCGCCACTGGACGGGGAGGGGGCGGGGGGAGGGTGGCAGTGGGGGGGGGGGGGGAGTGAATCCATCATATCCACTGTGTGCAGGGCTCGCCACTGGACGGGGAGGGGGCGGGGGGGAGGGTGGCAGTGGGGGGGGGGAGTGAATCCATCATATCCATTGTGTGCAGGGCTCGCCACTGGACGGGGAGGGGGCGGGGGGAGGGTGGCAGTGGGGGGGGGGAGTGAATCCATCATATCCACTGTGTGCAGGGCTCGCCACTGGACGGGGAGGGGGCGGGGGGGGGGGGGGGGAGTGAATCCATCATATCCACTGTGTGCAGGGCTCGCCACTGGACGGGGAGGGGCGGGGGGGGGGGAGTGAATCCATCATATCCACTGTGTGCAGGGCTCGCCACTGGACGGGGAGGGGGCGGGGGGAGGGTGGCAGTGGGGGGGGGGGAGTGAATCCATCATATCCACTGTGTGCAGGGATCGGCACAGGACGGGGGGAGGGGGGTGGGGGGGCAGTGAATTCATCATATCCACTGTGTCCAGGGCTCGGCACAGGACGAGGGGGAGGGGGGGGGCAGTGAATTCATCATATCCACTGTGTCCAGGGCTCGGCACAGGACGGGGGGAGGGGGGTGGGGGGGCAGTGAATTCATCATATCCACTGTGTCCAGGGCTCAGCACAGGACGGGGGGAGGGGGGCAGTGAATTCATCATATCCACTGTGTCCAGGGCTCGGCACAGGACGAGGGGGCAGTGAATTCATCATATCCACTGTGTCCAGGGCTCGGCACAGGACGAAGGGGCAGTGAATTCATCATATCCACTGTGTCCAGGGCTCGGCACAGGACGAGGGGGCAGTGAATTCATCATATCCACTGTGTCCAGGGCTCGGCACAGGACGAGGGGGCAGTGAATTCATCATATCCACTGTGTCCAGGGCTATGCCACAGGACGGCGGGGGCTCGATCCTCTCCCCTTCCGCAGTCTCAACCTTCCCCAGCTGAAATCAGGTACCCGTTCACACCCGGGTGGAACGAAGAGAATCAAGAGTGAAGTGCCTTTCCCCAGGGACACAGCACCATGCCGAGGCAGGGCCTCGAACCCTGATCACTGGTGAACACTGGACCACAAGTCCATCGCCTGACCGACACTGCCACGGAGCTTCTCAACTTCCCCCTTCATCTCCCTCAAAGAATACTAACTAACTAACATATGTGCAGATCTGAGAGTGCCTGAACCTCCTTCGTGTGCATACGCACGCAGAAGATCAAATTCGCACGTTAAAGATCCTGTAATCCATGTCGGCGCTCGGTGGATTTTGGAAACAATAACATACCCAGCATGCACACCCCCGAAAACGGAGTATGGATGCCTATACGGCGGGGTAAAGAAACAAAACGGTCATACCTGTAAAATGTTACATGTCTGTCTGAGTGTGTATGTGTGCATGACTGAAACCTGACAATGACACAGGAAACGAATGATGAGCGCCCAATGGCAGCCGTCAGTCGGCTCTACCCAGGTAGGCAGCCTGTTGTGCAAATGACTCCATGTTTGTAAAACGTTTAGAGCTTGGTCTCCGACCGAGGATAGGCGCTTTTTAAGTATCCATTTCATTCATAACTATTAACTGAATATGTAAACGAATAAATAAATAGATAATAAATAAATAAATGTCACACCTCTACTCTAATTCCCAAACGTATTCACAAAGTAACCCCTCCCCCCACTCCTCTGCACCCCTCCCCCCCCGTCCCCCCCCCGCCCCCCCTCTAAAAATGGGTCCAATCTCTGAGCCCCTTAAACCTCCATAAACTCCAGTGCCAAAGAACCTGTTCACTCCAGAAACACCGCAGGTCTCCTCCGTTGTACGCAAGACATCAATGCAGGTTACATGTCTGCGTCTGTGTCGATTTCATCAGACCTGTCAGTCAATGTGACATTTACAAGGCGGCAACAGTGATGTTGCGTGTTACAATAGCGCAGCACGCGCCACTCACGTGGAGTTGGTGAAACAGCCTTGACCTCTGTAGCACACACCATGGAAAGCAAATGGCAAATTACGCTTTTTTTTTTTTTCCAAATGAAAGGATTGATATTTTGGTGAAAAAATGGATGGTAAATTATGTGTTTCAAAAATCTGGATTATTGTCATTTTCACATCGTGTTTGTATCGAGTGTGTTTCTGTTGCATGCAAAACATTTATTGTGTCTTGCCAGAATTGTTTCAACTTTTGAGTCGAAGGATTGAAAAGAGAAGAAAAGAAAAGAAAAAAAAAGCAATGTACATGAGTTTTTAAAGCTAACGAAAGTTGAATATCGAAGGTGTGTCAGATCTCTCTCTCTCTCTCTCTCTCTCTCTCTCTCTCTCTCTCTCTCTCCTCATTGTCTCCGCCTCTCTCTTCTTCTCTTTCTCTCCATCTTTTTCTTTCTTTCGGGTCTATTGAGCCTGGCTTTTCCTTAGTTTTTCAAATCGTTATCTTTGTGTGTACCTGTTCTCATGCGGACAGGCTGGTGGCCTTTGTATTAAACTCTCTCTCTCTCTCTCTCTCTCTCTCTCTCTCTCTCTCTCTCTCCTCTCCTTTAAGCAGATGACAAAGTACCAAAGTGCCGCTTATCCCTTAGTAGTTTAGTTTGCTTTAATTATGTTTTTTTTTCCCCTTTCTGTTCCATTTTATTTGTTTTGCACCATTTTTGTTCTGATTGGCACCTACTATGTCACTAGAGCTTTACAGCTTATGACATTAAACATTTTGAGTGTTCAGTGTTCTCTCTCTTTCTCTCTCTCTCTCTGTCTCTCCAAATCAGTTTCGCCTAAGTCTTTTGATGGCATCTAATAAAGAAAGCATTGTAAAGAATTTGCCCATTTACATATATAAAGCATGTAAGTTAAGATCAATAATGATATCATAATTCCTTTGATGACTGTTTCGCCTTGTGCACTTGCATGTTTAATAATGTTGTATACTGCACCCCTTCATGAGGGGCAATGGCCTATATGAATAAATCATCCGAATCCGAATCCGAATCTGTCTCTCTGTGAGCTAAAAGCATCATCATATTGGCTGCAGAACAGCACATGGATAAGAAATGGATTTGCAGTGTTGAGAAAAAGACATGCGGGTGAAAAGACCGCTTCAAGATGACGCAATAATCAGACTCTCAGTTTTTTCACTTTCTTTTTAGTTAGCGTTCACGAATCGAAGTCACCAGCTCGGGAATATGGTCCTCCCATTGTGTCAATCTGTTTGTTCGTGAGAAATCAAAAGAAATTACAAAAAAAGAGATTGCTTTTATCTGAAAACAAACAAATAAAAGCAAGAATTATTTTACGTCAAATGACAGATTTAGTTGACACTGGTGTATTAAGTTTGTCTGTTTTTCTTCTTCTTCTCAATGTTCCGCTTCTAGCTATACCTACTGCTTTTATTTCTCTGTTTTGATGAGGCATTCTGCCTTGAATTGACCGACAGACAGATTGATTGATAGATAAACAGATATTATATATATGTGGAGTGATAGCCTGGAGGTAACGCGTCCGCCTAGGACGCGAGAAAATCTGAGCGCGCTGTTTCGAACCACGGCTAAGCCGCCGATATTTTCTCCCCCTCCACTAGACCTTGAGTGGTGGTCTGGACGCTAGTCATTCGGATGAGAAGATAAACCGAGGTCCCGTGTGCAGCATGCACTTAGCGCACGTAAAAGAACCCACGGCAACAAAAAGGCTGTTCCTGGCAAAATTATGTTAAAAAATCCACTTCGATAGGAAAAACAAATAAATCTGCACGCAGGAAAAAAGAGAAAAAAAAAGGGTGGCGCTGTAGTGTAGCGAGGCGCTCTCCCTGGGGAGAACAGCCCGAATTTCACACAGAGAAATCTGTTGTGATAAAAAGAAATACAAATATATATATATATATATATATATATAGAGAGAGAGAGAAAGAGAGATGGATAAAGAGATCCATCGATATGTAGATATCCAGATATTATACCGAGAATAAACACATAGCAAAGTGACACGTGTGTTTGTGCGTGCGTGCGTGTGTGTTCGTGCGTGTGTGTGTGCGTGCGTGCGTGCGTGTGTGTGGGTGCGTGCGTGCGTTTGCGTGCAAACGGTGTGTCGTTGGATAGACCCTCAAAAGATAAAGAGAGAGAGACAGGGGGGTGGGAGAGAGGTGGAGAAGGACTGAAGAGAGGGAAGGAGAGGGAAGGAGAGTGAGCAGAGAGAAAGGGGTAGATGTATTGGAAAGAGAGCGGGGAAGGGAGAGAGAGAGAGAGAGAAGAACAGAGACAGAGACATGCAGACAGAGAGAGATAAGACAGACAAACAGACAGGCAGACATACAGAGACAAAAGCCATCACAGACAGACAACGAGAATAAGAAGACAATACGCACGGAAAGACACGGAAAGACAAGACAGACGGACAAAGAGAGACACGGAGACAGCATCAACCGTTTTATATTGACAACACGAAGAACACTGACATATTGACATCCTATGTATATGTGAAACCCCGGTTATCCATTCAAAGTGCGGAAAGTTCACATCGCCAGTATCAGACACGGCTTCCAGGACATCAGCACAACTTTCCAACATCAGCCACAGTTTCAACGATCTTCTGTTCCTGTTGTTGTTGTTGTTGTTTTTTTGGTACTCTACCTCAGTTTAACATACGGAGTATTGTTCGCAAAAAGAACAATGGCCCACCAAACAATGCGTCACATCACGAAATGTTCCATCTGCTCGGGACCTAGATTCCCAGTTTACCAAACTTCGATTTGAACCAGGGTGGTTCTGTATGTAAGTTTGTGTAACTTTAAAAAAAAAAGCAATAAAAGGAGGAGGAGGAGGACGAGGAGGAGAAGGAGGAGGAAGAAGAAGAAGGAGAAAACAAGAACAAAAGCAAGAAAAAGAAGAGGGGGTGGGAGGGAGGGGGGATAAGGGAAGAAAGAGAGAGAGAGACAGACAGAAAGAGAATTAGTCACACACACACACACACACACACACACACACACACACACACACACACACACACACACACACACGAAAAAAAAAAAATTTTAAACAAAAACACGTGACTAAAAAAAATTCCGATCGATAGACAGTGGAACCACATGAAAAACACAAAAGCAAAAAGAGAGCTAGGAAAATTAACCACGAAAAAACACCACCACCACCACCACCAACAACAACAACAAACAACAAACCCACCACCACCACCACCAGCAACAGACAAGCGGAGTGTGGATATCGCAGAAGAAAGGCGAAGTGGGAAAAGACCTGTGTCCCAGTCAGTCCCTGTGTGATGGCAAGAGACCACCCACAGCCTGCCACACAAACAGACACCAGTGTCTGGAAGTCCTTCCTACCTGGTCCATCTGCCTACTGCCTACCTGCCTGACCTACTTACCTGAGGATACCAGCCACAGAGAGAGAGATTCGGATTCGGATGGTTTATTCAAAAAAGGGCCTTAGCCCCTTATGAAGGGGTGGTGTGTAAACTTATTTCGAAAACATTATGACATACAGTATATGATACAATAAAACAAAACAATACCTAGACTGATAATCAGGAACAACTAAATGACCGGATTTTGAATGCTTTGTGTAGATAAGTTGCAAACTGTCTGACTTCTTCTTCACGACGTGACGTCATAAGCAAAACTAGTTTAAACATAGAAGGCTGAGAGTAATATTTCTGGGGTATGAAATTATATCTTAGTTCACATAACTTTGGACAAAAAAACATGAAATGTAATACAGAGAGAGAGAGAGAGAGAGAGAGAGAGAGAGAGAGAGAGAGAGAGAGCTGAACGACTTTTTGTCCGATCTCCCAGGTCAACAAATGTGCACACCTGCTAGTGCCTGAACTCCCTTCGTGTATACACGCGCGCAGGAGATCAAATACGCACGTTAAAGATCCTGTACTCCATGTCAGCATTCGTTGGGGGTATGGAAGCAAGCACATACCAAGCATGCACATCCCCGAAAACGGGGTATGGCTGCCTGCATGACGGGGTAAATAAACAAAATGGACATACACGTAAAATGTTAAACGTCTGTAGGAGTGTGTGTGTGTGTGTGTGCACGACTGAAACATGACTGAATGACGCTGGAAACGAATGATAAGCGTCCAATGGCAGCTGTCTGTCGGCTCTAGCCAGGTAGGCAGCCTGTTGTGCAAATGACTCAAGTGTTCGCAAAGCGCTTAGATCGAACTCATGGTTGGGATACTGTGTCATGAACTGTGATTTGTGGGTTTGTCTAAGTGTGTGTGTGTGTGTGTGTGTGTGTGTGTGTGTGTGTGTGTGTGTGTGTGTGTGTGTGTGTGTGTGTGTGTGTGTGTGTGTGTGTTTAATAATTAAAAAAATACTTTTGTGTGTGTGTGTGTGTGTAGATGTGACAGTTTTGTGTTGACGCGGTTGAGCATGTGTATGGTTTGACAGTCCTGATATGGCCCTGTGCGGTCGGCTGGACTATAAGCAACAAGAACAAGAACAAGATCGAACTCGGGACAATGTGAGAATGCTGCGCTCCAACCACTGGGCCATGGCGCCACACCCATTCAATTGGTTTTTGCTCCCTAAAGGTGCAGCCTTCCGAGGCGCTGAGTGTTGCTGTTGTCAGTCATAGGACTCGTCAACAACCTCATCCCCGCTAAGTGGAGTTTAACGACCTGCTGCTTTTGTGTGCAAAAGGTCAGCTTGGTCAGGGCCTCGGTCTCTCTCTCTCCCTCTCTCTCTCTCTCTCTCTCTCTCTCTCTCTCTCTCTCTCTATCTTTCTCTGTTTTTCTTTCCACATCACGATCTTTCTTTCTTAAATTCTCTTGCCCTCTCTCTTTCTCTGTCTGTCTTCAACTCCATTGACCCCCCCCCCCCCCCCCCCCTCTCGTTGTCTGTCCGCCCCTCTATCTCACCCTTCTCTCTCCCTCTGTCCGTCGCCCCTCTCTCTCTCTGCCCACCCTCTCTCTCTCTCTGCCCACCCTCTCTCTCTGCCCACCCTCTCTCTCTCTCTCTCTGCCCACCCTCTCTCTCTGCCCACCCTCTCTCTCTCTGCCCACCCTCTCTCTCTCTCTCTGCCCACCCTCTCTCTCTCTCTGCCCACCCTCTCTCTCTCTCTCTCTCTGCCCACCCTCTCTCTCTCTCTGCCCACCCTCTCTCTCTCTGCCCACCCTCTCTCTCTCTCTGCCCACCCCCTCTCTCTCTCTGCCCACCCTCCCTCTCTCTCTCTGCCCACCCTCTCTCTCTCTCTGCCCACCCTCTCTCTCTGCCCACCCTCTCTCTCTCTCTCTCTCTCTCTCTCTCTGCCCACCCTCTCTCCCTCTCTCTCTGCCCTCCCTCTCTCTCTCTGCCCACCCTCTCTCTCTCTCTGCCCACCCTCTCTCTTTCTTTCTCTGTGTCGAGTTGTGATCTCCGCAGATGTTATTGTTGGATGAAGTTATTGCCCCCCTTGTCTACAGAGCTTTACTACTAAATGGACAACAAAACGTCAGTGTCACTCTCCGCTTCTCTCCCCTTCTCTCCACCCTCACGAAACCAAGGTGATGTTGACGACGACAAGACAAACAAGACAAAGCCTCACGCGTACGTTTCCCTCCATTCAAATAAATAACCAAGCCACTAATGAAGTTGATAATCACAGGGTCCTTGGAATAACAATTGACAACAACCTTTCTTGGACTCATCATATAACTAACATATGCAAGCAGATTTCCATAAAAAAAAACATACCAACTATCAAAAAATCAAACACTTCATTGATTACCACTCAAGAAAATTGTTTTTTAAGGCCTTTATCCAATCCACTGTTGACTATGCCTCAACCCTATGGGATACCACCGCAAGCGCCAACGCCTTTAAGCCACTTCTCAGTCTTCACAAACGTGTGCTTAAATTTGTTCTAAATAAAACCTCATCCTTGACAAATCTGACTGCAGCAAACTTAACATTCTACCGCTGCACCAAAGACTGACCTACAATAAAGGAGTACTGATGCACAAAATAGTGACAGGTCGTGCTTCAGACTACCTATTGAATATATGTTCCGTATAAATGACAACCGAAATCAAACAAAGAGAAATGTTCCAATTCCCAGAATAGACCTATTAAAATCCAGCCTTGCCAATTCTGGTTCACAACTCTGGAACTCACTTCCAGTATCCATTAAACAACACGAAAGCATCTCGACTTTCAAAAAAACCAAAAAAAAAAACCCAAACCAA
>NC_134900.1:37344299-37346799 GCF_041734735.1 Babylonia areolata
AAGTTCTGTTGAATCTGGGTTTTTTTTCCCTCTTAATCTTCTAAATTGTGATCTTATATGTGTACGTGTTCTCATGTGGACAGGCTGGCGGCCTTACTGCGTTCCTGCGCTCTCTCCATCCTCTCTGCGTGTCTCTCTCTCTCTCTTTCTCACACACCCCTCTTTCTCTATCCAACCTCTCTCTCTGTCTCTCTCTCTTTCTCACACACCCCTCTTTCTCTATCCACCCTCTCTCTCTCTCTCTGTCTGTCTCTCTTTCTCACACACCCCTCTTTCTCTGTCCAACCCCTCTCTCTCTGTCTCTTTCTCACACACCCCTCTTTCTCTGTCCAACCCCTGTCTGTCTCTTTCTCACATACCCCTCTTTCTCTGTCCAACCCCTCTCTCTCTCTCTCTCTTTCTCACACACCCCTCTTTCTCTATCCAACCTCTCTCTCTGTCTGTCTCTCTTTCTCACACACCCCTCTTTCTCTGTCCAACCCCTCTCTCTCTCTCTGTCTCTCTCTCTTTCTCACACACCCCTCTTTCTCTGTCCAACCCCTCTCTCTCTGTCTCTTTCTCACACACCCCTCTTTCTCTATCCAACCTCTCTCTCTCTCTCTTCCCCCTCTCTCTCTTCCTCTCTCTCTCTCTTCCTGTCTCTTCCCCTCTCTCTCTCTATTCCCCCCTCTTCCCCCTCTCTCTTCCCCTCTCTTTCTCTCTATTCCTCTCTCTATTTTTCTATCTTCCCCTCTCTCTCTCTTCCTCTCTCTCTTCCCCCTTCTCTCTCTATTCCTTTTTTCCCATCTGTATCTCTCGCTCCTGCTACCCCTTTCTCTCTCTCTCTTCCTCTCTTTCCCTCTGTATCTAACTCTCTCTCGTACTCTCTGTTTCTATCTCTCTCTCATCCCCGCACCCTCCCCCCCCCCACCCACCCACACACAACCGAGAGGGACCAGAAGTTCCCAGACACTATTGATTCCAGCAGCCCAGAAGGATGGATACCTGTTCCTGGTTGGAGGTACAGGAACACCACCACCACCACCACCACCACCACACACCTACTGCTACATACACACTTCACAAAGACTTCAGGACCACTTCATGAATCCAGGTATGCTTTCGGAAAATGTTCAATTTCAAAAAGGATCGAGAGATTTTCTTCTTCTTCCTCGTTCGCCTCCCATTAGATGAGCAGCCCGGTGTCCTCGATGAAGGCTGCCGTCCGTCACAGCTCCTCCAGGGTGCCGTACAGTTTGGCTTCCACTGCTGTCGGTACTGGGGATCGAGAGATGATTTTAGCGAGGCTGGCTGTATGTGTTCTGGCACCGCCCGCTCATTAAGTGTTAGTTTCAGTTTCTCAAGGAGGCATCACTGCGTTCGGACAAATCCATACACGCTGCACCACATCTGCTAGGCCATACAAAAGCATCTTCGGGATCCTGCTGTCGGTAATGCGGACAACATGTCCTGTCCAGCGTAGCTGGCACTAGATCAGCAGGCTTTCGATGCTGGGCAGGCCGCTCCTCTCTAGGACCTGGAGGTTGGAGACCCTGTCTTGCCACTTTATGCCGAGGATCTTTACAGTTACTTTACAGTAACCGCAACAGCAAAGTGAGAGCTGTAGTATCAATGGTTTCTCCCTTGCAGTGGAAAATCATTAACAGCTTAGTCTTTTGTGAAGACTATCACTCTCAAAATTGCACTGGCTGTTCGTGCTGCAGCCATGGCAGGCTGGTTGGCCTTCCGGGGAACCATCCCAAACGCCGACTGTCCTAAAACCCTCTTGGCCGAGAGAGTGGGGATATGACTTGGGCAAGACACTCTCCAATATGATCAAATTCTAGCCCAGGCAGCCGGGACAGCAGTTACCTCCTCTGCTGTTCTGATGGTTAAAAACGAACACGACTGACTATCATACAAGAAAGATAATTTCTCCTCAAAAAGTTATTACAAAAAACAACAACCCAACAACCCAACCTGTGCAAGTATCCAAGGACCCTCAACTTCTTGTGTACACTGTGGATTCTACGTGCAGTGAGAATTATTGGCTCGTCTTCTGTCGTTACAGGACAAACTAGGACACGGAGGTCAGGTAAGGGGAGAAGGGGGTTGGGAGAGGGGGGGGGGGGGTAGAGAGAGAGAGAGAGAAGGGGGGTGTGGGGGTGTGGAGAGGGACTCTGTCCGTATTGCCGCTGATCTCCGCGTGACGATAACAAACTTGCTCTTTGTGATCATTGGTTGTTGCAGAAGGCGCCTACGCACCTGTGGATGTGATCTCACGCGAAGATATGTGCTTGTTCTGAAATGTATCCCAACACAACGAAAGTGAGAGGTGGGAGGAGAGAGAGGGGAGGGGAGACAGTGAGAACGAGGGACAGAGAGACAGAGACAGAGACAGAGATATTGGAACAGGCAGAGATGGAGTGGTACAGAGAAGGATCAGGAAATGATGATAACTATGATGATGATGATGATGAAGATGACGATGATGGTGATGATGGTAGTGAAGATGACGACG
>NC_134900.1:37361799-37364299 GCF_041734735.1 Babylonia areolata
CCATATTGTATTTCTTTCTTTCTTTCTTTCATTTTCTCCCGCTCTCCATGCTCTGATCAATGACTCTTTTAGTTTGTTTCTTTAGTATGTTCGATTCATTGATTTGATTTCATTTCGTTTCCCTGGACACCAGGTATCACGTGGGAACGCAACGGCCAATCGCTGTTCTCCACGTCACGTGAGGGCGACACGTGTCACGTGCAGGCGGAGAGCGTGCTGGGAAGGCCCGCCGTGACGCAGCGAGACCTGGAAGACGTGACGTGTGTGGAGGATGACGCCTCAGTGCGTGTCACCATTCGCAACATCACCGTCTCCCCCAGGGGCGACCGGTGGCTGTGCTCCAAGTTCCCCTTTCTGGAGAGCAACCCGGTGTCTTTGCACAACTTTGGTGAGCTTCAGTTTCGGTTTCAGTTTCAAGGAGGTGTTGTTAAAGAGTGCGGAGTGATCTATATATATTACACCGCATCAGCTGTGGAAAAAAATAACACGCACGCACGCACACACAACAAGAACAACAACAAACAAACAAAAAAACCAACGTCAACAGCACAATTAAGGGGTTAATTTCTCAACGATGATGGTGACGGTGGTGGTGAGATATATTTTAAGTAATTGACTGATGATTAGATGGGTGTCTTTGGACATAGCAACTGTTTGGCGGATTCATTAATTACTCGGTGATAATGATGATGGTCATGATAACAATGATGATAATAAGATGTTAATTTCTTTTTATTCAAAGAATGGATCGATGATGTATTGTGAAAGTTCTTGCTTTAGACAACACGAATTCTATTTTGGATGGAAGTGACGCTGTCTGACGTGGACCTGAGCGTCACAGACCACTACCCCGATGACGTCAGCACGGGCATCCTGATGACGCTGGTGTGTCGGGCGTCCCCTTGCAACCCGCCGCCCACCGTCACGTGGCGCCTGACGCGCGGCGACGGTCACGTGCTCCCTCTGCCCGACCGGTCACGCACGCGCTCCCAAGTGGACGGCTACGGGCGCGTGGTGGTGGCTGCGGAGCTGGCCCTGACGGCGGACCCCCGCTACCAGAACGCTACGGCGTCGTGTAGCGCCTCCAACGCTCTGCCTGGGGGTAGGGGTGAGGGTGGGGGGTCTGGTGATAATGGTGAGGGCTGGATCACCTCGGAGAACGTCACCCTGAGCATCAGCAGTAAGTAGAACACGTCCTCTTTTTGTTCGTCTTGGTCTTCTTGTTTTTATACCTCCTCCTCCTCCTCCTTCCTTCTTCATCCTCCTCCCCCACCTCGCCCTCCATCTCCTCTTACTTATTTTGCTTGTTCTTGTTCTTCTTGTTCCTGTTCTTGTTGTTCTTCTTGTTCCTGCTACAGCTACTGCTGCTGTTGTTGTTGTCCTTGTTCTGCTGCTGCTGTTGTTGTTGCCCTTGTTCTTCTTCTTGTTCCTGCTGCTGTTGTTGTTCTTGTTCTTGTTCCTGTTGTTCTTGTTCTTGTTCCTGCTGTTGTTGTTCGTGTTGTTCTTGTTCTTCTTCTTGTTCTTGTTGTCCCCCCTCATCTGTGTGAAGAATTACTGGGGCGCCACACCCAGACCTCTCCAGGTCTGTGGGTTGTGTGTCAAAGCCCGCGTCCCTGCACATGGTTAAAGCAGATGACACAGTACACAAAACTCTCATTACCTCCAATAGCAGAAATTAATTCGTGCTGTAAAACACACCGACAACATACGAGGATTACAGTCATTCAGTGTGTTTGCGTGAAAACGTATAGAATATTCAAATGGTTTAACTTAAAGTACGCACGGACACACACACACACACACACACACACACACACACACACTGCACTACACACATACACACACGCACACACACGCACACACACGCACACACACGCACACACACTGCACTACACACACACACACACACACACACACACACATCACCCCTCCTCCACCAACCCCCCCCCCTCCACCCCCCGCCCCCTATAAACCCCCACTAATTTTCTCCCCCATCAACCCTGACAGGGCCCCCAAGGGTCCTCCTGACCGTCAGCCCGGCCAGCGAGGTCACGGAGGGCATGGCGGTGACCTTGACCTGCGGGGCGCACGGCCACCCGCGGCCAGAGGTGCGGTGGAGGAGGGAGGGGGGGTACCTTCCGGGTGGCCTGAGGGAGGCCCAGACCCCCATTATCCGCCTGAACCCTGCCAGGGCCCCGGACCAGGGGCAGTACACCTGTCGGGCCTTCAACGGGGTTCCGCCTGAGGTCTCCAACTCGGTGTTTCTCACCGTGAACGGTGAGATGTGTTCTTCTTCTGCTGCTGCTGCTTCATGTGCTTCTTCTTGTGCTTGGTGTTGTTGTTGTTGTTCTTCTTCTTCTTGTGCTTGTTGTTGTTGTTCTTCTTCTTCTTCTTGTGCTTGTTGTTGTTGTTGTTGTTCTTCTTCTTCTTGTGCTTGTTGTTGTTGTTGTTGTTGTTGTTCTTCTTCTTCTTCTTGTGCTTGTTGTTGTTGTTCTTGTGC
>NC_134900.1:37371799-37381799 GCF_041734735.1 Babylonia areolata
ACACACACACACACACACACACAAGAAAAAAAAGAGCATTGTTTATACTTTAAGGGTGTAATCATCATCATAATCGTCATTCCTGTTGTTGTTGATGTTGTTGTTGTTATATATTATTATTATTATCATTATTATTACTTTATCATTATTAACACTACTTACTTCACACCACTAAGCCACCGCCGATCCACTGCAGAGGTCTGCATGTTCTGGAACCAGCTGTACGGTTCCACAGTGCACCGTTCGTGTGCCACTAGTGAACTGTGGTACCATAGAGCTGTCAGACCGATGACATCCACTTCCACTTTCAGTAGCGCCGAAAGCGTGCAGACTGATGCAGCGCATATGGCCACCCCAACCACATAGTCCCGAGAGCACTTGACCGTTCATGTTTCAGTCAGTTTTTATAAATCCTCTGGTGACGGGCGCAATGGCCGAGTGGTTAAAGCGTTGGACATTCAATCTGAGGGTCCCAGGTTCGAATCCCGGTAACGACGCCTGGTGGGCAAAGGGTGGATATTTTTCCGAGCTCCCAGGTCAACATATTTGCAGCAGACCTGCCAGTGCCTGAACCCCTTAAGTGTGTATACGCACGCAGAAGATCAAATACGCACGTTAAAGATCCTGTAATCCATCTACACAGGAATTCTTTATCTAACATAAGTGTATATGTGACTCTCACACACACACACACACACACACGCACGCACGCACGCACACACACACACACACACACACACACACACACACACACACACACACACACACACACACGATCTTAATTTCTACACAGGAATTCTTTATCTAACATAAGTGTATATGTGACTCTCACACACACACACACACACGCACGCACGCACACACACACACACACACACACACACACACACACACACACACACACACACACACACACACACACACAGATCGCAGAAGACAACGAGAGAGGTGTGAGCAAAGCGAAGCACACAACACCACGTTTGTTTTTACACGTTCAGTGTTCATATGTTCGCTCACTCCTCCCCCTCCCTACTCTCTCTCTCTCTCTCTCTCTCCCTACTCTGTCTCTCTCTCCCTACTCTCTCTGTCTCTCTCTCTCTCCCTACTCTGTCTCTCTGTCTCTGTCTCTCTCTGTCTCTCTCTCCCTACTCTCTTTGTCTCTCTCTCTCTGTCATTGACCTCGGACAAAAGAAGCGTAAGGAGAACAAAGTGTTATTAAATCGTAGGTGAACATGATAAAGCCATAACCTCCATGAGTATGAAAGCAACAACCCGAACATATACCCAAGACCCCACCCACTTGAACAATGCATCCCCCACAAGCATAAAGATAAACGTGTTATTAATAAATCAGATTGTTGGTGAACATTGATAAAACCCTAACCTCCAGGGGTATGAAAGGAATCACCAGGACAGATTTCCAAGACTCCAATGCATCCAGCACCGAACAGAGGACTGAACAACATGATCATCTTCAGGACTTTTTGCCAGCAGCTCAACTTTGCTGTAGTCATCAGCATTACAGGAACCTTACAGGCCTTACTGCTCTGTCCAATACCATCATCTTAAATGAACAGACTGTAAATATATAGCACAACAACTTTATTGCTCAGTGTTTGTCTGTCCTTCTCTCTGTGTGGCAGAATGGTTAAGACGTTCAGCTGTCAATACAGAGAGTCCGTGAGGGTGTGGGTTCGAATCCCGCTCTCGCCCTTTCTCCAAAGTTTGACTGGAAATCAAAACTGAGCGTCTAGTCTTTCGGATGAGACGATAAACCGAGGTCCCGTGTGCAGCACTGCACTTAGCGCACTGAAAAAGAACCCATGGCGACGAGAGTGTTGTCCTCTGGCAAAAATATGTAAAAAGAAATCCACGCTGATAGGTACATACATATATTAGCATGCACTCAAGGCCTGACAAGCGCGTTGGGTTATGCTGCTGGTCAGGCATCTGCTTGGCAGATGTGGTGTAGCGTATATGGATTTGTCCGAACGCAGTGACGCCTCCTTGAGCTACTGAAACTGAAACTGAAACTGTCGGCTCAAAGCGGGCACCACTGCACACCACCGGAAGCGACTCAGCCAGGCAGTGCCGGGTCTGCTCTGGTGGGTGGTCCAGTGGGCACTCCGCACAGTGTGGACTGTGGCCACTGCGGCAATATCCACATTTCTCCCCCGTCCACTTCTCTGTGTGACTGGCGGAGTGAAGGTCCACGCCTTGTTTGGAACACTGGTCATTCCGTCTTGAGGTGGGTGGGGGGGGGGGGGGGGGGGTTGGCGAGGGGGAGAAAATTGCAGACATTGGCGCTTCTGCATATAACTTGCTGTCATAGAACGATAATTGTTTGTTTGTTTTTTTGCCTGATCTTTATTTATTTATTGAATTATTCCCAATTCCAAATTGCCGAACATATCAAGTAATATGCGTATGCGGAACAACGAAAGTGTTAGAATAGCAGAGAACTCTGACGTCTCATCCTCAATGCTGTCTCTGACGTCTCCATCCTCAATGCTGTCTCTGACGTCTCATCCTCAATGCTGTCTCTGACGTCTCATCCTCAATGCTGTCTCTGACGGTCTTCATCCTCAATGCTGTTCTGCGACGTCTTCATCCTCAATGCTGTTCTGCGACAGTTGTTATTTTTCTTTGCTCCCTCCCGGAGAAGTGAATAAACTGTCTGGGCTCAACAGAAAAAACAAGTTTCTTTTTTTTTTTTTTTAATTCTTAAATACAAACAAAGACTCCTTATGTTGTTTTTCGCAGCAGACAGTATTCTTGTTGGATATGAAAACCAGCAACAACATCACCAACAACAACTGTCTCGGACGCATAATCTTTTATCTGTCGTTCAAACCAATATGAGAAACCTAGCCTCAACTGTGACACTGGCCCGGAACTCCCTCCAGTTTATTTAATGATTAAAGTCTGTTACAACACCACAGTCAAAGGTACCTGTGGCCAGGAAACATTCTTGCAGCCATCAACGTGGTTCACTCACAGCCTGTCCAGCCTAAGACTGTCCTGTGTCAGTTCTGCTGAGAAAGATGGTGAAGGACCACTGAAATATACAGGTGAGTTCACACTTTCGATTCCGAGGAAAGGAAACTTTCACGTCGTACTTCTTTTCCACCGTCACGAATATCATTCTTACGGGTTCGGATGTCAGCCTGAACAGACTTTAATCATATTGTTTTACTTTTTTAGTAACATGCGCGAATCTTTAACAGTCAGATTTGGTGTAGAATGGAGGCTACGGATCTATCCGTACGCTTTGGCTCCTCCTTGAAACTGAAACTAAACACACATCAGGCACAAATGTGCGTCAGTAAGTCGTAGAGATACTTCAGAAGAGTGTTGGTTGGATATGAGTCGTGTTTAGTTACCCTATCCTCGTTTATAACCTTGTCCACAATGCAGCAAAGTCGTCCTTGTACTGCTCTTGTCTACTTTACTTTACTTTTTCCTTCCGCTTGTACCGGTGGGCGTCGCGGGGAGATGCAGTTGTCTGTCTGCAGCAAGGCGAGTGGCGTGGAGGAGGGACATCTCGTGGGCTCTGAGGGTGTCTGCCACTGAGTCGCTCCAGCGCCGTCTTGGTCTTCCTCTGGCTCTCCAGCCAGAGTATTTTGGTGTTGTATGCCCGAAGAGCTGGTTGGTTCAGAGGCATACGTGTGAGGTGTCCAAACCACTTGATCCTCTGTTGTTCTATGTGTTGTAGTACTGGTTTTGTTCCTACCATGTCTCGTATCACCTCATTCCTGATCTTGTCTCTCCTGGTCTTGTTCACTGCTTTTCTCAAGCATTTCATTTCACAGGTGACCAGTTTTCTCTCGAGGGCTTTTGTTAATTTAAGGACCATGTCTGGCACTGGTATGTGAGCGTTGGTCACCTGTTTCCAACCCCTCGTCCTCGTTGTGGGAGGTGGAAACAGGTAATGCTGGCCAAGGGGGCACTGGTGAAGCTGTGACTGGCTTAGCAGGCCGACAGTGGATAACAATTGCTCGAGACAATAAAAGGAGATACAAACGGACGACTCTTGTCATGACCTTGAAATCATTGTAACAGTAAATGGACGCAAGTTAGAAAGCAGAAAGATAATGATACATTGATATTTTGTGGAGAAAGATGATAAGAACAATACCTTGCTAAGATGTTGCTGATGGCTTCACTTGACGTTTTTGTTACCTCTGGAATTCAAGGAGTTAAAAGGTAGGCAAAACAAAAGGTGCCTACGATGATGACTATGATTCTGACACTTGGAGAAAGTCTATATAAAACGCTGAGTCGTGAAATAAGACTCACTCTGATAAGAAGTGTGAAGGTTTCTGACCATTGGTTCTTCCTCAGAGGATGTGATCAACGGAAACGACAGTGGAGGACCCTGCAAGACCCGAGAGAAGTTCTGACCATTGGTCAGCTGGAATGGTGGCCACCGTTGTTAACGGACTGTTGCTAAAGTGTTCTATACATACTCATTTCTCTCAGTTTACTTCCTTCTTGCTTTTGCGTCGTTGAAAAATCAACAACAACAAACTACCGTAAAACAAACACATAAATCCCAAATCAACATGGAGACAGACACACAGACACTAACGCACACACATTTATAGGTATACACACACATGCACGCACACACGTAAACACACATATACACATATATGCGCGCGCGCCCACACACACACACACACACACACACACTTATACAACCATAATGACAAACCTACATGCATTCAAGCACACATAAGTATACGCGTACACACACACACACACACACACATAAACAAACACACACACATTCACACAGACAGACAGACAGACAGACACACACACACACACACTCTCTCTCTCTCTCTCTCTCTCACTCACTCACTTCGTCGTGTCGCCTTATAATGAGGTCCTTTGTCAATCCGTACGATCGGAGACTGAGGTGGAAGGAAAGAAATAAAAATAGGTGAAATTGATTGTGTGTGTGTGTGTGTGTGTGTGTGTGTGTGCGTGTGTGTGTGTGTGTGTGTGTTTATGTGTGTGTGTGTTGTGTGTGTGTGTGTGTATGCTTGCGTGTGTGTGTATGTGTGTGTGTGTTGTGTGTGTGTGTGTGTGTGTGTGTGTGTGTGTGTGTGCGCGTGTGCGTGCTTATGTGTGTATGTATGCGCGCGCACGCGTGTGTGTTTATGTGCGTGTGTGTGTGTGTGTGTTTATGTGTGTGTGTGTGTGCGTGTGTGTGTGTGTCTGTGCATGTGTGCGTGTCTGTGTGCGTGTGTGTGTGTGTGCACGCGCGCACGCGCGCATGTGTGTGTGTGTGTGTGTATGCGTGCGTGTGTGTGTGTGCGTGTGGTGTGTGTGTGCGTGTGTGTGTGTGTGAGTGTGTGTGCGCGCGCGTTGCGAAATCCACTTAAAACAATGAAGTCTCTGTCTTGTATCAGCCTGTTTGTATGTCTGTGAATCGTTCTATCACAGGTCTGCACGTGTTCAGAAATAGAAAAAAAAAGAGAAATAATATTTGAAAAGATAACACACACACACACACACACACACACGAACGCACGCACACACACACACACGCTCTCTTACACACAATAACTTACACACACACACACACACACACACACACACACACGTATATTAGATTGTTGAGCCTTCTGATATACTTCACATGTGACTTGCATTTGCGGCAATGAAATTACCCGCGTGCATATCATCCATGCATGTGAACAGTTAAAACCATATTTACCTATGTCATTTACAAAATCTGCAGTTCCATCTGCTTCCATAAGAAATGTCTTATATTATGATAATCAACGTGTGTTTGAAATAGTTTAGAGTTTAATTTGGAGCCCAATTGGCTCTTTGTTGTGATTCTATTGGTTGACTAGTTAGTTTATTTTATTTCGTTTATATTCTTCTTCCTTTTAAAAAAATAAAAGCTAATTGATGAGAGAGGAACAGGGAAAGTAGTGACGATTTAAAGCATAGGTGGGGTGGGGGAGATGATGGATTTTCGTCTAAAATCACAAATGTGGATAGACGTTAAGCAAAAGAACGAACACACACACCTACACTTGCACACACGCACGCACACATACACATGGACGCACGTATGCACATTTTTATTCTCATCGGTGTTTTATTTTCTGACAAAGTGTTTGCTTTGAATGATTTCAACTTGTGCAACATGATCATCATTGTTGTCTTTCATCATTGTTGTCTTTTAAAACATTTTTTTAATTTATTTAATTTATTTATTTATCTATTTATTTATTTTATTATTTTTTTATTTATTTTTTTTTAACTATAGTATTATTAGTTAGTTAGTTAGTTAGTTTTTTTTTTGTTTTTTTTTTTTTCTCAAGGCCTGTCAAAGCGCGTTGGGTAACACTGCTGGTCAGGCAACTGCTTGGCAGATGTGGTGTAGCGTATATGGATTTGTCCGAACGCAGTGACGCCTCCTTGAGCTACTGAAACTGAAACTGAATCTGCAACATGAAATGCAATTCATAGGTACACAAATACAGACACAGATATACAGATACAGACACAGAAAAAAGCGCGCGCGCGCGCGCACTCACGAACACACAAACACACACACATTGGCCAACAGAATGAGGTAGACAGAAGGCTTCATATAATTATACGTACACACATACAACCCGCCTCCCCTACCCCTACCCCTACCCAACACCACACAGGTTTATTTAAAACTTGTCTCTTCTCTGTTCAACAACTTTGACGACAGCTTTTGCTCGGATTTAACACAACAGCAGGGAATTGAACTCACTCTCTCTCTGTCTGTCTGTCTGTCTGTCTCTCTCTGTCTAAATGACAACACCTTTCTTCTAAAACAAAAGGTTTCAATTAATGCACGTCAATGTTTGATTATCTTGTAGACGCACAGTGACTCTCTCTCTCTTTTTCTGTGTGTGTGTGTGTGTGTGTGTTTGCGCGCGCGCGCGCGCGTGTATGCGTATGTGCATGCGTGTATGTATGTATGTATATACGTATGTGTATTAACACATTTGTGTGCATATATATATATATTTTTTTTTTATGTGTGTGTGTGGTGTGTGTGTGTGCGTGCGTGCGTATGCGTGTGTATGCGTGCGTGTGTGCGTGCGTGTGTGTGTGTGTGTGTGTGTGCGTGTGTGTGTGTATGTGTGTTCGTGTGTGCGTTACGCACACGACTATAACAAATGTGTACATGTCTATGCACAGGCGTAAATAAACGTTTTGTGTTTGCGCCCTGCCTGTTCTGTAACTGTATTGATCTTTTCATGTAATTGTGTTCATTTCTTCTGTTTGTTTCTGTGTACCGCGGGCAGGATGTTTAAAAGAAAACACAACGTGCTTGCTTGTTCCACTTCCCTCGTTAACGAGATTCAGTCAGCTGTTGCCTCGGACTCTGATTAATGCTTGGGAACTTACTGTCAGCGTTCTATTGATCTCTCCACAAGACGTTTGTTTGCTGTTTTTGTTGTTGTTGGTTTGTTTACGTTCTGCAGTGATAAAGAACTCTGTGTGTGTGTGTGTGTGTGTGTGTGTGTGTGTGTGTGTGTGCTCGCGCGCGCGCGCGCGTGTGTGTGTGTGAGTGCACAAGTTCACCGAACGCGGGTCGTTTTCTTAGATTTTTTTTTCTAATTGCTTACGTAAAATGTGTCTTCCGGTTGTTGTTTTTTGTTCTTTTAAAAATTTCATTATTCGTGTACCTATTTGTTTCCTTGATTTGTTTTGTTTCGCTTTTGCTTATTGTTTGTATGTACATGTACACAAAAACTGATATATTTTCAGAATTCGCCAATCTCTCATTGCTCTCATGGTCTTGTCCATGGTGTTGGGTCTATGCGAAGGTCACGCATGTCCCCCCCCCACCCCCCCCCCCCACACACACACACACACGTGCGCGCGCGCTTTGCAGCGAATATGGATCGGTCCGTACGCTTTGACGCCTTCTTCAATGTGAAACTATTGTCTGACCTGCTAAGGCCTCAACCTCCTTTGTGTGTATAACGTATGAAGAAAACCAACTGCACACACCTTCCGCTTCTTCTTCTTCCTCTTCTTCTTCTTTCTCCCTCAACTCTGTGAAGAGTCACTGGGGGCCCCACACAGAAGGACTGTTCACCAGATTCCTCCAGGTCTGTTAGTTGTGTGTCAGTGTCTGGGTCTGTGCACGTGGTTTCTCTGTCCGTTCTGCAGTGCTGTCAGTCCATGGTTTGTTTTCTGCCCCCCCCCCCTCCGTCTCCCTCACTCCACAGTTGGAGGATTGTTTCAGCAAGATCACTGGATCTTGTTACGTGGCCATAGCAGCGTATCTTACTTTACTGAAGTGATGTCAGCAGATCCAGTGTGCTGCTTGATGTCTTACTTTAAAGTCCAGTGTGCTGCTTGATGTCTTACTTTAAAGTCCAGTGTGCTGCTTGATGTCTTACTTTAAAAGTCCAGTGTGCTGCTTGGTGGTCTTACTTTAAAGTCCAGTGTGCTGCTTGATGGTCTCACTTTAAAGTCCAGTGTGCTGCTTGATGGTCTGGCAGACTGGTTCATTGGTGATGTGATCAGTGTATCCGATGTTCAGTATCTTGCGATAAGATCTCTTTTCCATTGCTCGAAATCGTCTTTAAAAATCCGCAGTGAGGGTGGCATTTGACCTGAATCGCACCACACACACACACACACACACACACACAAACACACAGACCCACATATACCGACCCACACACAGAGATATGCAAAGTTCTCTTTATTCATTTCCATTTCTCTCTCCATGTGTTACTTTGTATGCACGTCTCTGTCTGTCTGTCAGTCTGTCTCTGTGCAGAAGTGCAGAATTTTCCTTTCCCTCAAGCAGCATCGTACTGAAAGAGACGCTGAACAGAGAAGGAGCAAGCACACGCCCCTGCCTGATGCTGTTGACGGTGTGAAAGCTGTCAGACAGGATGTCATCCAGTGATGACCAACCCGCTGGGCCCTCTGAGTGCCTGTGGACGTTGATGATGATCACCTCTGGTCACAGCAGAGCTATACTGGAGCATTCTACAGCTCGTCACGCATCACGGTTATCAAAGGCCTCAGTCAAATCCATGTCTTCTTCCTCTTCTTCTTTTTCTGGTTCTATTTCTTCCTGTTTATTTTTGTTCTCGTTGTTGTTGTGTTTCTTCTTCTTCTTCTTCTTTTTCTCCTTCTTGTTCTTCTTCTTCTTCCTGAGCTCTGTGAAGATTCACCAGTGGCGCCACCCGGAGGAACTCGCAGATCAACGTAGGTTGTGTGGAAACATACATTCTTCTCTGTACGTCTGTGTTTGTGTGGAAGGAGAGAGCTGCAGCAGAGACAGGGGGAAACAGATGTGATGCAGCAGAGACAGGGGGATGCTGCAGCAGAGACAGGGGGAAACAGATGTGATGCAGCAGAGACAGGGGGAAACAGATGTGATGCAGCAGAGACAGGGGGATGCTGCAGCAGAGACAGGGGGAAACAGATGTGATGCAGCAGAGACAGGGGGAAACAGATGTGATGCAGCAGAGACAGGGGGAAACAGATGTGATGCAGAAGTGACAGGGGGAAACATGCTGCAGCAGAGACAGGGGGAAACATGCTGCAGCAGAGACAGGGGGAAACAGATGTGATGCAGAAGTGACAGGGGGAAACATGCTGCAGCAGAGACAGGGGGAAACATGCTGCAGCAGAGACAGGGGGAAACAGATGTGATGCAGAAGTGACAGGGGGAAACATGCTGCAGCAGAGACAGGGGGAAACAGATGTGATGCAGCAGAGACAGGGGGATGCTGCAGCAGAGACAGGGGGAAACAGATGTGATGCAGCAGAGACAGGGGGATGCTGCAGCAGAGACAGGGGGAAACAGATGTGATGCAGCAGAGACAGGGGGAAACAGATGTGATGCAGCAGAGACAGGGGGAAACAGATGTGATGCAGCAGAGACAGGGGGATGCTGCAGCAGAGACAGGGGGAAACAGATGTGATGCAGCAGAGACAGGGGGAAACAGATGTGATGCAG
>NC_134900.1:37391799-37401799 GCF_041734735.1 Babylonia areolata
ATGGTGATGATGGTGATGATGGTGATGATGTGGTGATGATGATGATGATGATGATGATGGTGGTGGTGGTGGTGGTGGTGGTGATGATGATGATGATGATGATGAAAATGATAATAACAATAATAATAATAGAACTAACAACAACAGCAGTCATGATAACAATAACAATAATAATGATAATGATAATATAGATGTAGGAGGAGGAGGAGGAGAAGAAGAAGAAAGACGAGAAGAAGGAGGAGAATGAGGAGGAGAAAAAGACTACTACTACTACTACTACTACTACTACTACTACTAACAACAACAACAACAATTATAATGAGGGGGAGGAGGAAGAGAAGAAGGAAGAGCAGAAGTAGAAGAAGAAGGAGGAGGAGGAGAAGAGGAAGGAGGAGGAGGCGAAGAAGAAGAGGAAGGAGGAGGAGAATGAGGAGGAGGAGGAGGAGAAAAAGAGGAGGGAGGAGGTGGAGGAGGAGGAGAAGGGGAAGGAGGAGGAGGAGAAGAAGAAGAGGAAGGAGGAGGAGGAGAAGAGGAGGGAGGAGGTGGAGGAGGAGGAGAAGAAGCCACTGCGCTCTCCTTGGGGACAGCAGCCCGATTATGACACAGAAACATCGGTGGTGACAAAAAACGTAATGCTATATGATACAATACGGCAGGGCACAATGCCATAGAATGTAATACACTGCAATACAATACAATATAATGTAATACAATACATTGCATTTCAATGAAATACAATACACTACGTTTTTCATTCCAATTATCTTCCCTAATACTCTTTATTCTTCTTCTCATCTTTCTTCTTGTACAGCACTGCTGTTCGTCATGACCATCCTATTATGGGATGCAGATTAATTTATGGTACTATTATGGGATGCAGATCCATGTCTGGATGGAAGCTACAACGTGATCAACGACTCTCTCAGATCCTCGTCCAAGTACGAGAGGCTCAATTTTCATAAGCTGTGTGACCTTACCATGAAAAGTGGCTGGTATCGCTTTCTGCTCGACGGAGAGAACGCCGTCATACCCACCTGCTGTGTGAATGTGAGTTTCTGTGTGTGTGTGTGTGTGTGTGTGTGTGTGTGTGTGTGTGTGTGTTTTCTATTGTATTGTATTGTATTTCATTGTATTGTGTTGAATTACGTGAATGTGAGTTTCTCTGTATGTGTGTGTGTGTGTGTGTGTGTGTGTGTGTCTGTGTGTGTGTTCTATTGTATTGTATTGTGTTGTATTTCATTGTATTGTGTTGAATTACGTGAATGCGAGTTTCTCTCTCTCTGTGTGTGTGTGTGTGTGTGTGTGTGTGTGTGTGTGTGTGTTCTATTGTATTGTATTGTGTTGTATTTCATTGTATTGTGTTGAATTACGTGAATGTGAGTTTCTCTCTCTCTCTCTCTCTCTCTCTCTGTGTCTCTCTGTGTGTGTGTGTGTGTGTGTGTGTATGTGTGTGTGTCCTATTGTATTATACTGTGTTATATTTCATTGTATTGTGTTGGATTATGTAAATCTTTTTGTCACAACACAAAGAGCGATGTCGTAGTAGTGAGAGCGTCATCTTTGAATTTTCTGTATTTATTTGTCTTCCTGCCACTGTGCATAATTTTTTTTTCCTGGGACAGACTTTTGTTGCCGTTGGTACGTACTTTTATCTGCGGTAAGTGCATGCTGCATCATTATTGTTATTATTGTTGTTGTTATAATATGACCGGAGAATTGTCTGTCCTGGTTTTGGTGGGGTTTTTTTGTTTTTGTTTGGGCTGTTTAGTGTAAAAGGACTCTGTGTTTAACACAGAAAATTATTGTAGCAACGTTTTATTGTTGTTCGTTTAAAACGAAGTTTGAAGTTCTTTCACCCCTTCAGTGACAATACTAATACTAATAAGTATGATAATGATGATAATAATAATGATAAAAATAGTGATAATAATTGTGCCTAAAACTCAGCTTACATCACAGTTGGGCCAAACAGCAAAGTGAGAGCCGTATGATCAATGGTTTCTCCAGTGCAATGGGAAATCATTTACAGTTTAGTCTTTTGTAAAAGGACTATGACTCTCAAACAAGGAGGAAAGATTGTACTGGATCTTTACGGGCCTATGGGAACCATCCTAACGCCGACTGTCCTAACAAAAAAAAACCTCTTGGGCAAGACACTCTCCACCATAATCAAATTCTAGCCCAGATAGTCTGGACAGCAGTTGCCTCCTCTGCTGTTTTGATGGTCAAAGTCGGACACAACTGAAACAGTAATGATAACAACAACAACAACAACAACAATAATAATAACAATTATGCCAACCCCATCCATTTCCCAAACAGATCTACCACTGCTCTTAACGATAATGCTAATAATGCTAATAATAATAATAATAATACTATGCTAATAATAATAATAATAATAATAATGCCTCGCCACCCCCTATCCATTTCCCAAACAGATCTACCACTGTTTTTATTGATGATGCTAATAATGCTGATGATAATAATAATGCTGATAATAATAATGATAATGATGATAATAATGCCTCCCCACCAGCCATTTCCCAAACAGATCTACCACTGCTCTGAATAATGATGCTAATAATGCTGATAATAATGCTGATAATAATAATAATAATAATAATAATGCCTCCCCATCCCTCATCCATACCCCAATCAGATCTACCACTGCGGCACGGACGCACCAGCCTGGGTGGATCTCCAAAACAACGCGCTGCCCGCTGAATTTCGCGAGGTCTCCGCCCGCGCATGCGCACACTGGGGGGAGGACTGCTGCCGATGGGAAACCCCGATCATCGTGCGAAACTGCGGCGACTTCTTGCTGTACAAAATGCGGGGGATCGGCCACTGTGAGGTGGCCTTCTGTGCAGAGCCACAGGCGTGAGGCAGCAATGCCAGGTCCCCCTGCTCGCCTGTATCCCCTTGTTTCGCCTATTCCCGTTTTGCCTATTCCCACTTTCGCCTATTCTCACTTTTGCCTATTCCAAGTTTCGCCTATTCCCACTTTGCCTATTCCCAGTCGTTGCCCACTTTTGCCTATTCCCACTTTTGCCAATTCCCAGTTTCGCCTATTCTTTGATCGTGCCCCCCCCCCCCATGGCAACGTTAGTCCCGTGTCGCCGATCAGTTGGCCGCTTACCCGCACTCGCCCCCCTCCCCTCCCCTCCCCCCTCCTTCTCCTCCTGCACCCCTCTCACTCCCCCCCGCATATGCATATGCATGCATGTGGGTATATGTGCAAATATGTATATGCATAAAGGTGTGTGTGTTTGGGGATTAGTGTGTGCATATGTTGTGTGGGTGGGTGGGTGTGAGTGTGTGACAGTGTTCCCTTCATTATATTTTTTATGATGATGATGGTCCGTTGATTAGTATTATAATTAGTAGTAGTAGTAGTAGTAGTATTTACTGTTGTTATTATTGTTGTGTCTTATCGTTACTGTTTTTGTTGTCATGAGGACAGATTGGAAGACTAGGCAATGCCTAAAATCTTTATCCTTGAGTAATAAAGTTTTGAATCTCTCTCTCTCTCTCTCTCTCTCTCTCTCTCTCAATATACATGCACACACACTCTCAATACCTGACTGAGCGCGTTGGGTTTTCTGCTGCTGGTCAGGCCTCTGCCTTGTCAATGGCGTGTATTTTGTATTTGTATTTGTATTTGTATTTCTTTTTATCACAACAGATTTCTCTGTGTGAAATTCGGGCTGCTCTCCCCTGCGAGAGCGCGTCGCTACACTACAGCGCCACCCATGTATGTAGTGTGTCTGCCTTTGTCCGCACGCAGTGCCATCTCCTTGAAGAAACTGAAACTGAAACTGAAACTGACGAAAAGGAGGGGGATGGGTTCCACTTTGATAGCATGTGTCGATCCGAACTAGGCCAAATTTATTCCAGGGGGTTGTTTCAATGGATGGGGGCGGGGGGGGAGGGGGGGGGATCGCGCGTAAAAGAACCCACGGCAAGGAAAGGGTTGTCCCTGGCAAAAAAAAAAATCTGTTGAAAAATTCACTTCGTTAGGAAAACGAATAAAACTGCAGGCAGAAATAAAAGGGGGTGGCGCTCTTGGGGCACCGTCGCTCTCTCCCTGGGGAGAGCAGCCCGAATTTCACACAGAGAAATCTGCTGTGACAAGAAGGGTAATATAATACAATCCCATCCAATCCAATCCATTCCACTCCAATCCAACGAGTTGGGTCGGTTCCAA
This sequence comes from Babylonia areolata, assembly GCF_041734735.1. Classification (NCBI taxonomy): domain Eukaryota; kingdom Metazoa; phylum Mollusca; class Gastropoda; order Neogastropoda; family Buccinidae; genus Babylonia; species Babylonia areolata. Next base: position 37,396,010 of record NC_134900.1, read on the forward strand.
AAAGCTACGGTTTATCCCCGGGGGTCATTCTTGGCTGAGGAGGGTAAGCATAGCCTGCTACACCGGGTGCAAACAATGAAGAGAGTGGGGGCGTTTGTGTTTGGATTATTTAAAACACACACACACACACACACACACACACACACACACACACACACACAGAGGCACACACACACACAGAGGCACACACACACACACACACACACGCACACACACACACACTCACTCACGCACGCACGCACACACACACACACACACACACACACACACACAGAGGCACACACACGCACATACATATATAGACATACGCACCCACAAACACGCACAAACGCACGCACACACACACACACACACACGCACGCACGCACACACACGCACGCACGCACGCACACACACGCACGCACACACACACACACACACACACGCACGCACGCACACACACGCACACACACACACACACACACACACACACACACACACACACAACGCTATTTCATCCAAAGCTTGCGTTTTGACACGCTGCATCACAGCTGAGAAAATGTAATACCCTTCCCCTCCAAGCTTTATCGTGTTTCACAGTAAAAGACTCTCCACGTACAAAACCCTTAAGACAAGCTAACGCTCTACACTATCTACCTAATATGTTAACTCTTTCCATACGAACGGCGAAAGAGACGACGTTAACAGCGTTTCACCCCAATTACCATCATCAAAATATTGCAAGCGGAAGGCTTTTATACTGAAGAGGTGAATGTTGACAAAGAATACGACAATTCTGACGACGGAAGCTAAAGGTTGGGTCATTCAGACACCCACTGGACATCCGAGGGGTCTGTGTAGAGGAGAAGAGAAGACTGGCCGTACTGAGTGAATTAAGAATGAATAACATCTGATAAAATATTCATTTTGCTACGAGTATTTCATTTTCATTTTCAGTTTTCGCTTTATCAGAGCTTTGGCTACGAAATCCCAGCACACACACCCCACCCCACCCCCTCTTTTATGAATAAAACTCTGACAAATTCAAATCAAAATTTTGCAAATAACTGATAAATCTTTTTTCAGTTCCATTCCTCTTTGCCCTAATACTGATCGAGATTCAATGTTAGAATTTTTCTAAGATGTACCGATCAAAATTCAATTTTAAAATGATTCAAAGAAGTACTGATCAAGATTCAATGTTAACAAAATGATTTTCACTGCATTATCCCCCCGACCCCCACCCCCTCTCTCTGTGTCTGTCTGTCTGTCTGTTGTTTTCTCTGTAGTATGTTACTATCTTCAGCATTAACTATGCATTTGGTCATGCATGTTATACGAATGCTTTCGGAATAAATCTCTCTTAATAAAAAAACTAACGAAATTTTTTTCTTTTGTGATCTTACTGACATACAACGAGATTCAGAAACTGGGTAAAAAAAAAAAAAAAGGTTGTTGGATGCTGACTTATGGCCATTCAGTGTGTGTGTGTGTGTGTGTGTGTGTTGTGTGTGTATGCGCGCGCGCACGTGCGTGTGCCTGTGGTTGTGCCTCTGTGGTTGCGTACGTGTGTGTGTGTGTGTGTGTGTGTGAGCGCGTGTGCGTGTATGTGTGTGAGAGAGTGTGTGTGCATGCATGCATGCATGTCGATCTCTTTATTTAGATAGTCGTTCATGGTCATCATGCAGTAAGCGATAAGAAGTTTGCACAAACCATTCGCTAACTAAAATGAAGCCGCCTCTTTTCCCTCCTTTTGGCATCAGAAGGAACATCCCACCGGGGAAAGGAAAGTGGGGCACACGTGCAGCCATACCCATCCTCAGAAACCACGGACATGCTTCTGATGTTGACCATTCCATCAATGGTTCTTCAGAGGATAGGAAAATGGTAACATGAGCACAAACACGATAATTCAAATACCCAATAAAAATATGATGACAGCCAGGAATCCTAAACAAAACTAAACATCGAGCAACTCGCATTCCAAGCGCTGAAAAAAACAACAACTAATGCAACATAGAAAGTTATCAGTTATCAAGTCCAAGACAAGACAAAAGGATATTCGAGAAGATGCAAGTGCTTCGTTTAACCCCTTAACTGTTGCTGATATCCACAATAAAACAGAAATCCCATCGGGCAACTCACGTGTCCACAGCCCACCAGAAAGATGACAACATAGCAAGAAAGTCCTATAATCAAGTACAGAAGAAGACCACACAAAAAAATAGATAAATAAAAAAACAATGAATAAATGGATAACAGAACAAGTATGTTCAGTGTGTTCTTTAACCCCATAAGTGCTGCTTAAGCGTATGCTCGTCAGTGAAGGGCTGTTGCCTGACTGTGAAAAGGTTAAGGTTACAGGTCAGGACGTGCATCGCCATTTTCTTTTAAATTTTATCGGGACTCCTTCCTCGTGGGACTGCGTAACTGTTGTTCAGCCAGATCAGTAATTCACTGAACCACACACAAGAAGCACACCATGTACTTCAGATTCACCCCGCAGTGGTTCCCTTCCATCGAGGTACGGCAGAGAAGAAGAAGAAGAAGAGGGGGGAAGAAGAAGAAGAAGGAGGAGAAGAAGAAGAGGAGGAGGAGGAGGAGGAGGAAGAGGGGAGGAAGAAGAAGAAGGAGGAGGAGAAGAGGAGAAGAAGAAGCAGAAGAAGAAGAAGAAGGAGGAGGAGGAGAAGAAGAAGAAGAAGAAGAAGAAGAAGAAGAAGAAGAAGAAGAAGAAGAAGAAGAAGAAGAAGAAGAAGAGGGGGGAAGAAGAAGGAGGAGGAGAAGAAGAAGAGGAGGAGGAGGAGGAAGAGAGGAGGAAGAAGAAGAAGGAGGAGGAGGAAGAGAGGAAGAAGAAGAAGAATAAGAGGGGGGAGGAAGAAGGAGGAGGAGGAGGAGAAGAAGAAAAAGAAGAAGAGGGGGGAAGAAGAAGGAGGAGGAGGAGTAGGAAGAGAGGAAGAAGAAGAAGAAGGAGGAGGAGGAGGAGGAGGAATTTTAAAACGCTATTCCTTTTATTTTCGGCTTCATTGCAGGAACTGGCGTGCTTGATCAGTCCCGTGACACCAGTGTACATGGAGCTGTAAACGTCAGGTCGCCAGAGGACCACTAACCAGAGGAGACCTTGCCATGCCGAAGAATCACTTCAGTGGAGTTCAGGGGTGTGGGGGCTGGGGCTGGGGGCGTTGGGTGGGCGTCTGTTCTCATAAAAAAAACAAACGCGTTGTACCATCCACATACGCACCCCCCTGACGACAATTAATACTCGTCAGACTGAGTGAGTCTCCCCTCTAGAATGGAGATTGCTATCACGTCCTTCTGACGACTGTCTGGCGCGACAGCCGAGTGGTTAAAGCACTGGACTTTCTTCTTCTTCTTCTTCTTCTGCGTTCGTGGGCTGCAACTCCCACGTTCACTCGCATACACACGAGTGGCCTTTTACGTGTATGACCGTTTTTACGCCGCCATGTGGGCAGCCATACTCCGTTTTCGGGGGTGTGCATGCTGGGTATGTTCTTGTTTCCATAACCCACCGAACACTGACATGGATTACGGGATCTTTAACGTGCGTATTTGATCTTCTGCTTGCATATACACACGAAGGGGGTTCAGGCACTAGCAGGTCTGCACATATGTTGACCTGGGAGATCGTAAAAATCTCCACCCTTCACCCACCAGACGCCGTCACCGTGATTCGAACCCGGGACCCTCAGATTGACAGTCCAACGCTTTAACCACTTGGCTATTGCGCCCGTCGCACTGGACTTTGAATCCTAACGTCCTGAGTTCGAACCCAAGCTGAGTCTGGTAGGTGGGTGAAGGGTGGGCATTTTTCCGATCTCCCAGGTCATCACGTGTGCAGACCTCTCTGAACCAGCTTCGCATGTGTACACAGGGAGAACATCGAATACGCTCGTTGAAGATCCTGTTGACTATCAATGTCAGTGTTCGGTGGGTTTCGGAAACACCCCCGTAAACGGTGTATGGCTGTCTACATGGCGGGGTAAAAACGGCGGCGACACACGTAAAATCCCACTCGTATATGCGGGGAGGCAAAATTGTACTTGCTCTTAGTGCTGCAGCCTTGTGGGCTCGTTGGCCTTTGGGAACCATCCCAACGCCGACTGTCCTAAAACCCTCTTGGCCGAGAGAGTGGGGATGTACTTGGGCAAGACACTCTCCACTATAATCAAATTCTAGCCCAAATAGTCGGAACAGCAGTTGCCTCCTCTGCTGTTCTGATGGTCATAGTCGGACACGACTGACTATCATATATATATATATATACACGCGGATGAACTTGACAGTTGCAGCCAACGAACGGAGGAGAGAAAAGCCTTCATCATCTTCACAGAGCAGACGAATGAAAATGATGACGACGACGACGATGATGATGATGGTGGTGATAATAATGGTGAAGAAGAAGAAGAAATTGTCATATGTTGTGCTGTGTTGTGTTGTGCTGTGTTGTGTTGTGCTGTGCTGTGCTGTGCTGTACTGTACTGTGCTGCTTTTTGTCGCAACATTTTTCCTGTGTGAAACTCGAACTCCTTTCACCGGTCAGAGCGAGTCGCTACAGTACAGCACCACCAATATATATTTCTTATTCTTTTCTCTGGCTTGCAAAAGAGTTTATTCTATTCTAAAAGCGGATTTTTCTTCATACTCATGCCAGGGATAACACCTTTGTTGACATGGGCTATTCTACTTCCGCGAAATGCATGCTGCTGCACAAGGGACCAAGCTTTATCATCTCACCCGAAATACTAGCACCCAGACCACCACTAAAGGTCAAGTGAAAGGGAAGGGGTGCGAGGGGTTGGTGGATTGGAGGGGTGGGGGTGTGGGTGGGGCCATCTTCGTCTTAGCGTTCACAGCTGAACCTTCACTCCTGTTCTGGCGATGAATGACGTTGTTTTCTCGAGTGGGCGAAGTGAAAACATACAGGGTAAAAAAAAACCCCACAAAACAACAACAACAAAACAACCAAACTGTTCCGCAACAGCCGATTAGTTGAAGCGTTAGACTTTCAATCTGAGGGTCCCGGGTTCGAATCTCGGTAATGGCACATGGTGGGTATAGGGGGGAGGGGGGGGGAAGAGATTTTTCTGATCTCCCAGGTCAACATATGTGTGCAGACCTGCTGGTGCCTGAACCCCCTTCGTGTGTATCCGTAAGCAGAAGATGAAGTACGCATGTTTAAGATCCTGTAAACCATGTCTACGTTCGGTGGGTGATGGAAACAAGAACATACCCAGCATGCACACCCCGGGAATCGGAGTATGGCTGCCTATATAGTGGGACAGATAAAAGCAAAACGGTGACACATGTAAAACATTAAATGTCTGTATGAGTGTGTAGGTATATGTATGAGTGACTGAAACCGGACTGAATGACACAGGAAACGAATGATGAATGCCCAATGACATCTGTCAGTCGGCTCTACCCAGGTAGGCAGCCTGTTGTGCAAAGGACTCTGTGTTTATAGATCGCTTAGAGCTTGGACTCCGACCGAAGATAGGCGTTATATCAGTATTCGTATCATCATCATCATCATCATCATCATCATATGGGATTCGAACACGTGGACACATACTTTCTAGTTGAGGGCATTGCCACCAGGCCTACCACTCCACTTAACTCTTTTTTAATTTTAATTTTCATATTTTTTAAATTCAAAGTTCACGTTATAACAGACATGCATACACACAATTATGTACAATGATAATGACATGTAAAGATAGCTCCACTTTTACTGTCTGTTCTATCCTTTTTTTCATTCATGTTTCGCATCATAACAGACACGTATACATACAC
>NC_134900.1:37406799-37419299 GCF_041734735.1 Babylonia areolata
ATCTCGGATTTGGTAGTGAACTGTCTTCCTGATGGCAAGTGACCCAAACATAATATACAGACTGCAAAATAGCCCCATGGACAATACTGGCTGCAAATAGACTGCGAAAGAAACCTCAAGAACAACAACAACAACAACAACGACAGGAACAAGAACAACAATCATCATCATCATCATCATCATCAATATCATCAAATCTATATATAAAAAAAAAATTAAAAATCAGCATCATAATCATCATCATCATCGTCCTCTTCTTCTTTACAATGGCACGTCAGTCACACACAACCCACAGAGAGAGAGAGAGAGAGGGGGGGGTAGGGGGTCGAGAAGACGACTGGTGCAGGAACGCAAAGAGTACAGCAATTGACTTTCATTCAACTTTCCCATGCGAGGTCAGGTCTGCGGCTGAATGGGTCTTGGAACACAACACACACACACACGCACACTGAGGGAGAGAGAGAGAGAGAGAGAGAGAGAGAGAGAGAGAGAGAGAGAGAGAGAGAGAGTACTGGACAGTTCAGCCATTGCTGACACTGTTCAGGACAAAAGTGGAATCTGTTGTGTAGTGAGACAGACGGAGGGTATCACTGCTAGTCACAAAGACAGAACTAAAAAGGTGGGGATTTTTACTTCTTTTTATTTTTATTTTTATAGAAGTCTGCCCGGAACAACAGCATTTTTGTTGTTGTTGTTTTGTTAAGGTGTATTATTTTACGTGCGCGAAGTGTATTGCGTTTTTACTAACAAAGTGGATTTTCCTACAGAAATTTACCAATGGGTGACCCTCTTGCCGTGGATTATTTTACCTGCACTGTGCGCAAAATTAATATGTGAAAGTGTGTTTGTTTTATTTTGTTTTTGTTGGTTTGGGTTCCTTTTTTTTTTGGTTATATTTTCTTTGCCATCAAAGTTGATTTTTCTTTTGAAAAAAGTTTTGCCAGGTACAGCCGCTTCGTTGTCTTCGATTCTTTTACGTGCGGCAAACAGCGTTCTGCACACTGGGTCTCGGTTTATCGTCTTGTCCGATTGACCAGCACTCATGACCACCACACAAGAATTCACGAAAAGGAGGGGAATTTAAAAAAAAAAAAAAAATTAAATGCCGGTCAGTCTGTCTTAACCAAACAGCTGGTGTGCCCAGAGTAAACTATTATGAGCACAATACCAAATGTTATTCATATTTATATTAATTACATGAAATATGTAACATTTCCATGTGCCCCCACGGGGTTTCCAGAAACAAACTTGTCTTGTCTTGTCTTGTCTTGTCTCTTCGCTCCCTTATATTTCCCAGTTCCATCTGCAGTTCCGTCTATGTCTTCAATAACCAAGGAATCACCACAAGCACCACCAACAGCAGCAAGTCGGTTAACTGGTGATGACTGACGCAGACCACCCCATGCTAATGACTGCATTTCGGGAGTTTTAGAAATGAGGGTTTTTCTTTCACTCCTCCTCCGCACAAATCAAACAGTCTTGAGAAATAAGCGAGTTAAAATTTATCACAATTAAATCAATTAAACATTAAAAAAAAAAAAACCCACCTACATATCCAAATACAGTGTAATAAAATAATTGATAAAACCACCCACGCAACACTGGTTCCACATTACAGTGAACCATGTGAGCCGCACACAACACTGGTTCCACATTACAGTGAACCATGTGAGCCACACACACAACACTGCTTCCACAGTACAGTGAACCATGTGAGCCGCACACAACACTGGTTCCACATTACAGTGAACCATGTGATCCACACACATAACTCTACTTCCGCAGCAGTGAACCATGTGAGCCACACACAACACTGCTTCCACATTACAGTGAACCATGTGAGCCGCACACAACACTGGTTCCACATTACAGTGAACCATGTGAGCCGCACACAACACTGGTTCCACAGGTCAGTGAACTATGTGATCCACACACACAACACTGGTTCCACATTACAGTGAACCATGTGATCCACACACAACACTGGTTCCACATTACAGTGAACCATGTGAGCCGCACACAACACTGGTTCCACAGGTCAGTGAACTATGTGATCCACACACACAACACTGGTTCCACATTACAGTGAACCATGTGATCCACACACAACACTGGTTCCACATTACAGTGAACCATGTGATCCACACACAACACTGGTTCCACATTACAGTGAACCATGTGAGCCGCACACAACACTGGTTCCACAGGTCAGTGAACTATGTGATCCACACAAACAAGACTACTTCCACAGTTCAGTTAACCACGTGAGCCGCACACAGGACAGTATGAAAGTCACCGGCCGTTTGGCAACAATCACGACCAATGCCACGTAAAGATTCTTTTGAGATGACGTCATGGCATTGCGTCATGATTATATCCACGCCATACACAGTGAAGGAAAGGCAAAAGCATTCAAACGACAACAATTTTTTACCTATCATTGCAAACACTCAAAATACAAACACCCTTCTGTATTTGTATTTGTATTTGAATTTGTATTTCTCTTTTATCACAACAGATTTCTCTGTGTGAAATTCGGGCTGCTCTCCACAGGGACAGCGTGTATCGCCACCCTTTAAAAAAAAAAAAATTACTATTATTTTTTTTTTTTCCTGCCTGCAGTTTTGTTTGTTTTTCCTATCGAAGTGGATTTTTTACAGAATTTTGCCGGGAACAACCCTTTTGTTGCCATGGGTTTTTTTACGTGTGCAAAGTGCATGCTGCACACGGGACCTCGGTTTATCGTCTCATCCGAATGACTAGCGTCCAGACCACTACTCAAGGTCTAGTGGAGGGGGAGAAAATTTCGGAGGCTGAACCGTGATTCGAACCAGCGCGCTCAGATTCTCTCGCTTCCTAGGCGGACGCGTTACCACTAGGCCATCACTCCATGTCGATACAAAAACAGGACTGATAAGCTATTCGTCACACACGTTAGTGACAATGATATAGGGTGTATTAACATCGTCGCATCATGGTCCTTGTATCTGTTAAGCTGACCATTCGCTCTGCCTCTCCGTGATGTTCTCTGCAAAAATGAATATTCATGGTCCGTGTAGCCACGAAGCGCCTCAACTTTAGGATGGCAGTTTCAGTTCCAGTTTCAAGGGGGCGTCAAAGCGCAGAAGACTGATCTATACACACGATATACACATCTGCTTTAAAAAATAAAAAAAAAATCGAGAAGCAGGACCTACGCACAAAGCCAGCAGGCTGATAAGGCCTTGACAGCCTTCCACCAGGACTGCAGATGTCAGTGCATAGTCTTCACTTTGCGGGTCCTTGCAGGAGACAAACTTCCTCGCCTCATGGAAAGGCTCCAAGAAGTTACCAAGAGAAAACGAGTAGTCCTGCAAAGGATGGCAGCCCATTGCGGAATCCCAGGCAACGAAGCGGCATTACTCAGAGCAAGAGGAAGTCAGCCAGAAAACAGCGTCAGCTTTGCAGGGAAGAGGACCCTCGTGAAGGCAGTGCTACGACCAAGAACCAAGAGGGATGCTTGTCACCTTGAAAGCAGGCAGCAGGTGGTGATCATGAGATTACGAACTGGCCATTGCCGTCTCAGTACCCACCCGTTCAGGAAGATGAAGCTGGCACCATTACCCACCTGCTCCTGTAGTCTCGAAAACCAAACACCAGAACACATTCTTCAGGCCTGTCCCCTCCTGAAGGGGCTCAGAGACACCGTATGACCGACACCAACCCTATTGCACACCAAGCTCCAGACAGGACTTGCAGAGAACGATGTCATTCATCAGGCAGGATTGGCGACACTGTGAAAAAGTGGTGGAGAAGAAGTAGAAGAGGAAGAAGAAGAAGGAGGAGGAGGAGGAGAAGGAGGGGGAGAAAAAGGAGAAGAAGAAGAAGAAGCAGAAGAAGAAGAAAGAGCAGAAGGAGTAGAAGAAAAAGAAAAAGAAGAGGGCTGCGTTAGACCTACGCTGACGGAATCTTGTGTTCCTGGTACAGCCGCTCAAACCTAGTATGGCCGCTCAAACCGGACGGGTGGACGGGTGGAGGCCGGACAAAGCTAGATGCACTGGTCCTCCAGGTTCGGGGCTTGAACACGGGACTAACAACCAGATCCCGTGAAAAAAAAACAAAAAAAACCCCCACCTTTTTGTTTCGGAAACAGCAACAGAAGTAACCAACACTACTGTGTGTCACGGGCCTCTAAGGTCATCGGAAGAAACTTGAAGACCCTGAGGCACACCTGGGGTACCACTCACAGACTGGCCCCACACAGACAAGAGTGGCGGTACTCAGTCCTTCTCTCTTCTTCTTTACGTTACACGACCAACACCGACATGCCGATGACTCTGTCGTCAATGATGTATAGTGGGTGTTTTCGTGTCTCCATAACCTACCGACCACTGGCATGGATTAATAGATTTTTAATACGCGTATTTGATATTTTGCATACGAATACACGAAGGGAGGTTCAGGCATGAGCAGAGCAGGTCTGCAAATATGTTGATCTGGGAGGTCGGAAAAATCTCCACCCTTCACCCACCAGATGCCCCAAACCGGGGATCGAACTCAGGTAACTCGGGCGAGAACCCAGCGCCCTAACGATTCGGCTCCTCACCCATCAATCCGCTGCTGTCCTTCATGCCAGAGGGTGTACTGGGCAGTAAGTAAGTAGTTGCGCGTGAGGACGAAAAAGGTAGGCTATGAAAAAAAAGAACAAAAAAATATAAACAATTTCAAACATACCATGTTTTCTTTCCTAACAGAATGGGCTTGAGCTCTGAGCGTGGAACACAGGCACCGGGCACACCATGAACAACAGCACGGACCACGGTGCCAAGGGCCACCACAGCATTCCAGCGGACTGGGCAGCAGGCAGGACACTGTCCACAGAGACACGCGTCGCCCTGATCCTCTGGCAAGCCTGGCCCCCCTGCCTCATACTGCTGGGCACCTTCGGCAACGTCGCCACCATCTTCGTCATGCGTCGCATCAAGGACAGCAACTCCTCGCAGCACGTCTTCCTTATGGCCCTTGCCGTGTCGGACCTCTGTTTGTTGTACGTCAGCGTGTTGCGTCAGTGGCTGTACTACGCGTTCCACGTGGACATGTACGACTGGCACGTGGTGGTGTGCAAGGTGTGCTGGTGGCTGATCTACGGAGCCAGCACCACGTCTTCTTGGCTGCTGACCTGTGTGACGGTGCAGCGAACCATGGCCGTCAAATGGCCACACAGGATGAGAGTGGTCTGCACCTTGCAGAGGACCCGGGTCGTCATCGGTGCCGTGGTGACGTTTGGCTGCACTCTGCACGCTCACTTCCTGTTCGGGATGGTGATGTCATCAGACAGCACGTGCAGCTTCGTGTCAGCCGGGTACGAGGACTTCATCACACGGGTCTGGGCCTGGGTGGACCTGGCGGTCTTCACCCTGCTTCCCTCCCTTTGTCTGATGGTGTGCAACGTCGTCCTGTCCTTCACCTTGTACAAGGCCACCTCTACCACCTCCATGACCATCCATTCCGTCACAAGTGCGAACACGACCAACGTGAACACCTCACGGAGGAAAGCGGCTTCCAAAACGACGGTCATGATTCTGGCGCTATCCTGCACGTTCCTCATTCTGACGATGCCAGTGTGCGTCTATCTGATCTGGGATTACTATGCCTACATCAACTCTGTGGAAAGCACCAGGCTGTGGACCAGAAACGCCTTGTCGTTCGCTGTGACCATGTTGCTGTGGTACACCAACAGCTCCGTCAACTTCCTCCTCTACTGCTTCACGGGAACCAAGTTCAGGAGTGAGTTCCTGAACTGGATCCGCTGTGGCACCAAGGTCCAAGCTAATTCGGTTGATAGTTCTTCGTTTTCTGGGTGTGCACGTGGAAAGAAAGGTAAACAATAGTGACCATGGTTAGGTTTCATTTCGCTTCAGGATTTCACCTCATTTCAATATTAGTTCTCTGTACAAAACACACCGCTAAATTGTTGTTGGAAACTATCGCATATTTATCGTTAGAAAGACATCTGAAGTTCAACTTAAGACGTAATACATACAGCGGATATGTGAATGACTACTTGGAATTCTTGAGCTGGATTTCCTGTAGCACCAAGTTTCAAACTAAAACAGCCGTTGGTTGTTCATTTTCTGTGTGTTAAATTGGAGTTTCACTTTCAAGGAGGCCTCCAAGCTTGTGGACTGATCCATGCACACCAAACCACATCAAGTGGGAAAAGAAAGACTAACGGAAGTGAGTACGGCTGGCATATTCTATCGGAATTTGACTTGATCTGTTTTAATACTGTGGAAGAAATAACATCGGATGAAAACAACGGACATTAGAAATAAGCTGATTGCTGAACAGGGGATGGGGATAAATATGTTCCTCCCTCCACCCAGGTGTAAACGGGTACCTGACTTTGCTCGGGTAAGGTTAAAACGGCGGAAGGAGAGGTTTGGGCCCTATGACGTCACTTTCCCTGTGACCATAAAAGGATGTAGGACCTTTGACCTTTCTTTAAAGCGGGTAAAGAGGTGGTGTGGGATGCACCTCAGTAACTCTGACAGTTGGTTCTGAGATGTCCTAGAATTGCCAGGAGGTCAATAATGGGACATTCCAGACTTCTTTGGGGGTTACGCCGAACAGCTGTCACACTGCTTCGTTAATATAGGTTGTCTGATTCCAGATACATAAAGAAGAAAGCTTCCTTACACAGAATCGAAAGGTTGAATTTACATTTCAGCGATAACAAGTAACAATCAAGTTCTAACTTTCGATTCTGAGCGAGGGAACTTTCTTCTGTTGCCACAGTGACTTTCCACGTGTGCGGAGCATGCTGTCAGGCGACCACAATGACCAGTGTTGATTGTTAGTACGTGTGAGCCGTGCCTTAGTTAGCAATCTCCTTAGTTCATTCTCAAATGTTTCCAATGTGCGTTTTGCTAAACGTTTTTTTAAACATTTCGTTTGCTCTTTGCTTTGCACTTAGCTATTTCATCACATAGTCGTAGGGAAAAAAAGGGTTTTGTAGCCTGTAGGTATCCAAACAGCAAGAAACACCCGTACCCTTTAGAGATATGAATTGCGCAAAGTCAGTGTCTGTCTCTAGTGATACGGTCGTGTTTATACTTTGACCTGCTACGAGAGAGGGAGAGACAGGGACAGAGAGAGACAGGCGGACAGACAGACAGTCAGACAGACAGAGTGAGACAGGGGGAAACAGACAGACACACAAACTGACTGACTGACTGGTATGCAAACAGGCAGGTAGACAGGCACAGAGACAGTCAGACCGATAGTAAGACAGACTGACTGACTGACGGACTGACAGGCAGGCAGTCAGCCAGCCAGACAGACAGAAAGACAGAGCGCGCAAGAACAGACGGACAAAATATGGCACTTTGCTATTGTTACCAAGAACCGACATAGAATGTTCATGATGTGCACCAAATAATTAAGCAAAATATTCTGTCATGAAGACAGCCACACTTTGTTTTCGGGGAAGGGGGGGGGGGGTGCATGCTGGAAATATTCTTTTTTCTTCAACAGCCCACTGGACACTGTCGTGGACAAAGGGATCTTTAACGTGTGTTTTGACTTTCTTCATGCGTGTACACATGAAGCGGTTTCCGGCACCGGCAGGCTTGAACCTCTGTTGCCCTGGGAGATCGGAAAAGCAATCTCCACAGTTAACCCGCCAGACTCTTTGGAACACAGGCCTCTTAGATTCTTGAAGCCCAATGCTTCTGAAAATGCCAGAACATGGATATTAGAATTTTAGTAAGCTGTGCAGTTGTACTGACATACCACTGGAAACAGCCTTGAATGAGACACATGTGGGAAGATTGTGAAATTTCTCTCCTTTCATCAATCGATAACACTTAGCGCGTTGGGTAGTTTCACAAGTTTCATCAATATATAACACTTATTAAGCCCGCTGGGAAGTTTAGGTTTGTACGTCTGACAAACCGATCTTACGACTAATTGCTTTCCGCCTTGAAAAGAGAACTATGGATTAAACGTTTAAGTCTAATGACAAAGACGTGACACGGGCATACGTATAACACACATACCTGCCAGGTTTCCACCACAGAGACTCTCCACTGCCGGGTGGTTCAGCGATATCATACGTTGTTCCGCACTCTGGTGTCACGTCCACGGACCAGTCCGCACGTTTTGACGCCTCCTGGTATCTGAAGCTGAAACTGTGTTCAGAAAAAAATAATCAGAAACAGCAACGTCAACAACAACAACAACAACGACAAAAAAACAACGACAAAAAGCAAGGCTTCTAATGGACTTCGGCTGCTAACCGCTATCTATTGGTGAACAAGTGCTGACTGGTATGTTCAATGGATAAAACAGTGCTCTCTCTCTCTCTCTCTCTCTGTATATATATATATATATATATAATATACATATATATATAACAATCATTCATTTATTCATTTATTTATTCATAGCAATAACATTCAAATATGAAAATTCGCATTTTAATCTGATGTCTACAAACACCAGTACGTGGGACGGGACATTAATGAGATGTGATTCTCCCATTCCTGTGTGTTCACATGCCTAGGTACTGACACTGTGTGCAAACATTGCGTTGTGAGCATTGAAACTGGCATGGACCATGTTTATGTTTACTGTCATATTATATTTTCTGTCATGCCATCAGTCTAATCGTCGCCACGGCAGCTCAAAGAAACATTAACGTCAGTAAATATAATTTTATATCCACTGAAAAACACCCATCACAACATCATTGAAATTGTGTATTGTTCACCAATCAAACGGGTAATAATTAATGACATGCTTGAGCACGATATAAGCTGCTAGCTTGGTGTGTGTGTGTGTGTGTGTGTGTGTGTGTGTGTGTGTGTGTGTGTGTGTGTGTGTGTGTGTGTGTGCGCGCGCGCGCGCGCTATGCTTTTTGAATAAAATCAATATTTGAACGAAACACACTACTCATGTTTTGACGACAGACTGGACACCAGCTAGGATTGAACACAGGTCTGTCGCAGCATGAACATCGCTGCCACAGGGGAAGGACGGCCACAGAACACCACACACACAGAGTGGAGGGGCGATGCACTACCCCCACACAACCACGTCACCACCCTGCTGTGGCAGACATGGGCGCCGTGCCTCCTTTTGCTGGGGGGCTTCGGAAACATCGCCACCGTCTTCGTCATGCGTCGCATCAAGGACAACAACTCCTCGCAGCACGTCTTTCTTACGGCCCTTGCCATGTCGGACTTTTGCTCGTTGTACGTGGGCGTGTTCCGTCAATGGCTCTGCTACGCTTTCCAGGTGGATATCTACGAGCTGCACGTGGTGGTGTGCAAGGTGTGCTGGTGGCTGATCTACGGAGCCAGCACCACGTCTTCCTGGCTGCTGACTTGTGTGACGGTGCAGCGAACCATGGCCGTCAAATGGCCACACAGGATGAGAGTGGTCTGCACCTTGCAGAGGACCCGGGTCGTCATCGGTGCCGTGGTGACGTTTGGCTGCACTCTGCACGCTCACTTCCTGTTCGGGATGGTGATGTCATCAGACAGCACGTGCAGCTTCGTGTCAGCCGGGTACGAAGACTTCATCACACGGGTCTGGGCCTGGGTGGACCTGGCGGTCTTCACCCTGCTTCCCTCCCTTTGTCTGATGGTGTGCAACGTCGTCCTGTCCTTCACCTTGTACCAGGCCACCTCCACCACCTCCATGGCGATGACCATGCCGTGTGCTGCCACGTCAGGCAACGGCACGCGCCGGAAAATGGCTTCCAAAACGACGGTCATGATTCTGGCGCTGTCCTGCACGTTCCTGGTCCTTACGATGCCAGTGTGCGTCTATCTGATCTGGGATTACAACGCATACGACCCCATGGCCCAGAACACGAGATTATGGACCACAGAGGCGTCTCCGTTCGCTGTGACCATGCTGCTGTGGTACACCAACAGCTCCGTCAACTTCCTCCTCTACTGCTTCACGGGAACCAAGTTCAGGACGGAGTTCCTGAACTGGATCCGCTGTGGCACCAAGGTCCAAGCTAATTCAACAGACAGTTCTTCACTTTCCCAAGGTTCATGCAGAAAGAGAAATTAGTCACCAGTGATTTTTTTAGTGACTAGTGAATACGGCCTACACATTATGTCAGTTTGGCTTGATGCTGATTTCAGGTAGAGGTAACGCGTCCGTATAGGAAGCGAGAAAATCTGAGCGCGCTGGTTCGAATCACGGCTCAGCCGCCAATATTTTCTCCCCCTCCACAACACCTTTAGTGGTGGTCTGGACGCTAGTCATTCGGAGGAGACGATAAACCGAGGTCCGTGTGCAGCATGCACTTAGCGCATGTAAAAGAACCCACGGCAACAAAAGGATTGTCCCTGTCAAAATTCTGTATAAATCCACTTCGATAGGAAAACAAATAAAACTGCACACAGGAAAAAATACAAAAAAAATGGGTGGCGCTGTAGCGTAGCGACGCGCTCCCCCAGGGGAGAGCAGCCCGAATTTCACACAGAGAAAACTGTTGTGATAAAAAGAAATACAAATACAAATTACTAAATGGTCATGTTACATGTTACATAATCCTCTTCAAGAGGACGCTTAATGTTCAACATAAGACAACAGATACTTGATTAACTTATCGACGAATTACTAGGAGTGGATTGCAAAAGCGATCTTAGCAAGGTCTTATTCGAGCACGTCCACGAAGATGGACGTATGGCAGTAACAACACGCAGGTAAAAGCTCACTCCTACATATGAGTGAATATGGGAGTTAAAAAAAAAGAAGTAGTAAACGTTATTAGACGAACAACAACAACAACAACATCATCAACAACAACATTAAGAACAACTACAACAACAGCAACAACATTAAGAACAACTACAACAACAGCAACAACAACAACACGAAGAAGACGAAGAGAGACTAAACTGCAGTGAGTTGTGGTGCCATCAAGAGCGCCCTAAGTAGTGCTGACATATCAAATTAATGGGTGTTTTTGTTCATGGTAGAAAAGAATGGAATTGTTTGTTTTACTGAAAGCATGTTAACACCAGTAGGCCTATATGGTTCAGAGACATATGATGACGATTTCAAACATCATAACATTCCTCTTTAACACTCTGAAGAGTTATAACGGGTGCCAAACAGAACTGTTCACGAAATTCCTCCAGGACTGTCTGTTTTTGTGTCAAAGCCTGGATCTCTGCAAATGTCTCTGCAAACCTTTAGAGAGCAGAAAACCTAGTGTCGCGAAGTGACGAGAAAGGAATGATGATATTTGTGATGACGCGGTCGTTGTGCACGTCACGG
This sequence comes from Babylonia areolata, assembly GCF_041734735.1. Classification (NCBI taxonomy): domain Eukaryota; kingdom Metazoa; phylum Mollusca; class Gastropoda; order Neogastropoda; family Buccinidae; genus Babylonia; species Babylonia areolata. Next base: position 37,418,086 of record NC_134900.1, read on the forward strand.
TGAGAAATGGAACAAGATGCGATGCAAATCGTCGTGCATACCGCAAGCACTTCTTCCTTCTCCCTTGGACACCACTTTTCCTGATTCCTATTCTAATCCCTGTTTAGATGTTTGTGTATTCATAGTCCCTGTCTTTCTTGTGTATTCCTAATCCGTGTCAATCTGCCTGTCTGTGTATTCATAATCCATGTCTATCTGTCTGTTTATTCCTAATCCCTGTATGTATATTCCCAATCCCTGTCCATCTGTCAGTCTATGTATTCCCAATTCCTAATCTCTATCTGCCTGTCTCTGTATTCATAATCCCTGTCTGTCTATCTCTGTATTCCTAAACCTTATTTGCTTGTCTTCCTGACCCTTTCACTTGCGGAATTATTTCGGATTTTTGCAAAATTATCACCAACCTCTAAAAAAAAATCACAAAAATAAAACTTATGCTCAGAAGTATGTTAAAGTATATGTTTATTTTTCTTGAAAGAAAATAAATCGAGAATGTAATTAGCATGACTTCAATGTTGACAGAATGAGGTAACTCCCAAGCAGGGGACGTCAACTCGGATATAAAAAAAAGTACACAGAATATTTTCTTTTTTTTTTTTTTTTTTTTTTTTTTAAGAGGAAGAAGAAGAAGAAGAAGAAAATTCAAATTTGTTTTATTTTATGGGTGGAAATAGTGCTGAAATATCAGCAAATATACTGGACACGACAACCAAGTGCAATTATGGTGTTTCCTGCACTATCATGTTGTTTTAAACATAAACACTATACATGACCAATCACATGCACCCACATACACACCCTCCCTCCAAACCACCCACAAATACTATCACACAGTAACACAAAAGTTCACTGTAAACAATATTTCAGCTTAAAGCTTTCATCTCGAGGGTTTCATCGTTACTGAAAATTCCAAAATGAAGTTTTTAAGCTAAAACAATGTTGTTGTCTTTCTATACTCATTTCTGACACGACCTTGCCCCCTTCCTATTGATAAACATTGTTGCATGTAATCGTCATCAGGATAACCAGAATCACTTCGAGCTTCAGCTAAGGAACAACATCACTTCTTTTTGTCTCTGCCCCATCATCTGCACCGTTTCAGTGGCATTACTTCCACGCCGCTCATTTAGATTTCCCCATACACGGCCACACCCGGATTCGTCCGTCACAGTTCCAGCGTCGGCAGTCCGCAGGGAACCCCCGATGTAAGGTCG
>NC_134900.1:37421799-37479299 GCF_041734735.1 Babylonia areolata
TATGTCCAGTACAGAGCATCAATAGCCCAGACCTTCTTTATCGATCTATGTACAGAGCATCCTTCTTCTTCTTCTGCGTTCACTCGTATGCACACGAGTGGGCTTCTACGTGTATAACCGTTTTTACCCCGCCATGTAGGCAGCCATACTCCGTTTTCGGGGGTGTGCATGCTGAGTATGTTCTTGTTTCCATAACCCACCGAACGCTGACATGGATTACAGGATCTTTAACGTGCGTATTTGATCTTCTGCTTGCATATACACACGAAGGGGGTTCAGGCACTAGCAGGTCTGCACATATGTTGACCTGGGAGATCGTAAAAATCTCCACCCTTTACCCACCAGGCGCCGCCACCGTGATTCGAACCCGGGACCCTCAGATTGACAGTCCAACGCTTTAACCACTCGGCTGTTGCGCCCGTCTACAGAGCATCCAACAGCCCAGACCTTCTCTATCGATCTATGTCCAGTACAGAGCATCGATAGCACAGACCTTCTTTATCGATCTATGTACAGAGCATCCAATAGCCCAGACCTTCTCTATCGGGTCAGTGTAGTGGCTGTGTTGTGAAGTCGTCACGCTGTCCTGATATAGGGGTGAGTGGACATTGGCCTTTGTCCTGGTCCCTCCGTCTGTCTGCTGTGTGCCTCACTGGAGTGATCTGATCAAGGCAAGGCAAGGCAAGCCAAGATAAGACATGACATTACAAGATAAGACAAGGCAAGACGCGACAAGACGCGACAAGACAAGGCAAGGCAAGGCAAGACAGGACAGGAAAGGACAGGGCAGGGCAGAACAGGGCAGGACAAGACAAGACAATCATGGTATCATATGTGGCGTGTACATTAAAATATTACATGTCTCAAAAAATGAAGCACTTCTGTCATGGTGCTCACAATCAATGACAATGACAATGGCCATACTGACTGGTCGTTTGAGAGCTACACGTGGAGGAGAAAAAACAGAAACAGTTCTCTGATGCTCTCACGTCTACGTCATCCCAATTCGCCTATTGCAGATTCGCTTATTCCCGCTTCGGCTTTTCCCGATTTACCTATCAATCAGTTGGTTATACCGTTGCACCTATTCCCAGTTGGCCTATGAACTTGAAAACGCATTAGCTGCTTTGTATTTGTAAAGAAAAAAAACCAAGAAATAAATTGGTGCAAAACGCCACTCGACAACACACTTCGCATATATATTCTATTCAGTTAAAGTCTATGTGCCAGCATGTTTATGCTCTGTCTGAAAGCATCATTGAACAACAACAACAACAACAGCAACAACAACAAATAATAATGATAATAATAATAATATAGATAAATAGATATTGTCCATATATTTGGAAATTTCTCTGTCGTCTCAGCTAAAAGAATGGTCTCTCCGTAGCAGTTATTTCTTTTCCTGATTATCATTCAATACAATTTTCAGTTTAAAATTTGTTACCTTTCCTGTTTGAAGCAATCACAAGCTGACTACTAATTGCCCATCGTAGAGACAATTATAGACAGATTGATGAACGAGCACTAAATGCTGACCAAATCATTGCGGTAGATCCTTTTGGTGCAATCTTCAGTCTCTGATTATAACGTGTGTGCATGAACTTATGGTGACAATCAAGTGATCGATTCCAATACAAGACCTTTTTTTTTTTTAGAGTTAGCTTGTTTGTTTAGCGATTAGCTTTGCTGAAATCCATATTTGGAGATAAAAATAAGCGGCGTTGCTATTGACTAAACGGCAACTGCTTGGTGCTTTAGAAATGTAATGAGTTGTGGAGAGAAAAAAGGGTTAATAATCTGTGTTTCAGCTCAGTATAATGGGTTGTAGTTGAGTCAATTTGTCGACATTTTGTCATGTTGTTTTCTGTTCGCTTTTTTTTCAATGAATTGTTGTTGTTATTGTTTTTGTTGTTGTTTATTGTTGAACATTCATTAGAAGTCGGTTATAGCAATTCATAAGCTATGTTGAATACTGAAAAGGTGATAACTGATATTTATTATGTGATTGTCAGTTGCGTCCGACTATTACCATCAGAACAGCAGAGGAGGCAACTGCTGTCCCAACTATCTGGGCTAAAATTTGATAATAGTGGAGAGTGTCTCAGTGCACAAGTTACATCCTCACTCTCTCGGCCAAGAGGGTTTTATGACAGTCGGTGTTGGGATGGTTCCCAAAGGCCAACTGGCCCACAAGGCTGCAGCACAAAGAGTCAGTGCAGTCTTGCCTCCTAGTTTGAGAGTCATGGTCCTTCACACAAGACTCAGCTGCAAATGACTTCCCATTGCCTGGAGAAACCATTGATCATACAGCTCTCACTTTGCTGTTGGCCCAGCTGTAAGCTTATATTTGTGATATAAGCTGAGCGTTGGGTCTGGATTGATAATTTACTATACATATATTGGTCCGGATTGAAAATAAATGAATAATATATATATATATATATATATTTACCTCTGTGTGTGTGTGTGTGTGTGTGTGTGTGTGTGTGTGTTGTGTGTGTGTGTGTGTGTGTGTGTGTGTGTGTATATATATATATATATAGAGAGAGAGAGAGAGAGAGAAAGAGAGTGAGATACACACACACACACACACACACACACACACATATATATATATATATATATATATATATAGAGAGAGAGAGAGAGAGAGAGGGTGTGTGTGTGTGTGTGTGTGTGTATTTGTGTGTTTGACTGTCTGTCTTTGAGTAGCAATAGAGACAGACAGACAGGCAGACAGACAGACAGACAGAACTCTCAAGCCTTTATAACTGAATGTCTGTTGCTTAAGCATTGTCTATTCTCCCAGTCAGTCCTTGCTAATTTGCTACAGAGGAAACATAAATATATGAAAGATGAGATAAACAATCGTAAACATAAACTTGCTTGGTGACCGCGCATGCGCGCGCGCGCACACACACACACACGCACATACACAATAATACACATATAAAAACACACACACGCGCACGTACACACACACACGCATTCGCACGCACAAACGCACGAAAACAAAGAAAGAAACACACACGCGCACACGCAGCCAGCAGAAATTCAGGAAGCTCAATAATCCACAGGATGGCAGGCAGACGGGAAGAGGTGTGTTTTGGGATGCTTTATTCACCTGAAGTGGGGAGTCCACCGGACGGACTGATCAGCTAAAAAAAAAAAAAGAGATAATAAAATAAAAAGCATACGAAACCCAGGGCCATCGTAAAGAATGTACCCAACTTTATCATAGCTCTGGATTTGGTATGACCTCTTAACACCTTCACTACCTTCACCTGTCCCTTCACACCTGCTAATGCCGTTGGTGCACCAGTGAAGACATCGCCACCACTCTCCTCCACCTGTCCTGCCCTCTGCCGCTCTCTGGGATTCCACCAGATTCATCCTGTCCGTTCTTCGGGATGTTGTTTTCCCACCTCTTCCTCTGTCTGCGGCTTCCTCTGACTTTCCCTTGCAAGATGGTCTTTGCAAGTCTTGTTGAGCGGGAGACATGTCCATAGCACTTCATGTTCCGTTTCTTACCAACTGTGAGGAGGTCGATGAGGTCCTATTGCTTGTTGGATCTTGCTGCCAACCTCTTCGGTTGTCACATGGTGTATGTAATGGATACCCAAGATCTTCCTCCAGAATTTCACTTCAGTTGCCAGGGTCCTTTCTGTGCACTAAACACCTGTCAGAACCCTAATCTTGAGGTGTTTTTTTTTTTTTTTTTTTTTTTTTTGCCACATGTTTAGTATGAGATGTATGGAAATGTAAGTGGATGTCTTTGTTGTTTGTGATTATTTACTTGACTGAGTATCGTTTCTTCAGCTTGCTGCATTTTATGACTGAGATGTATGTGTACGTGAATGCATGTCTTAGCTATCTGTGATTATTAAAAAAAACAACAAAAAAAAACAAACACTTCAATGCCCAGTTGGCGTAGATCTCACATACAATGATCACATTGACATCAATGACAATGCAATAATCACAAGAAATAATCATGACAATAACAAGGTCAGTGACTTCATGTTGCAGTTAAATGAAGGATTAAAAACAACAATTCAATGTCCCGTCAGACACACAAACCAGCAGTGAAGACATAACCTGTCTGCCCGAGAAGGCTGTTTGCAAACGCAAAAGCGAGCCCACGTGTTTGCACGCACACGTGTACAGACAGACAGATAGACAGACAGAGCTAGCAAACAAGAAAGAAAGAGAGAGAAGTGGGGGGGTGGGGGGGGGGGGGGGGTTAACTGACACAGTGAGAAAGAGAGAGAGAGAGAGAGAGAATTGGGGTAGGTGGGTGGCAACTGAGAGAGGGGGGGGGGTGGAGAAAGAGGAGAGGAGAGAGAGAGGGGGGAAGGGAGAGGGGAGAAAGAGGAGAGAGACAGAGAGAGGAGAGAGGGGAGAAAGAGGAGAGAGAGAGTGAGAGAGGAGGGGGGCGGGGAGGGAGGGAGGGAGGCTGGAGACAGACAGAATAACATTGACCGGAGTCCTGGCTGCGACAGAGAAAAGGGGGAACAAGAGCTGCACCACGCCTTACTTCCCCTTGTTCACTGGTGCAGCGCACCCTGAGTTAATTACACTGAACTGATTCAATCTGATTCTGACAGAATCGTTCATGGTATGTCGTTCTAAAGCAGCCCCCCTCACCCCCACTCCCCTCCAGGCACCCCTTCTGAGCACGGGCTGTAACTCCCACGTTCACTATCTACTCCCCTTCCGTTTAGGCAATAATACCCCCTTTTCGGGAGTGTGCACGCAGGCTGTGCTCGTGTTTCCATAACCCACTGAACGCTATGGACCACGGGGTCTATAACGTGCGTATTCCATGTCCTGCATCTGTACACATACACGACTGCGGTTGTGGTATTCACATACGTTGAACTTGGGGGAAGAAATATCTGACCGTAACCCAGCAGATTTAACCAGGAATCGAACCCAGGCCCCCTAAGACTGAAAGTCCAGTGCTTTTACGACACCGTATGGTTCTGTGGTGGTGCAGTGGTTCAACTGTTTTGGCCAAAGTTGCATGATCGCAATGTTTGAAACAGTTTGCAATAAAGAGTGCAGCTCCTTACTGAATTTTGTCCTTTGCGATGTTGCTGCATTCCCACGGGAATGGATACTGATACTGGATGCAGTGTATGTGTGTGTGTGTGTGTGTGTGTGTGTTTGTCTTTTTCTGTACGTGTACGTGCAAAGTTTTGAGCTATCATGTGATAAAAGGTAAATTGTAAGCCGGGGCTCATTCCAGATAAACACAGAAAGAATTTATGCTTTGATACCACACACACACACACACACACAGAGTCAGTCAGTCAAGGAAAAGTGTGCAAGCACATTACAAACAACAACAGAACTTAAAGACTTTCATAATCTCTTTATTCACTCTTCTTCATTCATACCTTCAGTGCAAAATAAAGAACGGAAAACATGGATGACACATTGTGTGTGTCGTCCACAAGATAACTGATATATACACAGGACATACTTCATGAATTAGACCATCTAAATGAGGAGATACCAGATGGAATGTCATGTATCAAAAAATCCTCATTCTAAAAACACCAAAACCAGATCATATTCAAGTGTGTGTGTGTGTGTGTGTGTGTGTATAAGCGCACATATAAATGTATGTACATATTTAACCATGTGTACAAGAATCTGAAGAAATCCTTACAATCAGCAGTGCAAAGTACTCTGAGACTAGCAATGTCTCAGAGTACTATGCACTGCTAAGACTACAAACGGCACAAAAGCAAACACTGTCTGCAAGAACATCAGAGATATTCAAGTTTCAACAAAACAAAAGAATGTTCAATGTAACTGTGCACTCATTCACATCTCACACCAAACCACACTCACAAAAACTTGCACATACACCCTTCCCTTTTTCTTTTTTTTGTTTATTTGAAGTACAACCCAATATTAACACACACCCATGTACACTATTTGAACAAACAAAACAAAATCCAAAAAGCAGGCTCACTATTCCTCAAATCATTTCACACACCGTACCGCACCACACCAACACCATCACAGACAAACAACAGCACAACAGAAACCAGCACCGAGTGGGGCACCATCAGAGACGGCTGGTGTGGAACTTTACAGCCGTCCCCTCATCATGTGTGCACACTGTCACACCACCGCCACTCAGCGCTTGGCCGCCACAGCAGGCAAGGGAGGAGTCTGGGAGTCAAGGGTTCAAATCCCCTGGCTGGGCTGCTTACCTTAGCAACCCTCAGTTTTGCTCAACGCTAAGAATTTTCTTGTCTACAGAACCAACACAGACTTAGTAAAAATTCTTTTAGCAAGCTAAGCGCTGCTAAGATTGCTCTAAGAATTTTCTTAAGCATAAGGAATCAGAGCAGAATTAAGAAAATTCTTTACTGTGAGACTGCTAATGCAATCCAGCCCAGGACCTCAAGAGTTTCCAAGGTGAGTTTGATGAAATGGAAACAATACGGTCATGAAGATAAAGACACATACAGTCATGAACACGGAGGGTTGTTCGGCAGAAAATGGTACCATGGTCACTGGACAGGACCATGGTCACTGTGTCTGAAAATGAAACAGCCATGGGGACCATGGACATAAGTAAAGTATCAGGGAGTTTTTGACTGGAGTGCGGTTTGGGGAGGAAGACACGGAAGGGGGGCGGGGGGTGGGGTGGGGGGTAACGGGCAATGGAGGGTGAAAGGAAAAAAAAACCAAAAACAGGGTAAAACACTAGGGGATTCTTTTGATTTAAATGAAGTGGGCTGAGAGCATACCAGACAGTCTTTGAATTTGTGTGCATGTGTGTGTGTTTGTTTTTTTTTATTAAAATTTTTTAATTTTTTTTAAAAACACAATGACAGAAGCACAATCTGGATTTCCTTACGAAGACACAAGATAACGACAGTGCCAAATTCACACAAACACAAAAATGAAACCAGTGACAATATGTGTGGACTCCCCCTTGCCTGCCGGTGGCTGACACAAAAGATGCAGAGCGTGTCTATCAGCGAGCGGAACAAACGCCGACAGACACGCTAACGTCCTCATCCACCGCCCATGGGGGGAGGGCTGGGGGCACCTGCAATGGGGAATAAAATGCAAAATTATTGTAATAATAATAATATTGATAATAATGATGATGATGATAATAATAACTATCTGATAATAATGATGATGATGATAATAATAACTATCTGATAATAATGATAATAATAACAATATCATCATCAGAATGACTCTACTACTACTACTACTACTATTACTCTAAGTTTATTCAATAGGAAATTTTCACACAAAAAGCACACAAACACACACACACACAAACATGAATACACACACACATGAACATATGCGCATGCACATAAGTTTACATGTATACAAAGCAGGCACATGCATACCAAATGAACAAACTTACCAGGTCCACCACCAAACCCGCCATGTCTTCTTCTGGGCGGCCGAGGAGGTCTGTAAACAGTTTCCATCGTTTCATTAATCAACAATGCATATCATTTTCCTCTGTCATTGGTTATATGACTGACTCCACCCAAGACTAGTCCACACTGTCAACTTACTTTTTATATTTCCTCAAACACCCCCCACCCCACACAACTCCCCCCCCCCTCCCCAAATATGACCCCTTACCCAGTCTCCATGTTCATTGTGTGAATGTGTATGTGTGTTTGATCAATGAATTACTGTATGTGCCTGAATCACTTTAAATCTGTATGTATGTGTGATCAAATAAATGACTTCATATGTGCCTGAAACACCTTGAATGTGTATGTGTGTGTGACCAAATGAATGACTGTGTATGTGTCTAAGTCACACTGAAGGTGTATGTGTGTATGATCAAATCAATGACTGCATATGTGTCTAAATCACTTTGGTGTATGCGTGTGTGAACAAATGAATGGTTGCATGTGTGTCTAAATCACCTTGAACGGACAATAAATTACTTACGAGAAGAACTAAGCAGTCTTTGAATTGTTACTGGTGCCAGAAACAAGCCTTAAAATGGTGTACTGGAAAAGCGGGGCGTGACCACCACTCATGCCATCTCAATCATATCTTTTTCCCCCCCACCAGTTTGTCTTCTGCAGTTAAAAAAAAAAAAAAAAAAAAATCATTTCCCCCCCACCTGAAGACATTCAAAGTAATTTAGACACACATACAGTCATTCATTTGATCACACACGCATACAGATTCAGTAAATATTAGAGTTTTCAAAAAGTGGTTACTTTTGTGAAAATGAAATCCGCTTATCTGTCATGTGGAATAGGCAAAAAACAAAACAAAGAGTATATTTCAGCTGAAGGTTGTTTTGGATGCCTGGAAACACATGCACACACACACACACTCAAACATAACCACAGACACACACACACAAACATAACCACACACACACACACACACACTTACCCGCCAGGTCCACTGCCTGGAGGTCTGTAGTCTGTTGTGTGGCTGTTCGTGTTACCTCTGCTGTTCAGATCCGGCTGAAAAAAGTTCCATGTCCAGTCAGTATAAATCTCATCTCCTGTTCTGGTACTGTCTTACCATGGTGTGTGTGTGCATGTGTGTATATGCATGCGTGCGTGCATGAGTGCATTCGTATATGTGTGAGTGGAATTATATTTTAAGGTACATGCTTTCTCAACTCACTTTTGCCTTTGTAAGCTTTAGCTTTCATGCATTTTACTTCATTGATGGCAACTGTGTAACACTGACAGCAAATTTCTGTACCTGTGTGAATACATTAAAGCAGTCTGGGGTCTCGATACATCCCCATCCCCAACTCTCCAATTCTCCCTGGCTGCCCATCTACACCCCCCCCAACCCCCCGGCCCCCCAAGCCCCCCCCCCCCCAAAAAAAAAAAAAAAAAAAATTCACCAGCATAAATAAAGCATTTAACAGAACACAAGGGTACTAAGACTGAAATGGGCTTCAAGTCAGGAAATTATGTCAACAAACCAGGGCTTCTGTTAAGTTTATAAAAAAAAAAAAATTTTAAAGATAAAAAAAATGGGGGTTCTTGGGACCTTTAAAGGGTCACTCTGACACTGTAAAAGACATGGAAGACAAGAAGAAAATATTTCAAGACTTCACAAGTACGAATACATATATATATATATATACTTACATTGATCATAGTCTTGAAGCTGAAAAAACAAAAACAAAGGGAAAATAAGAAACCAAATGAACGAACCAACATACAATAATATGATGCATGATATATATATATATATATATATATATATATATATATAGAGAGAGAGAGAGAGAGAGAGAGAGAGAGATGAACAGGTTTGTGTAGATATATATATATATATATATATATTTTTGTTTTGTTTTGTTTTGTTTTTTGTTTGTAAAGATACAACCGATAATGAATACCACAACTAACAGTATAAAGAAAGTTTATAAGCACATCATTTTTGACTATCTTCCCCAATCCTTCTTTTATGTATTGCTAAACTGGAAATGAATTTCCATTAAAAAAAAAAAAGCAACAAGTAAATTCCCATTCATCCAGGTGACAAGTGGTGTTGGAACTTACAAACATTTATTAAGATCAAAAGATGAGAGCAAAGCATCCGTAACTCACATCACAAGTGATTCCTAAGGATTTTTGTTGTTGTTGTTGTTGTTGCAAAGTTTCTCTTTTGTTTCACACACACACACACACACACACATACACACAGAGAATGTACCAGTTTCTTCTTTCAGACACAAGCAGTGAGAAAAAAGAAGGGGTGGAGGGTGGGAGGGGGGGACAGAAGGAAAAGCAGTGACATTTGTTTTGTCCCTTTATCCCACTCACAACAAGACAATGAAGTTGATGATGCCCCAAAAGAATTCTGGAATGACTGAGAATCGCCATGGTGACCGGGATTCCAGCACCTGACCTGAAACATAATTACACACAAGGTCAGCTTTTCAAGCCATGATGCCACACATGCTAAACAGTAAACTGCAGTCTTTGTATAAATAATATTATTTTCAGTCATGTGTGCCACCACAGCATCTCTTTATCTCCAGTTTCCACATTTCTGCACACAACAGATGTCAGGCATTCACAAGTTATTGTTTTGTAATTTGTCTAAACTGTAATTTCCACATTCATTTTAAAATCATTTCTAAAAAAAATGCCTTTGCTTTACCCGATTTCCAGTCATTGGGAATAGTATAAATACTACAAAAAATATAATTTCCAATGGTTATTAACATAGAATATGTAATGGAAGTGGCTAATTCTTTGCTGAATTCTTTCAGGACATGAGAAAAAATGAGAGCTAGTTCCTGAGCTCTAGACATGTTTACGTCTTGAAACCTTTCTCTACCCCAGACTAGCTCTTTCATCACAAATTGGTATGCTGTTTTGACCAAAAAGAGTTTTTAAATTTAAAGCCTGCATGGTTCAGTGGTTGTGGTACATTCAAAAATTTTCTCTCATGAAAACACTCGCAAAGAATTCAGAAGAAGTTTCTGCCTTTAACAAGAAAATTTTAAAATGTGTGTGTGTGTGTGTGTGTGTGTGTGTGTGTTTTCCTTTTCTCCAGGATATACGTTTCTCATTTTTCTTGTATTCTATATGTTTCTGGCTTTAAAGTACTTCCCCCAACGTGCAAAAGAAACCTTACAAAAACACCTTTTCTCTGTTTGATGGAGCATCCCTGCATGTCTTGCCTCAGTGACATGTTTGTGCTGATCAAACTGATCAATGTTTATCTCAAACCAATAATCATCTTCTTTCCCTTGACTACCGCCTTCATCCTTGTGAAGATTCTGTAGACTATAATATTTCTGTTTATATGGGACTGAGAGTCTGACGAAGACTGACTGTAATTTCTCATTGTTTTCGTTTTTGTTTCCCCTTCATTCTTGTATTCTGGGTATTAAATAGTTAATTCCAACCGAAACTAGTGAAATCGAAGGCGAAGTTATTGCGATTTTGATGACGTGTTACTGCCCAAAATCTAAACACCCCCAAAAAACTAAAGCGTTCGATCTTCATCAATCACATATGTTTCCTTCTCTTTCCTTTATCATATTGTAAACATTTAACAATGCTCACCTCCTGAAACATAGACCATTTCGGTCTATTGAAAGATGTTTCTCAGCAATGACGTCTCAGTTTTTGAGCAGACGGAAGTTCGAGACGAACACACTACTCTCCCGTTCTCATTTCAGATTGCTTTCCCTTTGACGTGAGTCCTCGCGACGACTGACTAGAAACGCGATTTAGAAGTGTCGAAGTCTGATTGGATAAATAAGTTTATTGGACAGTAAGTTCAAAGTTCAGAATAGTGCCAAGATGGCTGGTGCAGTGAAACGTGCAGGGACGGTCTTCAACTCTAGCTTCTTTGCAAGATGGATGAGCGGCTGCAGACATCAACGACAATACAGTGCTGAAAGTTCTCAGTCACAAGAAGTGCAAGCGCCCGAAGATGAATTGCATGTCAACTTTTTAGAGGGCGAAAGAAAAGGTCACCCTTCGTGTATCATGCAGGGATTAAATGTGTGGGTGTATCACTGTGTGTGTGCAGCTGTGTGTGTGTGTGTGTGCAGCTGTGTGTGTGTGTGTGTGTGTGTGTGTGTGATGTCATGTCTTGTCTCGTCTTTCATCCTGTGGGGTAATATCCAATTTTAGCAACTTAAAGCCCTAGAGCTAAATGCACAGTATTTTCCCTGTATTTTGCAATGCAGGCATGCTGTATAACATCAGCAACAAACATTTTCACAGAATCACAGAAATGTTTGGCTATAGGCTAAAAGCCTTTTGCCCTCATAATCAGTGTCCATTTGTGTGCTTTTGGATCACTTGTTGTGAACAGACCCTTGTTTAAATCTGGCATAGTGTATACTATATTTCTCTACAGCTCAATAAAGATTTAACTGTGTGGAAAATACATGGTTCTTAAACTTTTTGTCAATGTGATTTTTGAAGGCGTTTACCGTTTACCGATGGTGCATTGATGGTGTCATAGGAAAGGTTATTCCACAGATTTATGATACGGTTAGTAAAGAACTTGCGGAACTGGTTAGTTACGAAATTAGTTTTGTTTATTTTGAAGTTGTGCCCTCAAGTTTTATCGTAGTTAGCCATAGTAAACAAGGAAGAGGTGGTGCAAGGATCATAAATATTGTGCATGATCTTATATACTTCAATGAGATCACCTCTTAATCTTCTAAACTCTAGGCTACGCATATTAAAAAGAGCCAGGCGCTCCTCATAACTAAGATCACGAGTACTATTAGTATTACTAGTTATATACTTGGTAAATCTGCGTTGAACTCCTTCAATCATATTTATGTGCTTTTTAAGGTAAGGGCACCATACTGAGTTTCCATATTCAATAATGGGTCTAACCAGAGTTTTACCTTTGTCATCCACTGCATGTAGTGTAAATTGCCTGAAAATCCACTGTCATAACCCATTATTAACCTGATAACCACATCACATGCTTTCCTGCAATTGCAAATGTGGCGGCTGTACAGGAAAGCATGTATGTCATTATCACTATATGATATCACCTTAGTAAGTGGTTATGACGGTGGTTTTTTTATGCAGTTTGTCCACAATTTACCTGGTTATTTGTGTTATACTTCATGCATGCATTGCAATATATATGAAATATACTGTGGTTACACTTACAGTTCCAGGAATTTAGGTAACTAAAATAGTGGGTATTAAGTCCTGTGGTAACCCTGTACAGGGCAACAATCCACAATAGGGGTGTGTGCTCTAGGTCGTCCATGTACGACCGTTAAGTCCCGTACAGTTCAGCCAGGGGAACCCGGGCCCCACACAGCATCAGACAAAAACACACACAAAAAACAAACACACACAAAAAAAAGAAAAAACAACCCAACCTGTCCGGTAGTTATACCAATCCAGCCTGAGGCTTGCAGTCAGGCCTCAAGAGTTCTGGTTTTGAAAGCCTGAGGGGAAATGGCTGGGATATGGTCTGGAATCTGGTTCCACAGGCAGATAGCTGAAGAGAAGGAGTGCCTGTGGGAGTCGGTGTGGGAGTAGGGGACCTGTTGTTTCTCTGGGTGACCTCAGACACTTCTACTCATCTGCAATAGAGAGGGTGTGTGTGTGTGACACAGAGAGAGAAATAGAGCATGCATGCACACACATGTAAAAGAAAAAGAAAGTCAGTGACTATGAGTGATCGATTCACTTCATAGATTGTGTGTGTATATATGTGTGTGTGTGAATAAAAATAGTACAGCACTATGTAGTACTAGTAGAAAAGAGACAAAAATAATGATAATGATAATAATAAAGATGATGATGATGATAATAATATTAATAATAATGATAATATTGATAATGTTACTTGTTATTTTAATATCATCGTTTCTTTCTTTCCTCCTCCCCCCCCCCCCCCAAAAAAAAAAAAAAAAAAATGTATATATATTGCTTTCTCATAATGATTGATCTCTTTGTCAAACACAGATTGAGTGTCAAATGTTGTTGCTTTGTTGCAGGCATTGTTGTCTTCTCCATGCGCCGATTCAGATACAAGAATGCAATGGGCAAAAACATGATTCAACTGGTGAGTGTTGTGTGTGTTCTGCACATTTAGGTACTGGTTGCATTTGGAATAGTATGTTTATTTTGTATATTTCATTATATAATTATATACTATTTTAATAGTATGTTTAATTATTATTTATTTATTTATGTATGTACGCTTATCTATATATATATATATATTTTTTTTTTTTTTTTTTTCTTTTTTTTTTTTTCTCAAGGCCTGACTAAGCACGTTGGGTTACGCTGCTGGTCAGACATCTGCTTGGCAGATGTGGTGTAGCGTATATGGATTTGTCCGAACGCAGTGACGCCTCCTTGAGCTACTGAAACTGAAACTGAAACTTTATTTTGTTGATTATGATATATTGAAGTATCCAGATTTGCACATGAACCACCACCAACATTATTATTAGATTGGTTGAAGCAAATTGAATTAAGTGTACTGAGGCCACTGACCTTTAATAATCAACATTAATACCTAAAGTAAGTATAAAAATCTAGTAAGTTGAAATTGCATGCAGAGTTTTTATAGAGATAATAAAAAACTAGATGTTCAAAGATGAGGACTTGAATTAAATCTGATTGAGAGCTTTGCTTCTTCAAACTCAGTCAGTTTCCTGTTTTTGTTTTGTTTTGTTGTAACCTTTTTAAAGCTTCTTCTGGAAATATAAATTGAACTAATAATTCAAGTTAGGTCTACAGTGTCAATGTCAGTACTGAAAAATTAAAGTTCCCTTGGAAATGTTTGACAAAATAATATATTCATCTATCTATCTATCTATCTATCTGTCTGTCTGTCTACCTATCTATCTGTCATCTGTCTGTCTGCCTTATCTGTTTGACTGTCGGTCTATCTATCTATAGATCTATTTATCTATACTTATTACTTAAACTTAATATACTTATATTACTTATATATATAATGTGTCTGAAAGTTAACTCTGTAAGTTAACTCTGTTCAGTGCATGCTTGCTTGGTATTTGCTCTTGTGTATGTGTAACAATGTGTTTGAAATAACACCATATGTTACAGTATCTTAATTGTATCTGTAGTGAAGTGTTGAAATATTTGAGTCTGCACTCCTGTCCCCAGTCTTCCAAATTTCTGAAGACACTGCAAACTCCTTCAGCTGCTGCTCATGATGTGAATTCAACTGTGGTTATGTTGGCCATGACAGTTTTTGGATGGGATGCAGCGCGTGAAATTCGACACCTCCATACGTTGCATCATCATGCGCAGTGAGGTCCCTGGTGTGTTCTGTGCAGGTATGTTATTTCAGGTGTGTATGTGTGTGTGTGTGACTCTGTGTTTGTGTGTGTTGTGTGTGTGTGTGTGACACTGTATGTGACTCTGTGTGTGTGTGTGTGTGTGTGTGTGTGTGTGCATCTAAATCTGTTTTGATGTTCTATATGATATCTGTGCTCAGCAATTTCACACAAACCATTGGCATAAGATTGGCATTAGATTTATTTCCATGCAGCTGGGTTTGGTATGTTTAATTTTATATTACCTTGTTGTAGTTTAATCTGGGTCAGTCTCTTCAGCTGAATGATTGGTGGATGTAACTTGGTTGTTGAAAATGATGACCATTTTGGCTTTGACATAGGTTGAAGGTGCCAAGTTTACAAGTGTTTACTGTATCCGATGAATGATTCATGTTTGAATCAGATATATAGTACACAAGCTGTGTTCACTTCCATATCATTTCTTGTAATTTTTTAGTATAATTTATTCATCGGTTTACATTGTTTTTACAGCACTCAGTTTTGTTTCTGTGTGTATTTCAAGGTTCATTCTTCATCCACGTAGTGACTCACATGTATTGAATTTGTGTCAGATATTCACAACAGAATTCATGCACTGTCAATTCAGTATCAAGGGGCTTTCAAAGCCTGCAGACTAATCCATACAAGCTACACCACATCTGAACAAAAGAAAGGAAAAACCCCAAAAATAAAGAGGAGAAGAGGAGTGTACAGTGTAAAAAGTCATACAAGTTAGTATGATACTTGCGTCCGACTATGACCCATCAGAACAGCACAGAATGCAGCTGTTGTCCTGTCTGTCTGGGCGATAATTCGATTCTGGTGGAGAGTGCCTTGCCCAAGTTATATCCCCACTCTCTCGGCCAAGAGTGGTTTTAGATAATTGATGTTAGGATGGTCCCCAAAGGCCAACCACCCCCAAGGCTGCAGCACTGAAAGCCAGTTCAATCTTGCCTCCTAGTTTCAGAGTCTTAGTCCTTCACAAAAGACAACGCTATAATTGACTTCCCACTGCAGTAGAGAAACCATTGATCACACTGCTGTTGCTTTCCTAACTTTCCAATAACAGCAAAACAGTTTCAAACATGCCTCAATGGCTTCTGGTCCTGTAATGTTGATCGTTGGTTCAGGCAATCCCTCAAACAGTATAAGTATTCATTCCAAGCTGCCTTTTAACTCTCTCCGGACGAAGGATTGCTCACGCATTCCTACACAAAACGTATTCGGATTCGGACGAAGGAATGGAATAGCATTCTCCGAAAGTAAAATTCCATCATGCGCTGTACACGTGATTTTGTGATTAGCCAAGCAGAGTGCGCTATTCTGGGTCACTCCACAATCAAACAGTATGACTGGTCAGCCTGGGATGTGTGGCCTGTCTCGCACACACACTGACAAAGTCACTGACCGGTCGTCTGCTCGCGTGCCAGCCTTTTAGCAAAGCGGGCTCTTCTCAGAATGTTGTGAAGCAAACAACGCAGTGACGGCAACATTTTAGGGTTGCCGAAGTACTTGAAATGCTACAAACTGAAGGGTAGGACATTGAAGAGGTGGATGATGACGAAGAAGAAAGCGAATTTAATGCAGAAAGCGAGCATGGGTATGGTGATTTGGGGTGAAAAATTGGCAGTATTTTCTACATATGGCAAAACTGTAAAAATTAGATGTGAAATTTGATTTTTTTTAATATGTAATAGCTCAACACGTAATAAACCAGTTCTGAATGTTTCATTTTCTTACACAGTATTTTGTATTTTTTGTAATTTTTTTCCAAACCCTTACAAATGGGCCATCTGTGGGGAAAAGCAAGGGAGAAAACTTGTCCCGAGTGAGTTAAGAGTAATAAGGAATATGACTGTAGCGGTGTGTATCCAGGCCTTATCATTAAGGAAGCTGAGCGTTGAGACACAGAGTTTTGTTGACAGGGGCGGACCTGAAGGAGCGAGCCAAGATGGGCAACGAAGAAGTGTCGGCCTTTGTGCAGAAGCTGCGCTACAGTGTCAATGAGCTGGCTGCTCTCCCCATGCCCACCATCGCCGCCATCGATGGGGCCGCCCTGGGTGGGGGGCTGGAGATGGCGCTGGCCTGCGACATGAGGATAGCCTGTGGGTGACAGAGGGGGTTTTTGTGTGTGTATTTTATGTTTTATTTTCATTTGGTTTCATTTCTTTTTTCTTTTCTTTTTTTCTCATTTTACTTTGTCTTATGTATTTTTTTTCATTTCATTTTATTCTATTTATTTGTTTCATTCCATTTTTTATTTCTTAAATTCAGTTTGTTTATTTTTTATTCTATTTTAAATTTCTTTACATTTTTATTCATTTTGATTTCAATTTACTTGGTTTTATTTTATTTTATTTTATATTTTTGATGACAACAGTCAGAGTAAACATCACATTTATCTCATTCTACTCCAGGTACCAGTTAACTTGTATCATGATTACGCCCCCTGTGGACCAGGTACGAGTGTTCTCTTACCCACACACTATTCTTATTTCGTTTATTCTTGCTTGGTACAGTTACCATTCTAAACTGATCTGTTTATGGATTCAGGAAGCATGAAAAGGAGGTTTTGTTCATCTGATTGAATCAACAATTCTCCATTGCTTTTCACTGTTTTAGTGCAGCACCCTGTTTTTTTTTTCTTTCTGCAGTGATGTCATGTAGTGCTGGCCCAGAGGAGCTGTGGCAGGCATGTAGCTGTGGTGTAGAATGAGTTGACTCTCTCCATACGAATGGCGAAAGAGACGACGTTCAGTGTTTCACCCCAATTACCACCATCAAAATATTGCAAGCGGAAGGCTCTTATACTGAAGAGGTGAATGTTGACAAAGAATACCACAATTCTGACGATGGAAGCTAAAAGTTGGGTCATTCAGAATATAAAAATTGAGAATATAAAAATGAAATATTGGAAATTATTGAGTAAAATTATTTCTTTTGATTTTCTCTTTTCAGCTGAGAAACAGTGTGTAATAAACCTGTCATGATTGTTGAGGGTAAAAAGCTCATCTTTTGATTTGAGATAGAAACACCACGTGAAGTGTTTGGAAATGATTAAAATAGTTATTTGGATTTACTCTGTGCAGCAAGTGTTTGGAAATGATTGAAATATTTATTTGATTTTTTTCTGTGCAGCCTCCAATGCCAAGATAGGGCTGGTGGAAACTGCACTGGCAATTATACCAGGGGGAGGTAACTAGACACTAATTATCCTGTGTGTGTGTGTAGTGTGTGTGTGTGTGGTGTCTGTGTTTGTGAGTTGCATGCGTGTCTTTGTGAGTTGCATGTGTCTTTGCTAGCTGTGTGTGAGGTGTGTTTTGTGAGGTGTATGTGTGTGTGTGTGTTTGTGAGTTGTATGCGTGTCTTTGTGAGTTGCATATGTGTCTTTGTGAGGTGTGTGTGAGGTGTGTTTGTGAGGTGTGTGTGTGTGTGTGACCTGTTTCTGTGTTCCATGAATACTTTAGTGTGTGTGCGTGTGTGTGTGTGCATGCTGTACTATACTGCACTGTGGGTGACGATGTGTGTGTGCTTGTATATGTAAGTGTGTGTGTGTGTGTCGTGGAAGCTGCAATATATAGCCTAGGAATGAGTGTGTGGAGGAGGGGAGAGGGGTTGGGGGGGAGGGGGGGGTTATGAGGGGGGTGCAGGGTAATTTGGGAGATGGTGTGTGTGTGTGTGTGTGTGTGTGTGTCAGGGCTCGTGTATGTTTATATGTATTTGTGCTTTCATATCTGTGAAACTGCATGTTTGTTACATATCTGTTATGCATGTGTGTGTGTGTATTGTCTGCATGTTTTACATTTATTTGCTTATTTATCATCATTATTGTCTTTATGTTTTGTTTTTATTTATTATTATTATCATTATTGTTGTTGTTATTATTATTATTTTCTCAAATCCTGACTAAGCGTGTTGAGTTATGCTGCTGGTCAGACATCTGCTTGGCAGATGTGGTGTAGCGCATATGGATTTGTCCGAAAGCAGTGACGCCTCCTTGAGCTACTGATACTGATACTGTACTGTACTGTACTGCATTGTACTGTACCGTACTGTACTGCGCTGCACTGTTCTGTGCTGTACTGCACTGTGCTGTGCTGCAATGTACTGCACAGTACTGTACCGCACAATGTCAAAAACGTTTTTCCCCATCAGGGGGAACTCAGCGTCTTCCGCGGGCCATCGGAGTGCCCAAGGCCAAGGAGCTGATCTTCACCAGTCGCGTGCTGGACGGGGAGCAGGCCCAGCAGATGGGGGTGGTGAACCACGCAGTGCAACAGAACAAGCAGGGGTCCGCCGCCTATGAGCGGGCTCTGGAACTGGCTGAGGAGATTCTGCCCCAGGTGAGTGAGGGGGATGTCTGAAGTATTGTGTTGTGTTGTGCTGTGCTGTGCTGTGCTGTGTTGCATTGTGTTGTGCTGTGCTGTGCTGTGCTGTGCTGTGTTGCGTTGTGTTGTGTTGGAACTGGCTGAGGAGATATTGCCCAAGACGAGGGATGTCTGAAGTATTGTGTTGTGCTGTGCTGTGCTGTGTTGTGTTGTGTTGTGTTGTGCTGTGCTGTGCTGTGCTGCATTGTGTTGTGTTGTGTTGGAACTGGCTGAGGAGATAATGCCCAAGACGAGGGATGTCTGAAGTATTGTGTTGTGCTGTGCTGTGTTGCATTGTGTTGTGTTGTGTTGTGTTGTGCTGTGCTGTGCTGTGCTGTGCTGTGCTGTGCTGTGCTGCATTGTGTTATGTTGTGTTGGAACTGGCTGAGGAGATATTGCCCAAGACGAGGGATGTCTGAAGTATTGTGTTGTGTTGTGATGTGCTGTGCTGTGTTGCATTGTGTTGTGTTGTGTTGTCTTGTGTTGGAACTGGCTGAGGAGATATTGCCCAAGACGAGGGATGTCTGAAGTATTGTGTTGTGTTGTGATGTGCTGTGCTGTGTTGCATTGTGTTGTGTTGTGCTGTGCTGTGCTGTGCTGTGTTGCATTGTGTTGTGCTGTGCTGTGCTGTGTTGCATTGTGTTGTGTTGTGCTGTGCTGTGCTGTGCTGTGCTGTGCTGTGTTGCATTGTGTTGTGTTGTGTTGTGTTGTCTTGTGTTGGAACTGGCTGAGGAGATATTGCCCAAGACGAGGGATGTCTGAAGTATTGTGTTGTGTTGTATTGTGATTATTGTGTTGTGTTGCGTTGTATTGCATTGTGTTTATTATGTTGCGTTGTATTGCATTGTGTTTATTGTGTTGCATTGTATTGTGTTTATTGTGCTGCGTTGTGTTTATTGTGTTGTATTGGGTTTGTTGTATTGTGTTGTCTTTTATGTTTATTGTGTTGTATTGTGATGTGTTGGAACTGGCTGAGGAGATTCTGCCCTATGTGAGGGGTGTCTGAAGTATTGTGTTATGTGTGTTGTCAAGTCAAGTCAAGTCAAGTGAAGATTTTATTTCATGATGATAAATTGAATAAGCAACAATTACTTTTTTACATCAAGCCATCAATGAAAATAATAATTAAAAAAAATAAAATTAAAAAATTAAAAAAAATTAAAAAGAAGGAAAAAAAAAAGAGAAAAAAATAGAAGAAAAAATAGGAGAGAGTGAGAGAGAGAGAAACGAAACGAAACGAAACGAAACGAAAGTTTATTCAGTAAGGCCATGGCCCCATTTGAAGGGGTGATTACATATTTTGTAAGAATAGATTTGCATAAGAATATAATCTTACAACGTGTGTGTGTGTGTGTGTGTGTGTGTGTGTGTATGCATATATGGGTGTGAGTATGTGTGCATGCATGTGTTTTCATTGTTCAAAACAACAGTTTCATGTGTTGTTTAAGGCTTCACAGTGTGTGATAGATGGTTTTTTTTTCTTCCTTGTTGACATCCAGGGACCCATTGCACTGAGGATGGCGAAACTAGCAATCAACCAGGGCAGTGAGGTCAGTGTCTGTGCAGTCTCCATCTCTTGGTCACAGAAATCAGGAATTTCTGAGATTGAGGAATTTTGGGGTGATTGGACGGGTGGGGGGTGTGGGGGTGAAGGTGGCGGGGGGTGCAGCAGGGTGGGGGGGGCTATGCCCCAGAATTTGTAACAGTTTTTAACAGGTGGGTGTGCCCCAGAATTTGTAATGGGTGGGTGTGCCCCAGACTTCATACCATTTTTTTTTCTCTGTGTCAGTGATGGATGTTGATGGGTGTGATGAAGATGCTGCCATGGGGTCCACTTACTGGGTTTTGGACTTGACAGGGCTGGACGTGACGTGACAGGGCTGGACTTGACTTGACAGGGCTGGACTTGACTTGACAGGGCTGAGAGATACAAACACTTGCAGTGCTGGTCAGGAAATTTGAGCATCACTCCCAAAGACACATCCGTGAAGCGGATGACCCTTGATTGTGTGGTCCCAGTCTCTCCCACTTGAGCCTCAGCCACACTCAGCTCTGGGTAGGAGCTGGCCACAGGTTGGAACATGCCCCAAAACAACACCTCTAATGGGAATTGAACGTGCATCCTTCCAATTAATCCATAGAGCTAACCACTTCGCCACAGCGGCTGGTAGGGATGGTTTGTTTATTCATTCCTCCAGATGGAAGGAACTTTTTTTTCTCCTCTAAAAAGAAAAAAAAGGTTTCCAAGTTAACCCTTTTAGATATTAATCAGGTAATATCAATTTGGAGACCAGTGATGCAAACATGACATAAGAGATGGGTTGGATGTCATTGCACCAGAAAAATTTAAAAAGAACTGAAGAACACATACACGCATGCACGCGTGCACACACACACACACACACACACAGAGTATCAGTATCAGTATATTTAGGAGGCGTCACTGCATTCAGACAATACACACAAACACACACACACACACACACATACAATGACATACATATGGTCTGTGCTTTTCACAGACACAAATATTCACATGGCAGGTATACATTTACACACACACACACACACACACACACACACATACATGCCCACATGCATACACATACACACACACAACTCATCGCATTTTTATAATCACTGTTAGCTTTTTAATTCACTAATTTTTCTTTAGATGTTCAGTTTTAATGCAAAATGTTGATTCTTTACAGAAGTTTTAAACTGACAAGAAGAAACATAAATTGCATGCAAAGATTAAAGCAAGAAATAGAGAAGGATGACTGACAAGATGTGATGTTGATGGTGATGATGGTGATCTTGTGTTTCAGGTTGACCTGTCTTCAGGGATGAAGTACGAAGAGGCGTACTATGCTCAGGTAATCCACTTTTAACTCACTCAGGACGACAAGTTTTCTCCCTTGCTTTTCCCCACAGATGGCCCATTTGTAAGGGTTTGGGAAAAAAATACAAAAAATACAAAATACTGTGTAAGAAAATTAAACTTTCAGAACTGGTTTATTACGTGTTGAGCTATTACATATAAAAAAAAAATCAAATTTCTCATCTTATCTTTACAGTTTTGTCATATGTAGAAAATACTGCCAATTTTTCACTCCGAATCACCATACCCATGCTCGCTGTCTGCATTAAACTCACTTTTTTCTTCGTCATCATCCACCTCTTCAATGTCCGACCCTTCAGTTTGTAGCATTTCAAGTACTTCGGCAACCCTAAAACGTTGCCGTCACTGCCTTGTTCGCTTCACAACATTCTGAGAAGAGGCCGCTTTGCTAACAGGCTGGCACACGAGCAGACGACTGGTCAGTGACTTTGTCAGCGTGTGTGCGAGACAGGCCACACATCCCAGACTAACCAATCATACTGTTCGATTGTTGAGTGACCCAGAATAGCGCACTCTGCTTGGCTAATCACAAAATCACGTGTACAGCACATGATGGAATTATACTTTCGGAGAATGCTATTCCATTCCTTCGTCCGAAACCGAATACGTTTTGTGTAGGAATGTATGAGCATTCCTTCGTCCGGAAAGAGTTAATGCTATATTTCTGAAGGTCTACATTATATCTGTGCTGTAATCTACCTCATAAACGCCAAGTATCTAGATAACTCTTAGCCCCCATGTCTGGTGAAAAAGTGTGCCTGGGGTGGTCATAGCCCTCCGTGGGTCAGTGTTGACAGTTGATAGATCCAAGTTCATGTCTGCCTTCCTGGGGCTGACCATGCTGCTGTGAAGGACAGTCTGGGACACATCACACCGTGACACATCACATGGTGACACATCACACTGTATCATATCACACCGTGACACATCACACCATGACGCATCACACCATGACCTCTCACACCGTGACGTATCACACCATGACACATCACACCATGACGCATCACACAATGACCCCTCACCCCGTGACGTATCACACGGTGACACATCACACCGTGACACACCACACCGTGACACATCACACCGTGACACATCACACCGTGACACATCACACCATGACACATCACACCGTGACGTATCACACCATGACACATCACACCGTGACACATCACACCATGACACATCACACCGTGACATATCGTGTGACACATCACACCGTGACGCACTACACCATGACACATCACACCGTGACACACCACACCATGACACATCACACCATGACACACCACACCGTGACACATCACACCGTGACGCACTACACCATGACACATCACACCGTGACGCACTACACCGTGACGCATCACACAATGACACATAACACCGTGACGCACTACACCATCACACATCACACCGTGACGCACTACACCATGACGCATCACACCGTGACGCACTACACCATGACACATCACACCGTGATGCACTACACCATGATGCATCACACAATGACACATAACACCGTGACGCACTACACCACCATGACATATCACACCGTGACACACTACACCATGACACATCACACCGTGACACATCACATTGTGACGCACCACACCGTGACGCATCACACCGGTGGATTGACTGCTGTTTAAAGCGCTGCCTTCGTCTCTGCGGGTCTGCTTTTCTTCTGCTGCGCAGATTCATGAACTAATGATTACTCAGTTTGCTGCTGTGATCATGTTGCCGTTTCAGATGTAGAGATAACGAACAGAACACCTGTGGTGTTAGTGAGGTGTCAGTGTGTCACTGAAAAAAACAAATGCAATCGTGATTCATTTCCATGACACAGTGTCTCATTTCAGTAGCCAGCAAATGGGCTTGAGGAAAGATAGTTGGGGGAGAGGGGAGTTATGAAGAAATGATCTGAATTACCTACTTATTAACTCTCTCCATACGAACGGCGAAAGAGACGACGTTAACAGCGTTTCACCCCAATTACCATCATCAAAATATTGCAAGCGGAAGGCTCTTATACTGAAGAGGTGAATGTTGACAAAGAACACCACAATTCTGACGACGGAAGCTAAAGGTTGGGTCATTCAGACACCCACTGGACATCCGAGGGGTCTGTGTAGCGGAGAAGAGAGGACTGGTTGTACTGAGTGAGTTAAAGAGGTCAATACCTCCACTGTCTTGTTTACATTCATATATCTGGTGTCTACTTCAGCCACTTGAACTTCTGAGGAGGTAATAAAGTAAGGGAGGCTACTTTCTGCAGCTACCTTCAATTTTGATCTCCATGAGGGCAGAGTAGTTTTTTTTGCTTTTTTTTTTTTGCACAGGAAAGGAATTGGGCCCATGCTGAAACCTGCACCAGTTAGTGACAGCAAGTATGTTAGATTAAACATTATTTTAAGGAAGTAAAAGTCTTTTTTAAATCAGGCAAAATACTGGGCTTGGTGTTAAAAAAAAAAAAAAGAGAGAAGGTATTTGTGTCTTTTTTTTTCTCTCGTTGAATGTGGTGTACTTTTTCTTTGACCGGTTCCCTGTTTTATTTCTCTTTTTTTTTCTTTTTTTTTTTTTTTTGTCTGTCTAGGAAAGAGAAAATAGAAACCAGGTTCTTTTGTGTGTTTCAGGTTATTCCAACCAAGGACAGAATTGAAGGTCTAACGGCGTTCAGAGAGAAACGTAAACCCAACTACAAAGGACACTGATTGTTGGAATCACAGAGATGGACCTTCTGTCATTTTCATAATCATTTACCCACTGAGTGAATAATTTAAGGCAATTTATGTATACCTTATTTCTGACTTCTTACATTTAGTTTGGGGATGCACGGTTTCTGACATTGAAGTGTAGGTTGGATGTGTAAAGTATTATTTTGGAATACTCGGTGAGTGCATGCAAGTATTTTGTGATATCTACTGAACGTTTTAAATTATTTTAGATGATGTTGTTGCTCAGCTAAAAAAAAAAAAAAAAAAAGAAAAAAAAAAGTAAAATGCTGGCATTTTGAAGTATGTCATCATCGTTGTTTATTATTGTTGTGCTGTTGTTGTAGGTAATGTTATTATTCACAATTTTATTGTGTTTGGTAATGCTTTTTATTTATTTATTTTTTTAAATACTTTTTATCATATATGGCTGTTCAACTGCAAATAGAATGTGTTCAGCATCTTGATCAAATGTTTGAAATATAAGTAAAAGTTAATAATGGAAAGTTATCAGACATTATCAGAGTGGAGGATGGACAAATGGAATTACCTATAAAGCTCCCTCTGTTCATACCTCCTTAATTTAGACATTAAGATATTTTGTTTTGGACTCATTTATGGTTTGTGTGTGTGTGTGTGTGTGTGTGGTTTATTGTTTATTTCCTTTGCTCATGAGAGTGGAAAGTGTCATAATGAAAAAGATTAGAGAGATTAACATTTTTGAATGAAATTACTGTTAGATTTTATTCTCTGTGTGTGTGTGTGCGAGTGCTCGCATACTGTTAGTCTTCAATTTTACGTCAGACCTGTCAAAAGCCTTGTCCATATTGGACTTCAAGAGAATGATACTTTGGATTGTTTTATCCTATGCGATTTTAAAAAACAACCAGACTTTCTTCAAAGCTGTATCCCAAATTGAATAATTGACGTTGAAGCACGTGTCCATGCATGTATGGGTTGGGAATTCCCCCATCCCTCCTACTCTCTATCCCTCCCCCCCTCCCCAGCTTCTGCTGAAGCTTGACAGGTGTTCTGGGTGCTAGTCTTCCAGAAGCGACGAGAAACAGAGGTCCTAGCTGTTTTCAGGATTCGCGTAGCGTGCACAGAAGAACCCATGGCAACAAAAGTAACAGCACAACACAATACAATGCAACGCCATACATGTTTTTTACAATACAGTGCAACACAACACAACACAAAACCGTACCGTACCACACAGTTTCAGTTTTTCAAGGATGCGTCACTTTGTTCGGATAAATCCACATGCGCTACACCACATTTGCTAGGCAGATGCCTGACCAGCAGCATAACCGAACGTGCGTGGATCTGGATCTTGATCGATATGTTGCTGAAGCCACAGATTGACTATAACTGCAACGGGGGTCAGGGGATGGTGGTGGGGGGTTGCACACAAGAGTAGGACTCTAGCAGTGTCGGCTAGGTCAGGTCTTGAGTGCATGCACAAGTACTTGTGCACCGATCAGAGAGTACTTCTCCAACAGAAGTTTGCCAGAGGACAACACTTGTGTTGCCATGGTTTCTTTGTTAGTGCACCAAGTGCGTGCTGCACACAGAACCTCTGTTCATTGTATCCGTTGTAAATCGATTTTTACAAACATTCCTTTAGTCTGCCTCTTACTGCTCCCAGTCAAACGTGGGAGGAAGGGCGAGACCAAGGTTCGAACCCAGACCCACACGGACACTGTATCGGCAGATAACCGTCTTAATCGGTCATCCTGCCCCTTTCCTGGTACCATACAACACAACACAACACAACACAACATCTCACCATACAACACAACACAACACAACATCTCACCATACAACACAACACATCTCACCATACCACACAACACATTGAGCATTTTATTTACAGGGTGTGTGTGTGTGTGTTGTGAAATAAACTTCTTGCCTTGCCTTGCAATACAATACCATACAATACAATACCACATACCACAATACAATTATACCCTCGTCAGCATCATCAACTCCATCGGCCTTGGATCAAGATCACGGACACTAGATGCAATTAATCAGCAATCACGTGCTCTCGACCTCAGGGTCACATGGCCAGTGACGTGTACGTGGCGCTGAACGGCGGCGACACGTAGACCCCCACTTTACTCAAGTGCCAGCTCTTCATGCATGTCTCCTGGCCATGCCGCGGGCATGTCATGGCGGCTGGTACCAGGCGTTATTTCTGTCTCTTGGGCACTGAGCTGGACATTGAACAGCCGTCATTTAGAGCACGTTCTTTTCCTTTCTTTTCCAGGGCAGGCAGGCATGTACTCTATAGGCTTTCAAAGCCCTGAGTAACATGTTAGGTTTATGTGAAGGTCAGGCATTTGATCCGGTTTTCTTTTCTCTCTTGTATTCACCATTTTTACCCCCGAAAACGGAGTATGGCTGCCTACATGGCGGGGGTGAAAACGGTCATACACGTAAAAGCCAACTCGTGTGCATGCGAGTGGGCGTGGGAGTTGCAGCCCACGAACGAAGAAGAAGTATTCACTTTTTTAAAGTATAATGATTGTGCGGTATAGCGTATATACAACAGAAAGTTGGAGGTAGTGTTGGAGTGAGACTAGTAATGATTATGCTTTGTCATAGTTCTGAATTGCAAGTCCTGACGAGCGCGTTGGGTTCGTGCGTTAGTCAGGTATCTGCTCTATCTCCTCCCCCCCCACCCCCCACAATAGCAGATGAGGAGCAGCGTATAAGTATGGATCAGCCCGCACGCTTTTGACGCCTCACTGAAATTGAAAACTGAGGCCGATTCTTTCCTTTCCCAGGCTGGGCACTCAGGGCCTCACCAGCGTGTCCTGGGTTTATCATGCAGTGTGTGGGTTAGCTATCTGCTCCTTAAAAACAAAAACAAAAACAAACCAACCCCACCACTACCCCCCCTCCCCCCTAAAAAAACAACAACAAAATAACAACAACCCCACCCCCACGCCCCCGATAAACAAAAAACAAAAACGAACAGTAACAAACAAAAACAAAACAACAACAACAACAACAACAAAAAAAAACAAACAAGAGAGGCAAGGCCTTCAAGACTCACTTGTGATACACTTAAAAAAAAATTCCAAGCTTTTTATGTATTGAGTATAATTTCAAAATGTAATGTTTAAGATGAGAAAGATCAGTTTAAAGCAAATTAAGTCCCCTAACATTAATTACAGAGTAATTTCCCTTTTTTTACTATCTGTATCAAAACATTTGCAAAAAAAATAAATAAAACTTCCATGCTTAGCAAAAGAAGTTCCTGTTTAAACAAAAAATGATAATAATGACTGCTCTTGTTGTTGGGTCAGAATATCAGATCAAAGTGCCAAGTTTAGAGAATATAAAAAATATAAATATAACAGTAAATGCAGTTTGCATATAATTAGGCTTCAGTTTTTATTTTTTTTGTGCCCATCCCAGAGGTGCAATATTGTTTTAAACAAGATGAATGGAAAGAACTGAATTTTTCCTATTTTTATGCCAAATTTGGTGTCAACTGACAAAGTATTTGCAGAGAAAATGTCAATGTTAAAGTTTACCACGGACACACACACACACACACACACACACACAACCGTACACCGGGTTAAAACATAGACTCACTTTGTTTACACAAACAGGAACTTCTTTTGCTAAGCATGGAAGTTTTATTTATTTTGCAAACGTTTTGGTGCAGATAGTAAAAAAGGGAAATTACTCTGTAATTAATGCTTAAAAAGCTTGGATTTTTAAAAAAAAGTGTATCACAAGTGAGTCTTGAAGGCCTTGCCTCTCTTGTTTTCTTTATGTCAGACAGTCACCCTCTACTACTACAGCTTTTTTCGTTTCCTTGTTTTACTTCTGTATGTCAGTCTCGTCTGTTTCGTGTGTGTGTATGTATGTGCGTGTGTGTGTGTGTGTGTGTTGTGGTTGTTCTTCTTCTTCCTTTTCTTGTTCTTGTTCTTCTTTATAGAATTTGTCTTTCAACCAATCCGACCAGTGTGTGTGTGTGTGTGTCTGTGCCTGTGTGTTTATGCAAACATGCCGGCGTGTGTGTGTGTGTGTGTGTGTGTGTGTGTGTGCGTGAGCGCGTGCATGTGTTTCTCTCTGTGAGTGTGTGTGTTTCTACAGAAGCCACTGCCACTTCCACATTCCCTCAGTTCTATTCCTGTTTCCCTCCTCAGTCTTCAACCCCCCCCCCCACCCCCACCCCCTTCTTCCACTCCGCACCCCCCGCCCCTTTCCCTCTCCTATCTGCCGCAGATCAGGACAAGAGAGAGTCAAGTGCCGACACAGCCAACGCGGCACGGAAAAGCTTGGAGCCTGGGTCGCCCGAAGAAGAGGGTAGTGCTCATGTACCGGAAGCGGCTAGCATTGTGGGAAGGAAGGTTTGATTTCCGGTCTGCTACAACAACCAGAGGAGGGAGAGAGAGAGTTAGAAGTGAGAGAGAGAGGAGAGAGAGTGCCAATGAGTGAGAGAGAGAGAGGGGGTGTGGGGCCGGGAGAGACTCGATGTAATCATGAGCTCCAAGCTTCGCCTGTTTGTTGCCTACTGTACAGCCTAAGCAATGTTATGCCTGCATGTACGAGTCAAGTCTTCTGTCACTACTTCACTGTTACTGTAGTGAGCGCTCAGCAGTGTATCAGTCTGTCACGGTACAGCACCC
The DNA here is from genome assembly GCF_041734735.1 of Babylonia areolata. Classification (NCBI taxonomy): domain Eukaryota; kingdom Metazoa; phylum Mollusca; class Gastropoda; order Neogastropoda; family Buccinidae; genus Babylonia; species Babylonia areolata. The sequence continues at coordinate 37,451,244 of NC_134900.1, forward strand.
CTTTCCCACCTCAGTCCAGCTTTCTTCCCACCCTCTCTACCTCTTTCCTGTCCCCTCCCCCTCTCCCTCCCTCTGCGAATTCTCTCCCTCAGTTTACCCACATCCTCCGGTTTAAATTCTCACATCAGAGACAGAGAGAGACAGAGATAGAAACAGAGACAGAGAGAGAGAGACAGAGATAGAAACAGAGAGAGAGAGAGACAGAGATAGAAACAAGACAGAGAGAGAGAGACAGAGATAGAAACAGAGACACAGAGAGAGAGAGAGAGACATAGAAACAGACAGAGAGAGAGAGAGACAGAGATAGAAACAGAGACACACAGAGAGAGACAGAGAGAGAAACAGAGAGAGAGACTGAGACAGACAGAGAGAGACAGAGAGAAACAGACAGAGAGAGACAGAAACAGAGAGAGAGAGAGAGAGATACAGAGACAGAGACGAAGACAGAGAGACGAAGACAGAGAGACAGAGAGACACACAGAGACAGAGACAGAGGCAGACAGACAGAGAGAGACAGAGACAGAATCAGAGACAGAGAGCGACACAGAGAGAGACAGAGACAGAGACCCCAAGACACATGAGAAGAGAACACAAACAAGGAGACAGATTAAGACGAACTGCCAGACAGACTACAGAACACTGTTTCAGTTCCAGTCTCAAGATGTCAAGACCTGCGGGCTTATCCGTAATTATACGATACGCTACACACAACATCTGCAGAGAAAAAAAAAAAAAAAAAAAAAAAAAAACCAAGAGAGGCAAAGCCTTCAAGACTCATTTGTGATAAATTAAGTCCCCTAGCATTAATTACAGGGTAATTTCCCTTTTTTTTACTATCTGCACCAAAACGTTTGCAAAATAAATAAAACTTCCATGCTTAGCAAAAGAAGTTCCTGTTTGAACAAAAATGATAATAATGACTGCTCTTGTTGTTGGGTCAGAATATCAGATCAAAGTGCCAAGTTTAGAGAATACAAAAAATATAACAGTAAATGCAGTTTGCATATAATTAGGCTTAATTTATTATTTTTTTGTGCCCATCCCAGAGGTGCAATATTGTTTTAACTCACTCCATACGAACGGCGAAAGAGACGACGTTAACAGCGTTTCACCCCAATTACCACCATCAAAATATTGCAAGCGGAAGGCTCTTATACTGAAGAGGTGTTTGTTGACAAAGAATACCACAATTCTGACGACGGAAGCTAAAGGTTGGGTCATTCAGACACCCACTGGACATCCGAGGGGTCTGTGTAGAGGAGAAAAGAGGACTGGCCGTACTGAGTGAGTTAAACAAGATGACTGGAAAGAACTGAATGTTTCCTATTTTTATGCCAAATTTGGTGTCAACTGACAAAGTATTTGCAGAGAAAATGTCAATGTTAAAGTTTACCACGGACACACAGACACACACACACACACACACACACACACACACACACAGACAACCGAACACCGGGTTAAAACATAGACTCACTTTGTTTACACAAGTGAGTGAATGACTGAAAACAGAAAGAATAGATAACAGTAAGGACAGACTGTAGTTTGCTCACGTGGCCAAAGCGTCTCAAAATATCCTCCTATGATTGTAGGACCGGTAAAAGATGAAAGTGAACGGTCCAAGAATAGCCTCTTACGCCAATCGGTGCAGTGAATTCATACCCACTGTGTCCAGGGCTCGGCATAGGGGTGGCTGGCCCAGCCCAGTCCTCACCTTCCGCTGTTTTGACCTTCCTCAACCGGAAGTCAGGTACCAGTTCACACCTGGGTAGAGCAAGGAAGACTGACGTCATGTGGCTTTCGGCCCCAGGACACTACACCATGCTGAAACGGGGTTTCGAACCCTGAACCCTGGTGAACACTGGATCACAAGTCCATCGCCTAACCGATTCTGCCACGTCGCCTCTGTTGTCAGTGCAGCACGCACTTGGCGCACTGAAAAAGAACCCAAGGCAACGAGAGTGTTGTCCTCTGGCAAAATTCTGTAGAGGAAATCCACTCTGATAGGTACACACATAATATATAAATGCCTGCACTCAAGGCCTGACTAGCGTGTCGGGTTATACTGCTGGTCAAACATCTGCCTGGCAGATGTGGTGTAGGGTCTATGGATTTGTCCGAACGCAGTGACGCCTCCTTGAGAAACTGAAACTGAAACTGTCCGGGTGGGGTGAAGTCCTGGCTGTCTGTGGGGTGAAGTCCTGGCTGTCTGTGGGGTGAAGTCCTGGCTGTCTGCAGTGTGGTGAAGTCCTGGCTGTCTGCAGTGGGGTGAAGTCCTGGCTGTCTGCAGTGTGGTGAAGTCCTGGCTGTCTGCAGTGTGGTGAAGTCCTGGCTGTCTGCAGTGTGGTGAAGTCCTGGCTGTCTGCAGTGTGGTGAAGTCCTGGCTGTGTCCTGGCTGTCTGCAGTGTGGTGAAGTCCTGGCTGTGTCCTGGCTGTCTGCAGTGTGGTGAAGTCCTGGCTGTCTGCAGTGTGGTGAAGTCCTGGCTGTCTGCAGTGGGGTGAAGTCCTAGCTGGAGTTCTGGAGTTCCAGGGGGGAAGTCTTGGGGGATGTAGAACGTGCGGGAGGGGCTACATACCCCGGTCAGTGCCCGGAAAGAAGGCCACTAACCAATCAGAGGTTCCAGAAAGCAGACTATTACAAATCAACACCCATATTAGGAGGAAGCCATTGCACAGTGGAGTGCAGAACGATACAGGCGAACAATACTCAAAGTGAACTGTCCAAAAACAAAGATGAGATAACCAAAGTGGTCTTTGTCAAACAAACATACACAATTGTGAACACAGGAATAAAACGATCACAAATATAGCATTTTATAATTACAGGCAAAACATTAAACCAAATAACATGACGTATCTCGAGTCACGCATCAGTGAACACATGCCTGTCATCAACAACAACAAAAAGAAAAAGAAACACACACACACACACACACACACACACACACACACACACACACACACACACACACACACACACACACACACACAATCCACCACGGGTACACGCAGAGGCCCCATGATCACCAACAAATCACAGGACATGCATTACACGTTGCGTACATGTCGCGATACTAACAGGGGATTACAGACGAACACACTTTGTTGCACAACAGACTTTTAATATGCCAGCATCTTTTTCTTATTTCTTCCCAGATCTGCAACTGAAAAACTGTAAAACTGAAAAAAAGTGTAACGATACGAAATTAGAGTGTCTGCACAACAATGCACTGACTTCCACTTCGGGATATTTGCAGTACTCTTTCCTCTACCGGTATGGGAACACTTTCCTGACTGGGTCATGTTCTCCGTCTCTGTCTCTGTCTCCCTCTGTTTCTGTCTGTCTCTGTCCCAGTCTGTCTCTCTGCCTGTCTGTCTGTTTCTCTCAAACTATTTGCATCCTTTTCCTCCTCCTCCTCCCCCTCCTCCTCCTCTTTCACAACCCCCTCCTTCCACATCCCCTCTCCCCTCTCTCTTCATTCTTCCACATCCACATCCACCTCCTCCCCTCCCCTAACCCCCTTGGCCCTTTGGCATGACGTCAGAGGGTCACATCGCCGAGACGGCCTCTTCAGACCTAAGTGCCTCGCTCGGGGGTTGGTCAGACTGCCGTTTGGTTGGTCTGTCTCTCTCTGTGTCTCTCTCTGTCTCTCCTGTCTGTCTCTCCTCTCAGCCCCTTGAGGTCGGCTGGCTGCCCATGGTCACATGCTGTCACTTGCCAGTCCGAGTCACTTCCGGCATCACACGCCAACAGCGAAATTCGCCATAAAGCGAAAGGGAGGAACCAAACAAATAACACAAGAGAGAAGAGAATAGAGAAATAAATTCGTCAATGAAAACTCAAGCCGGCTGCTAAGCGCGGGGAGTGGACTCCACGAGTTGAGGAAGCGATCAGACAGGGTGCTCGTCGGCTGTGGTGGATGGGCAGGATTTCCGGTTGGTTCCGATTTTGCATCAGTCGTCCTCTGTAGTGGCTGAGCCGTCTGTGGGGTGGTGGTGCTGGTGGTGGTTGTGGTGGTGGTTGTGGTGGTGACGGTTGTGGTGGTGGTGGTCACTGGTAGATGGAAACTGGGGACTGTGCCTGTGGGGTGTGTGTTGCTGTTGTTGTTTGATGTGTGACTGTCATAATAACGCGTCAGGCGGTCTGTGCAAGGGAAGCCCTTGCAAAAGGTCCTGACCACGTTCATCTCATGCTGGACTGTTGGTGGAAGTAGCAGTATTTCTTCGGTGTCTTCCCGTCTTTTTGTGGCCAGCCATTTCGTTTCTCTGGGATGTGATCTTCGCTGCATCTTCTGTCCTCCAAAGGCGGCGTTCATCGGTTCTGTATACTAATTCAACAATAGGCAGGGTTTAAGATAAATATATATCGGAGTAGAAATGAATGCAGTCTGATGGTATACAATCGCTGTTTATGATACAGATGCTTTCAACGCTAATTGTTTGTTAACGAAGTTATTGTATAACAGTGTACATTAAACATAACAAAGAGGTTAAATAAAACGAGCAAAAGTTGTGAATGTTGATTGGGTAGACGACGCGCTTCATTTTTCAGAGAGAGAGAAAAGAACCCAACTTTTTGATTCGCTGCGTTCTCCTTAAAACCAAAGACAGATTGTGTTTCATTAATTCCCATGCCGTGTTGATCCAGCTCAGCACAACGATGTTGCCAGGAAGTTCTGCGGGAAGAGTGGAGGGAACATCAGTCCTGGTGTTGGTGTTTGTAGTGATCTGCACGTGTCTCTCACAACCTGGGAGGTTCTCTGCCCACGCTCTGCAAGACTCCGTGAGGTTCTGCAACGAGAACGCCACGGAGCAAGTGGTTCTGGAATGCACGTGGCCCTGCTTTCTGGTGAACTCCTCCTCATGCCCCGAGGGAACAGAGTTCGAGTCCAGCCAACCCTGCGAGGTGCCTTCGTGGAAGAGGGCCCTGTACGCGCGGAGTTTGAACGTGAGTGAGGGTGTGGGTGAGGATGAGGATGAGGAGGGGGCAGACAACAGCACAGCGTCCTTTGAAGAGGAGGATTTCGATCGGCTGGAAAACGCCACAGCCTGTCAGGCGGTGTGTTCCAGGGTCATACAGATCCCCCGGTGCTGTCCTGGGTTTTTCGGGTCCCACTGCCTCGGTGAGTGGTGTGTGGGGAGGAGTGAAGGGTGGGGATGAGGGGGTGGGGTGGTGCTGGGGAAGAGAGATAGATGGATGGTTTACTCATATGATGCCATTGCCCCTCAAGAACGGGATGAACGTTGTACAATGGTGTAGTATCTGCATTTGAATAATAATCATAATCTTAATCTTAATGAGTTCAGTAATCATGAAAGACGGGCGCAACAGCCGAGTGGTTAAAGCGTTGGACTGTCAATCTGAGGGTCCCGGGTTCGAATCACGGTGACGGCGCCTGGTGGGTGAAGGGTGGAGATTTTTACGATCTCCCAGGTCAACATATGTGCAGACCTGCTAGTGCCTGAACCCCCTTCGTGTGTATATGCAAGCAGAAGATCAAATACGCACGTTAAAGATCCTGTAATCCATGTCAGCGTTCGGTAGGTTATGGAAACAAGAACATACCCAGCATGCACACCCCCGAAAGCGGAGTATGGCTGCCTACATGGCGGGGTAAAAACGGTCATACACGTAAAAAGCCCACTCGTGTGCATACGAGTGAACGCAGAAGTAGTAATCATGAAGTCATAACTGATCGCAACTGAAATTAGATTACAAGAAGCCATCGGTAAGCTTAAACATACTTGACTTAGATACCAATATGATTTTGATTGAATAAGTCGCGCTATCACATCAGTCAACGCTGGGCAATACAAAACAAAATGCAACTCATCTTCATTTCCAGTTTGGGAAAAAGAGAGAGAGAGAGAGAGAGAGAGAGAGAGAGAGAGAGACAGACAGACAGACAGACAGACAGACAGACAGACAGACAGAAACATAGGGACAGAGAGAGAGAGAGAGAGTGGGGGAGGAAGAGAGGGAGAGAGACAAGGGAGAGGGAGAAGACATAGAGAGAGATAGAGGGGTGACACACACACACACACACACACACGGGGGGTGGGGGTGGTGGTGGTGGTGGTGGTGGTGTGTGTGTGTGTGTGTGTGTGTGTGTGTGTGTGTGTTGTCTGCTGTGCAGGTATTTGATTGTTTTATTTTTGTTAGTTTGCGGGTAGTGCTGTGAAGAAGAGGCAATTTAGCGCACGTTGTAAGTTCTGTCAATGATCCCCCCCCCCCCCCTTTTTGGGGGGATAAATTCCAAGCATTTTGTATTTTTCCACATTTAGACCAGTTGATTAAGCATAGTATAACACAGAGGTTTTGTTCGTTTGAATGTTGTCGCTGTTTTAGGTCCAGAGTAACATTAAAGTGCATAGATACAATACAGCAGGCAAGTATACACATTAACCATATTTCTCTCCTATTTTGTTTCTTTTTATCTTTTCTCAAGAATGTCCACGGTCAGTATGGAGCGAGAACCTGATTTGCAGCGGCCATGGAGTCTGCGACGATGGAATTGACGGGCATGGAGTTTGCCTATGTGAAGTGAGTTCCTTGATTAAAAAAAAATATTACAAAAATATTTAATTAATCCATTCACTGCTGCTGACAAGTATGGTCAGTAAAGGGCTGTCACCTGACTGTGATGAGACAGTCCCAATATATGTATTTATTCATTTATGTCGTCGTGTCAATTGTCCATGTGCTATAAAAACGGAGGGGGGGGGGGAAGACAAAAAAAGACAGAGCTTACAGGTCAGGATGTCAGTGAAGGGCTGTCACCTCACTGAGATAAAACAGAGCTTACAGGTCAGGATGTCAGTGAAGGGCTGTCACCTCAATGAGATAAGACAGCTTACAGGTCAGGATGTCAGTGAAGGGCTGTCACCTCACAGAGATAAGACAGAGCTTACAGGTCAGGATGTCAGTGAAGGGCTGTCACCTCACAGAGATAAGACAGCTTACAGGTCAGGATGTTAGTGAAGGGCTGTCACCTCACTGAGATAAGACAGCTTACAGGTCAGGATGTCAGTGAAGGGCTGTCACCTCACTGAGATAAGACAGCTTACAGGTCAGGATGTCAGTGAAGGGCTGTCACCTCACAGAGATAAGACAGAGCTTACAGGTCAGGATGTCAGTGAAGGGCTGTCACCTCACTGATAAAAGACAGAGCTTACAGGTCAGGATGTCAGTGAAGGGCTGGCACCTCACTGAGATAAGACAGCTTACAGGTCAGGATGTCAGTGAAGGGCTGTCACCTCACTGAGATAAGACAGCTTACAGGTCAGAATGTCAGTGAAGGGCTGTCACCTCACAGAGATAAGACAGAGCTTACAGGTCAGGATGTCAGTGAAGGGCTGTCACCTCACTGATAAAAGACAGAGCTTACAGGTCAGGATGTCAGTGAAGGGCTGGCACCTCACTGAGATAAGACAGAGCTTACAGGTCAGGATGTCAGTGAAGGGCTGTCACCTCAATGAGATAAGACAGCTTACAGGTCAGGATGTCAGTGAAGGGCTGTCACCTCAATGAGATAAGACAGCTTACAGGTCAGGATGTCAGTGAAGGGCTGTCACCTCACAGAGATAAGACAGAGCTTACAGGTCAGGATGTCAGTGAAGGGCTGTCACCTCACTGATAAAAGACAGAGCTTACAGGTCAGGATGTCAGTGAAGGGCTGGCACCTCACTGAGATCAGACAGAGCTTACAGGTCAGGACGTCAGTGAAGGGCTGTCACCTCACTGATAAAAAAAACAGACCTTACAGGTCAGGATGTAATTCATCACCATTCTTTATTTGCACATCGCCCTCTTTGGACTGCATTAAGTTTTGTTCAGCAAAACCAATCACATCACTTAAAGCATTGAACACATGCACGAGAAGTAAATCTGCACTCTGATCTGGTCTCCTTCACCACGATCCAGCCGTCAAGGGGTTAAAATCAAATGTGCTTGAAACATCTTCATTCACTTGTGATTTAGTTCAATATTTGTATTTACAGTTGTAAAAATCAACATCACTAAAGTCAATCAAAAAATTTCATAGATTTACATATACATCGTGTAACCATTTAAATATTTCATTCTATAAGTAATACTTCTTTCCTTCTTCTTTCAAAATTTTAAAATGGTTTCCGTAGGATTTATGAACTGGAGGAATAGTCAGTATTTTGGACAATCTGTGAGTGTGTGTGTGTGTGTGTGTGTGTGTGTGTGTGTGTGTTCCTCTCTCTGTCTGTTTCTGTGTGTGTGTGCGTGCGCGCGCGCGCGCGCGCGCCGTGTGTGTGTGTGTGTGTGTGCGTGTGTGTGTGCGTGCGCGTGCCTGTGTATGTGTGTGTATACGTGTGTGTGTGTGTGTGTGTGTGTGTGTGTGTGTGTGTGTGTGTGTGTGTGTGTGTGTGTGTGTGTGCGGGTGCATGCTTGCGTGTATGTGTGTGTGTGTGTGTGTGTGTGTGTGTGTGTATCCCCCTCCTCACTTCGTCTCTCTGGTGGCGACAGGATACTTTGTGTGTAAATTCCACGTGCATGTTTTCCTCACTTGGCTGTTAAGGCCCAATTCCTTTTTTCCCCCCGTTTTCTCTTGTCCTTTTTTTTTTTCTGGAATTTTCGGCCGAATCCACAGTTCTTCCCCTTTGCTCCACTGTGTGACGTCTGCGCCTTGTGAACATTGTGGAGTGATGGCCTAGAGGTAACGCGTCCGCCTAGGAAGCGAGAGAATCTGAGCGCGCTGGTTCGAATCACGGCTCAGCCGCCGATATTTTCTCCCCCTCCACTAGACCTTGAGTGGTGGTCTGGACGCTAGTCATTCGGATGAGACGATAAACCGAGGTCCCGTGTGCAGCATGCACTTAGCGCACGTAAAAGAACCCACGGCAACAAAAGGGTTGTTCCTGGCAAAATTCTGTAGAAAAATCCACTTCGATAGGAAAAACAAATAAAACTGCATGCAGGAAAAAATACAAAAAAAAAAAAAAAAAAAAAAAGGGGTGGCGCTGTAGTGTAGCGACGCGCTCTCCCTGGGGAGAGCAGCCCGAATTTCACACAGAGAAATCTGTTGTGATAAAAAGAAATACAAATACAAATACAAATACACTGTTCACTTCGTCTCTGGCTGGTGAGGAGGGGTGGGAGGGGAGAAGGGGGTGAAGGGGGTGCGGTAGGAGGTGATTGTGGATGTTGTCACATTTCTCTCGACATGTTCTCAGTCTTGGTAGGTTTATTGTCTCGTGTTGTTTAATGCATCGTTGATTTTTTTTATTTTTTTATTTTATAAAGTTTAATATATATATATATAATTATTATTATTATCTACGCCTGTGTGTTTATTTTTTTGTGCGAATCCCACGGAAGTGCTTGACCATTGCCCCTCCTTACGTTTGTATCAACCTCAGTAAGGTCCAGTAACAAGATCCAATCGCCCAAAGACCAGTCTGGGAAACAGCTCTTCTGCGCGACGTGGAGAGAGAAGAGAAAGAAGTACAAGAAGTGCAAGGGAAAAATGGCTGACGGGAAGGAGGAAGTGTTCGAGCATGCGCAGAGCGATGGGTACCTTACGTCTCAAACGTCTACCGAGTTCAAGTTTAGTTTCCGTCTACTTGCAGACTAATTGATTGATGCAAGGTTGGATAGCAAGTAGCTGCCCTTTCGGTCTCAAACGTCTACCAACTTCTTCTTCTTCGTTCGTGAGCTGCAACTCCCACGTTCACTCGTATGTACACGAGTGGGCTTGTACTTGTATGACCGTTTTTACCCCGCCATGTAGGCAGCCATGCTCCGTTTTTGGGGGTGTCTACCAAGTTCAAGTAGTTCAGGTTTCTGTCTGCTTGCAGACTATTGAATGATGCGAGGCAGGATAGCGAGCAGCTGTCGCTTATTGTACATGTGAGCCACGAAATAGCGCGTGTACCTAATCAAGGATAATGTAATTTTTTTCTCTTTTTTTTTCTTTTTTTCTTCAGGACGGTTTCACAGGAATGACGTGTGGACTGTGTGAGGATACCAAGAAGTTTGGGTCTAACTGCACAGAAGGTGGGCTGCTTTAAAAAAAAATTCTCTGTGGTGTGGTGTGGTGTAATGTCCTTTGGAACTGTCTGCATGCTCTGACTGACGCCACCATGATTCCTACGTGAAGCACTGAAAAAGAACCCATGGCAACAACATGGTTGTCCTTTTGCAACATTTTGTAGAAGAAATTCACTCGGATATGTGCACACATAAAAGAAGTTAAAAAAAACAACAAACAAACAAACAACCCCGCACCCCCACAAACAAACAAATTAACTTACTTACCAACCAACCAGCCAACCAACTAGCTAAGTAACTGACTGACTGACTAACTAAATAACTAGCTGACTAACTGAAAACATACACCACATCACCGATATATATATATATATGTGTGTGTGTGTGTGTGTGTGTGTGTGTGCTCAAGGCCTGACTAGCGCGTATTATGTTGCTGGTCAGTCTTGGCTCACTGAAAAAGAACCCATGGCAACAAGAGTGTTGTCCTCTGGCAAAATTGAGTTGACGAAATCCGCTCTGATAGGTACACACACACACACACACACACACACACACACACACACACACACACACACACACACATATATATATATATATATATATATATATATATATGCACGCACTAGGCACATTGGGTGATGTTGCTGGTCAGGCATCTGCCTAGCAGATGTGTATAGCGTATATGAATTTGTCCGAACGCAGTGACGCCTGCTTGATACATTGAAACTGAAAACTGAAACTTATTGATACTTTCTCAAAGTTTTTTTACGTTATGGTAACAATTAGACTAATGTATCGTGTATTCACTGATTGATGTACAGGGTTCACAGAATGTTAAGGACCATGGTAACAATTAGACTGATGTATCGTGCATCCACAGACTGATGTACAGGGTTCACAAAATGTTAAGGACCATGGTAACAATTAGACTGATGTATCGTGCATCCACAGACTGATGTACAGGGTTCACAAAATGTTAAGGACCATTTAGGAACCTGCACTGTTTTATTCTTTGGGGCATGATTCAATGATGCTGAGATTTCGGCAAACAACGGTGTAGAAATCCAATGCTAGGAGCACTGATCATCAGAGATGCTGTCTTGCACGGGTACTTTATTTTATTTCATTTCATTATAATGATGATAACAATAATAATAATAAAGAATAATAATGATATATTATTATTATTGTTGTTGTTGTTGTCATTATTATTATTATTATTATTATTAGTAGTAGTAGTAGTAGTAGCAGTAGTAGTAGTATTAAAATTATTATTATTATTATTATTATTTTACAATGAAACACCACAGCTATCGTTGATAAACCTCTAACTATTGCATTTTGGCTGAAACATCGATTTTTCAAACGCATTTGTCAGGCTGTTTATGGTGTCATATATGTGGCTGAGACAGCCGTTTTTGTGTATTCTCCCTCAAGGCCTGACTAAGCGCGTTGGGTCACGCTGCTGGTCAGGCATCTGCGTAGCAGATGTGGTGTAGCGTGTATGGATTTGTCCGAACGCAGTGACGCCTCCTTGAAAAAACTGAAAGTGAACTGTAATCGGTGAGAGGTTAGCGGTATACAAATGCAGCTCGCGTAATTTAGAATAATATGTGGAATTTTGAACACTGAAACTTGTATGAAGACTTGTTTGCTTTCATAAGTGGTCCTTAACTCTGTGTAAAGTGTGTAACTGGAGCAGACTCTTCGGCAGAGCTTTGTGACTCATTGACATAGCTGGCTGCTTCAGGCTGCTGAAGTGATGGATATGATTATGATGATGTGCAACACGTATGACCGCATTGTATGTCTGTGACTGGCAGACTGTATGTGTGTCAACGGTTACTGTGACAACGGCCCAACCGGAAGTGGAGCTTGTCGTCTGTGCTTTGCTGGCTTTGAGGGACCGCTTTGTGACCAAGGTGGGTCTGCTGTGGTGTGTGTGTGTGTGTGTGTGTGTGTGTGTGTGTGTGTGTGTGTGTGTGTGTGTGTGTGCGCGCGCGCGCGCGCGCGCATGTGTGTGTGTGTGTGTGACTATATTTATTTGTATTTTGTTTCTTATAGTGTTACGTCGATTAGTTAAGAGATGTTACCTGTGATTTTTTGTAGTCCTCCACTACCCCCCTGTCCGCAACCGTACATAATTTCTTCAAGGAAGACATGTTTTCCGCCAAGGTGTGTTCATGTGTTCCACAATCCCCAGTACTCTTCATTACACAAAACGACGAAACCAACGATTTCTCGCCCCTTCTCATACCCCGACAACAATGACATTCTGTTCACCACTCACAACACAAAAAGTATTACAAGACAAAAGAAGAAAAGACAGAAAGACCCGTGGGCATAACCTGAGGCTCAAGAAAAGGCCATGCAATGGACAAATGCGCCAGCGCTACTTCTCCTTCCGGGTGGTGAACCCGTGGAACGCCCTACCAGATTCTGTAGTCATCTCCCCCTCTCTCAACGCTTTCAAAGCTAGGCTGGACAATCACTGGGCAGATCGCATGTACAAATAGCTGTAAATAGAGAAACAGAAACAAGAAAAAGTGTTTGGACGTTTGTGATAATAAGATTTCGAGTACTAAGACCAGACTACAGGCTAAGAAACCTAAATATAGGTCTGCAACGATATTATATTATATTATATTATATTATTATATTATATATTATATAAGACAAACCAAGCTCACATTGATATTCAGATTATCAGCCATGTCCGGTTTACTTTCTCTTTCGCTGAGGACTGACATTTGACCACTCCAGCTGTGAAGTCTGACAATGAAGGGTGTGGATTGAGACGAGTGACCTCTTTTCTGTCTTGCACCGTGAACGCGCTCAAAATCTGTTGAGGAGTTGAACTGCATTTCCAGAACACATCGGAAGGGTTGTCATTTTCCAACTCCGTTCACAGTGGAAAAAATCTGACATTGTTCTTTCGGGAGAAAGCTTGGCAATATCCACATTTCTTCTCCTGTATTTTTCCGTGTATAAAACGGAAAAAAACCCACTTGTAAATTGGTTAATAACATTGTGGTGTATACTCTGCATCTTTTCTCCCTCCACTCTTTGACTTGCCTTCTTTACGTCTCGTGACAGGGGAAGAAATGTGGAATATTATTTTGTATTTTGTTTTTCTTTTTATCACAACAGATTTATCTGTGTGAAATTCGGGCTGCTCTCCCCAGGGAGAGCGCGTCGCTACACTACAGCGCCACCCTTTTTTTGTTGTATTTTTTCTTGCGTGCAGTTTGATTTGTTTTTCCTATCGAAGTGGATTTTTCTACAGAATTTTGCCAGGAACAACCCTTTTGTTGCCGTGGGTTCTTTTACGTGCGCTAAGTGCATGCTGCACACGGGACCTCGGTTTATCGTCTCATCCGAATGACTAGCGTCCAGACCACCACTCAAAGTCTAGTGGAGGGGGAGAAAATATCAGCGGCCGGGCCGTGATTCCTAGGCGGACGCGTTACCTCTAGGCCATCACTCCACTATAATATGATGTTATATTACAATGTTGTTTAAAGAAATTAACGATTTTTTCCGTCTAAGGAAGGAAACTGAATGGAAAGATCACAGGGGAAGAAATGTGGATATTGCCGAAAGGTGTGTTTGTCAATGTCGTCGTCCACACTGCAGTAAATCCCGTTACAATAGTTCATCCATCCCTTGAACCGCTCGCACTGACTGTTAAGGGACGCGCACTTGTTGTCAGAAGAAGTGAACGGCTTCCATCAGTCGAGCAATGTGTTCCTTCATCTTGTAAAAGAAATCAGACTGTTCTGAAAATGTAGGTACTGGGCTCAGCTTCAACGCCCCTGCTTTGACACAGTGTGAAACGTGTAGTGTGTGTGTCAGGAAGACGAGCAGTGTGAAACGTGTACGTGTGTGTCAGGAAGACGAGCAGTGTGAAACGTGTACGTGTGTGTCAGGAAGACAAGCAGTGTGAAACGTGTACATGTGTGTCAGGAAGACGAGAAGTGTGAAACGTGTAGTGTGTGTGTCAGGAAGACAAGCAGTGTGAAACGTGTGCATGTGTGTCAGGAAGACGAGTAGTGTAAAACGTGTAGTGTGTGTCAGGAAGACGAGCAGTGTGAAACGTGTAGTGTGTGTGTCAGGAAGACGAGCAGTGTGAAACGTGTACATGTGTGTCAGGAAGACAAGCAGTGTGAAACGTGTAGTGTGTGTGTCAGGAAGACGAGCAGTGTGAAACGTGTAGTGTGTGTGTCAGGAAGACAAGCAGTGTGAAACGTGTACATGTGTGTCAGGAAGACAAGCAGTGTGAAACGTGTAGTGTGTGTGTCAGGAAGACAAGCAGTGTGAAACGTGTGCATGTGTGTCAGGAAGACGAGTAGTGTAAAACGTGTAGTGTGTGTCAGGAAGACAAGCAGTGTGAAACGTGTACGTGTGTGTGTCAGGAAGACAAGCAGTGTGAAACGTGTACATGTGTCAGGAAGACAAGCAGTGTGAAACGTGTGCATGTGTGTCAGGAAGACAAGCAGTGTGAAACGTGTACGTGTGTGTCAGGAAGACAAGCAGTGTGAAACGTGTACATGTGTGTCAGGAAGACAAGCAGTGTCAAACGTGTAGTGTGTGTCAGGAAGACAAGCAGTGTGAAACGTGTGCATGTGTGTCAAAAGACAAGCAGTGTGAAACGTGTACATGTGTGTCAGGAAGACAAGCAGTGTGAAACGTGTACGTGTGTGTGTCAGGAAGACAGTGTGAAACGTGTAGTGTGTGTGTCAGGAAGACAAGCAGTGTGAAACGTGTAGTGTGTGTCAGGAAGACAGTGTGAAACGTGTACATGTGTGTCAGGAAGTGTCAAATGTGTAGATGTGTGTCAGGAAGACAAGCAGTGTGAAACGTGTAGTGTGTGTCAGGAAGACAGTGTGAAACGTGTACATGTGTGTCAGGAAGACGAGCAGTGTAAAACGTGTAGTGTGTGTCAGTAGGACGAAGAGAAAGACTGATTTGTCAAACCCGAATCTTGCTTCAGTGCGTGAATTTGTTGTGCGCGGAGAATCACGTGGAAAAGTCCGTGCTTGAGTAAAAAAAAAAAAAAAAAAAAAAAAAGTTCTCACGTGTGTAGCCAATGGCCACAGGTTCTGAAACTGGGGCCTGTCACCTCAACACACACGCCAAGCCTTCAATTCGTGGTTGAAAAGTAATAACTCAGTCAAACGAAGGGAAACGCACCCTGTGTGTGACGGAGTTCCATGAAATTCGCAGGTATGGTGAATAGGTATATACCTACTACCATGAGCCACTAACCTTGCAAAATGTTCACCTCCTCAAACTTTATCATTCTGTAATAATAATTGCAAAATAATGATTGGGAGAGACTCAAAAAGCGTGCGGCAACCTCCCCCACACCCCCTTCCCCCACCAGCCGCCGAGCTTGGGAAAAGTTTATTTCTTTTTCCCCCTGGGGGGATTGGAACGTTACATGAAGATTCGGACATGTGTGTCCATTGTTGGGGAGTAGAGTGGAGGGCAGTTGCGGTCATTGTTTAAACCCATTTAATTTAAAAACATGATAATTTTCAAGCACGCTTCTCCCGGAGCCAGGCATTCTGTGGGACTTTTCCAGCAGCTGACTTGTTTTCAGAGATCATGACGTGTGACAACCTGACGTGTGCCGCTAACTCACGGTGTGAAGAGCCCAGCGGTCAGCCAGAGTGTGTGTGTGACCCGGGCTACGAGGGCCAGCCCTCCAACGTCACCGCCTGTACACGTAAGTTTGATTTGATTTGATTTGATTCGGATACTTATTTTAGCACCTATCCTCGGTCGAAGACCTAGCTCAAAGCGCTTTACAAACACACAGTCATTCACACGGCAGGCTGCCTATGAATGAATGAATGAATGAATGATATGGATACTTACATAGCGCCTGTCCTTGGTCGAAAAGCCAGCTCTAAGCGCTTTACAAACACGGAGTCATTTACACAACAGGTTGCCTTCCTGGGTAGTGCCGACTGACGGCTGCCATTCTGGCGCTTATCATTCGTTTCCTGTGTCATTTCAATCAGGTTTCAGTCCCGCACACGTATTGATTGATTGATTGATTGATATGGATACTTATATAGCACCTATCATCGGTCAGAGACCAAGCTCTAAGCGCTTTACAAACACGGGGTCATTTACACAACAGGCTGCCTACCGGGTAGAGCCGACTGACGGCTGCTATCGGGCGCTCATCATTCGTTTCATGTGTCATTCATTCAGGTTTCAGGCACGCACACATACACACTCAGACAAATATGTAACATTGTAAGTGTACGACCATGTGTGTGTCCCTTTGGGAAGGATCGTAAATTTTGGGACCTGTCTAAACGAAAATTACTGGTTTGTGTGTGTGTGTGTGTGTGTGTTTTGCAACCCAGACGTGAAAGAAATGACATGTAGTGTATGACTCACCCTTCTGGTCAAGAACTAGGCTTCAAAACGACAGCGGAATGACCCACAACATGAACACGATTCGACATTTGTCGACTCAAACCGCCATTTCTGTTGGTCTGACTTGGCACTTAATAAAAATGGGGTACTGCGGCTTCAGCTGTGCACGAAAATTGCATATGAAAGTGTCCCTGAATGTAGGGTATTAATGGGAATTCAGAATCGGAAAGAGAAATTGTGATGAAGACTGTGATACATACAGATTATGAAAAGAACAGTTGAGTTTGGCATACAGCAAATATAACAAAATCACACAACTGAGTCATAGCAAAGTGAGCCCGATAAAAACAAAACAAAACAATAACAACAAAAACACACCACATTTCCACTGTTAAAAGCACACACACACACACACACACACACACACACACACACACACACACACACACACATTTTTTTTTTTTTTTTTCCATATTCAGTCGCATTTGTTGAACAATGATGGTTACGTCAATATAAAACCAAACCAAGCTGTAAGACATGCAACGAACTCTCTCCATACGAACGGCGAAAGAGACGATGTTAACAGCGTTTCACCCCAGTTACCATCATCAAAATATTGCAAGCGGAAGGCTCTTATACTGAAGAGGTGAATGTTGACAAAGAATACGACAATTCTGACGACGGAAGCGAAAGGTTGGGTCATTGAGACACCCACTGGACATCCGAGGGGTCTGTGTAGAGGAGAAGAGAGGACTGGCCGTACTGAGTGAGTTAAGCAAATAAGACATAGAAACATCAACAGGAAGATTAAATTTGAACATTTCAACTCATATTTAGCATAAAAACCCCATTAATTACGCAGTAACTGTCATTGCAGTATGAAGGAGGGTGGCAGAGTGGTTAAGACACTCATCTGCCAACACAGTGTCCGTGAAGGTTTGGGTTCGATTCCCGCTCTCTCCCTTTCTCCCAAGTTTGACTGGACAATCAGACTACACAGACGGTCATTCGGATGAGACAATAAACCGAGTCGCGTGTGCAGCACGCACTGAAAAAGAACCCACCCCAATAAAAAGTTTGTCCTCTGGTAAAGTTGTGTAGAAGGGACTCACTCTGATAGGTACCCACACACATATAACTGTACGTGCACGCACTCAAGGCCAACAGGGGTGGCCGGCGGTTGGGGTGTGGAAGAAATGGTGTCAACAGGGTTAGCCGGCGGTTGGGGGGGGGGGGATTTGGAGGGGGGGGGGGAGTGTTGGAAGAAATGGTGTCAACAGGGATGGCCGGCGGTTGGGGTGTGGAAGAAATGGTGTCAACAGGGGTAGCCGGGAGTTGGGGTGTGGAAGAAATGGTGACAACAGGGGTGGCCGGCGGTTGGGGGGTGGGGGGTGGAAGAAAGTGTCAACAGGGGTGGGCGGCGGTTGGGGGGTAGGGGGTGGAAGAAATGGTGTCAACAGGGGTGGCCGGCGGTTGGGGGGTAGGGGGTGGAAGAAATGGTGTCAACAGGGGTGGGCGGCGGTTGGGGTGTGGGGTGTGGAAGAAATGGTGTCAACAGGGGTGGGCGGCGGTTGGGGGGTGGGGTGTGGAAGAAATGGTGTCAACAGGGGTGGGCGGCGGTTGGGGTGTGGGGTGTGGAAGAAATGGTGTCAACAGGGGTGGGCGGCGGTTGGGGGGTGGGGGGTGGAAGAAATGGTGTCAACAGGGGTGGCTGGCGGTTGGGGGGTGGGGGGTGGAAGAAATGGTGTCAACAGGGGTGGGCGGCGGTTGGGGTGTGGAGGAAATGGTGTCAACAGGGGTGGGCGGCGGTTGGGGGGTTGGGGGGTGGAAGAAATGGTGTCAACAGGGGTGGCCGGGGGTTGGGGGGTGGGGGGTGGAAGAAATGGTGTCAACAGGGGTGGCCGGCGGTTGGGGGGTGGGGGGGTGGAAGAAATGGTGTCCACAGGGGTGGGGGGTGGGGGGTGGAAGAAATGGTGTCAACAGGGGTGGGCGGCGGTTGGGGGGTTGGGGGGTGGAAGAAATGGTGTCAACAGGGGTGGCCGGGGGTTGGGGGGTGGAAGAAATGGTGTCAACAGGGGTGGGCGGCGGTTGGGGGGTGGGGGGTGGAAGAAATGGTGTCAACAGGGGTGGGCGGCGGTTGGGGGGTGGGGGGGTGGAAGAAATGGTGTCAACAGGGGTGGGCGGCGGTTGGGGGGTTGGGGGGTGGAAGAAATGGTGTCAACAGGGGTGGGCGGCGGTTGGGGGATGTTGGAAGATATGGTGTCGAGTGCGTTGGGTTATGCTGCTGGTCAGGCGTGTGCCCAGCAGATGTAGTATAGCGCACATTATGACTTTGCCTGAACGCAGTGATGCCTCCTTGAGAAACGGAGACTGACCTCTGTGGTTTGAACATCTTGGGACGGGCGCAACAGCTGAGTGGATCAAAGAAGAACCAGAATATCAAATACGCACGTTAAAGATCCTGTAATCCATGTCAGCGTTCGGTGGGTTATGGAAACAAGAACATACTCAGCATACACCCCCCGAAAACGGGAATTATGGTTTTCTACTTGGCGGTGAGAAAACGGTCATACACGTAAAAGCTTAATCGTGTGCATTCAGTTCGAGTTAACGTGGGAGTTGCAGTCCACGAATGAAGAAGAAGACGACGACGACTAAGACGACGACGACAAAGAAGAAGAAGAGGAAGAGGAGGAAGAAGAAGATAATAGTCGCACTTTAGCATCCAAAATTCAGCCCCAGGAATTCAGGATGCCTAAGTGCGACATTACCGTTCTTTCCGTCCCACTTTAGAATCCTAAATTATTCAGCCCCAGGAATTCAGGATGACCAGATAAGATGTTAATTGTTCGATGTCTGTCCCACTCCAGCGGTGAACGTGTGCGAGAATGACGCGGATCGGGTTTGCGGGGAGCGGGTGTGTGTGTACGACGGACCAGGCAGGTTCAAGTGCCGCTGTCCCGACGGGCACCGTGACGATGGCGTCAGGTGCCATCCCATCAACCCCTGCGACTTCCGGAACGGCGGCTGTGACCTTCAGTCCACCATGTGCATGCACACTGGCGCCAACACGGTCAGTGAGCAGGGCCGAGGGCTGGGGGGTGGGAGGGATAGGATGGGTTTGGGTTCGGATCTGTGTTGTGCGTACATTTTTTTTTTTTTTTTTTTTTTTTTTTTACTGGGGGTCTGACTCTGTCTACGTGTGTCTGTCAATTGTCTTTCCCTGCCTTCCTGCCTGCTTGCCTGTCTGTCTGTCTGTCTGTCTGTCTGTCTGCCTGCATGTCTGTCTGTCTCTCTCTCTCTCCCCCCCCCTCCATAGCCCCAGCCCCGCCCCCTTTCTAGCTCTTTAACTGTATCTCAGTATCGGTCTTAATTTCATTGTCATAATACTGTTGGTACTAACATTGTTTGCTCTGTCCCCTTAATCGGACAATATCGATTGATTTTTGATGTTTTGATTCGAGTGCGTACGTGTGCGTGTCCTCGTGTATACGCGAATGTGTGTATTGTGTGTGTGTGTGTGTGTTTTGTAATTCTCTCTCTCTCTCTCTCTATCTCTGTATTATATATATATATATATATGTGTGTGTGTGTGTGTGTGTTTTAATATCTGTGTGTGTGTGTGTGTGTGTGTGTGCGCGCGCGCGCTGTGCCTGCATGTTGTCACACACAACAGAGCACGTGTGACTGCCTGACGCACTACGAGAACTACGTGGAAGGTGAAGGTTGCTCCCTGGTGGACGTCTGTCCCACGGCGGACTGTCACCGGAACGCCAACTGCAGCACCACTGGTCCCAACCAGTACAGGTCAGTCCTCTGCCTTTCCGCAGACTTCACAACGTTAAAGGACAAGGACGAGCCGCCGTGGCCAAGTGGTTAGCATCACGGACTGACGAGTAGGAGGACGCGGGTTCGAATCCCAGCGGAGGTGGATTTTTCGGCCCGTGACCGACTCCTACCCAGAGTTGAGTGTGCTATGAGCTTAACATGGACTGGGACCACACAGTCGAGTATCATCCACTTTACGGCTGCGTCTTTGGGTGTGTTGCTCTAATTTCCTGACCAACACTGCAAGTGTCTGTATCTCTCGGGCCTGGTTGACGCCGGGATATCATTATGACAGGAACCGTTGAGTACCGCCTTGTCACGTAGTCCCAAACCTAAATGGACCTCCATAGCAGCGTCTTCATCATCATCAAAGCCATCCTCCTCCTCTTCCATCATCAATATGAAAAAAAGAAAAGTCCGAAATTATCTAACCTTTCATGCCCTGCTCTCATGCTGACCTCAGTTTTGATACTCCTTCACTTCGGCGTTTGTGGAGAGTCTTGTCAAGGTCTTCAGTGTCGGCAGGTTCATGGACGAATGCCGTTGGAGGGACGTGATGGCGGTCTTCACTCTGGGGGAGACGCTCACTCAGTCTGGCTCCGCGATAAAGCCATTATTGTCGTCAGTAGGGGGCCATAGTAGGTGATAGAAATTAGAACAGGCACTACCACAGAAGTTACTCAGCAACAGTGAAGGGTCTCCTCTGGTGTGTGGCCTCCTGGCGACCTAACATTGATGGTTCCCTGTGGACTGCCGACACTGTGACATCGACAGACGAACATGGGTCAGTGGGTGTGGCTGTGTATGGGGGACTCGGAATGAGCGGCGTGGGAGTGACGTCACTGAAACGGTGCAGATGATGGGGCAGCAAGAAAAAAAAGAAGAAAGGAGAAGCATGGAGTTTCCTTTCAAAAAAAAAAAAATTTTTTTTTTTGGAAGTATATTGTTCCAGTGTGCTTTTTATTTACCTGTGTGCCAGCTGAATCGGTAGCATAAGCAGCATTGACATGAAGTTGTGTCCCTTGCGCGCGCGCGCGCGCGTGTGTGTGTGTGTGTGTGTATGAGCGAGCGAGCGAGCGTGGGAGTGTGTGTGTTCATGTGGTCATATATGTGTTCATATGTTCGTGTGTGTGTGTGTGTGTGTGTGTGTGTGTGTGTGTGTGTGTGTTCATATTTTCTTGTGTGTATGTGTTCATATTTGTGGTAATATTTTCGAGTGTGTGTGTATGTGTGTTCATATGTGTGGTCATATTTTCGTGTGTGTGTGTGTTCATATGTGTGTTCATATGTGTGTTCATATTTTCGAGTGTGTGTGCGTGTGCTTGTGCATGTGTGCGTGTGTTTGTTTTATGTGTGTGTGTGTGTTTGTTTTATGTGTGTGTGTGTGTTCATATATGCGGTCATATTTTCTTGTGTGTGTGTGTGTGTGTGTGTGTGTGTGTGTGCGCTCTCCAGGTGTACGTGTTTACCTGGCTACGTGGGCGATGGCAAGGAGAACTGCTTTGGTAACATCATGGAGGTGGGTCCCTCCCCCATTACCTGTCTACTGTCCTGTCTGTCTATCTGTCCGCCTGTCTGTCCGTCCGCTTGTCTACATATCTCTTTGTCTATATGTCTGTCTGTCCGTATATCTGTCTGTCTATCCGCTTAGCTATCTCTGTTCACGTGTTTAACTCTGTTTATACGTCTGTCTGTCTTATCTTCCCTCGTGTCTGTCTCACCGCCTATCCATCTGTCTACGTTACTGTCTATCTGTCTGTATATTTATATTATGTGGGAGGAGAGTCAGTTTTCTCTTTGTCTGTTATGTCTAATCTGTCCTCCGTTCTATTTTGGACTGATATTTTTCGTGCACGCACACAGACACACAGAAACACAGGCACAGACGCAGACAGACCGACCCCCCCCCCCGCACCCCCCCCCCACACACCAATCACACCACACATACGCATACACGCACAGAGATGCACACACACACACACACACACACCCTCCCCCTCTCCACAACCCCCCCCCCGTCCCCCCACACACCACACCAGCGCATGACCGGCTGTAGCATACTGTACTGTACCGCACTGCAAAGCACTGCATTGTATCACATGTTTTCCCAGAGCCTGCAAGAATTGAACGCCAACCATCGGTACCTGCGGAACCAGCTGACCATGGCCCTGGCCCTGCTGGACGGGATCCTCAACAAGGCCCTGACGGAGCGAGGCCCCTTCACCATCTTCGTCCCCAACAACAGGGCCTTCCGCAAGGCGCGCAGAGTGTTCCCTGTGAGTCGCTCAAAAGTCGTAACGTGACAGCAGCAATACTGCTAATGATGATGATGATGATGTATTTCGTGTACCGTGTGTTACTTCTGGTTGCGGAAAGCTCTAAGCGCTTCTGAAACCCATCTGCTGTCTTGTGCTTTCAGTTCGCCAATCCTGTGCTTTCAGTTCGCCAATCCTGTGCTTTCAGTTCCGTCATGTTTCAGTTCGCTACTGTTGTGCTTTCAGTTCGCTACATTGTGCTTTCAGTTCGCCATTTTGTGCTTTCAGTTCGCCATCTCGTGCTTTTAGTTCGTCATATTGTGCTTTCAGTTCGCCATCTTGTGCTTTCAGTTCGCCATTTTGTGCTTTCAGTTCGCCATCTCGTGCTTTTAGTTCGTCATATTGTGCTTTCAGTTCATGTTTCAGTTTGCCATCTCTTGCTCTCAGTTCGCTATCTTGTGCTTTCAGTTCGCCATCTTGTGCTTTCAGTTCATGTTTCAGTTTGCCATCTTGTGCTTTCAGTTCGCCATCTTGTGCTTTCAGTTCGCCATATTGTGCTTTCAGTTCGCCATCTTGTGCTCATGTTTCTTTCTGTTCGTCATGTTTCAGTTTGCCATATTGTGCTTTCAGTTCGCCATATTGTGCTTTCAGTTCGCCATATTGTGCTTTCAGTTCGCCATATTGTGCTTTCAGTTCGCCATCTTGTGCTTTTAGTTCGCCATATTGTGCTTTCAGTTCGCCATATTGTTCTTTCAGTTCGCCATATTGTGCTTTCAGTTCGCCATATTGTGCTTTCAGTTCGCCATATTGTGCTTTCAGTTCGCCATATTGTGCTTTCAGTTCGCCATATTGTGCTTTCAGTTCGCCATATTGTGCTTTCAGTTCGCCAATCTTGTGTTTTCAGTTCGCCAATCTTGTGCTTTCAGTTCGCCAATCTTGTGCTTTCAGTTCGCCAATCTTGTGCTTTCAGTTCGCAATATTGTGCTTTCAGTTCGCCAATCTTGTGCTTTCAGTTCGCCAATCTTGTGCTTTCAGTTCGCCAGCATGGTGAAGATGCCGGAGAGGTCAAGGGAGGTAATCCGCCAACACATGCTGGCCGGGTCGCTGACCCTGGAAGACCTGCAAAAGTACGACTCGTTCTACACCCTGCAGGGGAACCTGGCGGAGCTGCAAGTCAGAGTGGTCAGTGTGTGTGTGTGTGTGTGTGTGTGTGTGTGTGTGTGTGTGTGTGAGAGAGAGAGAGAGAGAGAGAGAGAGAGAGAGAGAGAGCAAAGAAGAAAAAGGGGGGTGGGGGGGGCAGGGGGCGGGGACAAAGACAACACACACACACACACACACACACACACACACGTGTACACACACACACACACACACACACACACACACGTGTACACACACACACACACACACACACACACTCACACACACACAATTACATATGAAAATAAAAGGCATAAATGAAAGCATGTACATTACCTAATTAAGCACGACACGACAGTCAATCATGAGAGAGAGAGAGAGAGAGAGAGAGAGAGAGAGAGAGAGAGAGAGGACCTCCTACACTTTGCAGGGAACATGGCCGAGCTTTGAGCCACAATGGCATCAGTTCTGCAGTCAAGTCGCAGGATGTCTTTATATTGCCAGGTGAACTGTAGTCACAAAGAATACAGGTGGGCACAGTACATTAACGGTTCAAACATGAATAGCAAAATCTTACACAAACACAATGACAAACACATCAGGATTTCAGACATAATTATGCATGGGTATGCAAGTGATGGGAAGATAATACATTGCATGGAACGAACATGGACAAATTAATTTGATCGAAATACATTATTTTTCAGACATAGTAAAACCAAATAAAATCGATCCCCAGTGTGCATATACATTTCTAGCAGATTCTGTTTGTCACCACCTTCGCTTCTGCCCATTTAAACCTGCAGTTCACAAAAGCCAATAGCATTATTTCTGTAGTTAGTGCATCACCATTGTGTTGAAGACCGAATGAATGTTCTGTCCGGTTCGGTTGGGTTCAGTTCAGTTCAGTTACTCCAGAAGGTGGCACCGAGTCCGGACATATCCATATACGCTACACCACGTCCGCGGATGCCTGAGCAGCAGCGTCACCCAACGCGCTTTGGATAAATGAATGATTAAGCAAAATACAAGTGGATAAACAAATAAACGAATAAATGAATAAACAAAGAAATAGATATATAAACAGTTAAATGAATAATTAAATGAATGATTCCATAGATAACTGGATAGATGAATAGATACATAAAAACAAACACAATGAATAAACGAATCCTAAATAAACGTGTAAGTAAACTAAAAGACAGGACAGACAGACAGACAGAGACAGACAGATGACCCCCAACTTCCTTTCCCTTTCAGGCCAAAGGAGTGTTCAAGTACAGGGTTCGAGGTCACGCGTCCAAGGCCAAGGTCGTATCCCGGGACAACCCGGCCTTCAACGGCATGATCCACGTGGTCAACGAGCTGCTCATCAATGAGGCCAACATCGAGGGCGACACCAGTGTCAGTGACTGGCTGTGCTGTGCTGTGCTGTGGGGTGGTGTGCTGTGGTGTGCTGGGGTGTGGGGTGTGCTGGGGTGTGCTGTGGTGTGGTGTGGTGTGGTGTGGTGTGCTTTAGAGTGTGGTGTGGTGTGTTTTAGGGTGTGTTGTGGGGTGTGGAGTGGTGTTGTATGGTGTGCTGTGCTGTGGGGTGTGGTGTGGTGTGTGGTGTGCTGTGGTGTGTGGTGTGCTGTGTGTGTGTTGGGGTGTGGTGTGGTGTGGTGTGGTGTGCTGTGCTGTGCTGTGCTGTGGTGTGCTGTGCTGTAGTGTGCTGGTGGGGTGTCGTGTGGTGTGCTGTGTTGTGTTGGGGTGTGGTGTGGTGTGGTGTGCTGTGCTGTGCTGTGCTGTGCTATGTTGTGTTGGAGTGTGGTGTGGTGTGCTGTGCTGTGCTGTGCTATGTTGTGTTGGGGTGTGGTGTGGTGTGGTGTGCGGTGCTGTGCTGTGCTATGTTGTGTTGGAGTGTGGTGTGGTGTGCTGTGCTGTGCTATGTTGTGTTGGGTGTGGTGTGGTGTGGTGTGGTGTGGTGTGCTGTGCTGTGCTATGTTGTGTTGGAGTGTGGTGTGGTGTGCTGGGGGTGTGGTGTGGCTGTGCTGTGTTGGGGTGTGGTGTGGTGTGTTGGGGTGTGTTGGGGTGTGGTGTGGTGTGTTGGGGTGTGGGTGTGGTGTGGTGTGTTGGGGTGTGGGTGTGCTGTGTTGGTGTTGGTGTGGTGGTGTGTGTGTGGTGTGTTGGTGGTGGTGGGTTGTGGTTGTGGGTGTGTGGGGGTGTGGTGTGTGGTTGTTGGTGTGGTTGGTGTGGGTGTGGTGTGTTGGTGTGGTGTGGTGTGTTGGGGTGTGTTGGGGTGTGGTGTGGTGTGTTTGGGGGTGTGGTGTGGTGTGGTGTGTTGGGGTGTGTTGTGTGGTGTGGTGTGGTGTGTTGGGTGTGTGTGTGTGGTGTGTGTGTTGTTGGGTGTGTGGTGTGGTGTGTGTGTGTGTTGGGTGTGGTGTGGGTGTGGTGTGGGTGTGGTGTGGTGTGTGCTGTGTGTGTGCTGTGTTGTGGGGTGTGGTGGTGTGGTGTGTTGGGTGTGGTGGTTGGGGTGTGTGGTGTGTGGTGTGGTGTGTGTGTGTGTGTGTTGTGGTGTGGTGTGGTGTGGTGTGTGTGGTGTGTGTGTGTGTGGTGTGTGTGTGGTGTGGTGTTGGTGTGGTGTGGTGTGGTGTGGTGTGGTGTGGTGTGTGGGGTGTGTTGGGGTGTGTTGGGGTGTGGTGTGGTGGGGTGTGGTGGGGTGTGCTGTGGTGTGCTGTGTTGGGGTGTGGTGTGTGTTGGGGTGTGTTGGGGTGTGATGTGATGTGGTGTGGTGTGGTGTGGTGTGGTGTGTGTTGGGGTGTGGTGTGGGGGATGGGGTGGGGTGGGGTGGGGGGGCGGGGCGGGGCGGGGCGGGGTGTGATGTGATGGGGTGTGGTGGGGTGGGGTGTGATGTGATGGGGTGGGGTGGAGTGTGATGTGATGTGATGTGCTGTGGTGGGGGGTGGGGGGTGGGGTGGTGTGTGGGGTGGGGTGGGGTGGGGTGGGGTGTGTGGAGTGATGTGTGGTGTGGAGTGGTGTGTGTTGTGTTGTTTTGTTGTGTGGTGTGGTGTGGTGTGGTGTGGCTGTGCTGTGCTGTGCTGTGTTGTGCTGTGCCGTACTGTGCCGTACTGTGCTGTACTGTGCGCACACACACACACACACACACACACACACACACACACATTCATGCACACACACATTCATGCACACACGCATTCATGCACACACGCATTGATACACAGTTAACACACACACACGTTCATGCACACATACATGAAGACACACAGACACACACACACACACACACACACACGAACGCACGCACTCACAGTCTTGTTAATGTTTTTCGTTGCTCTCATTTTCGTGTTGTTTGTTCCAGAAATCAGCCATGACTTTGATAAGAGAAGAGGGACGGTTCAACCGCATGCAGACACTGATCCGTGTGAGTATCCGTGAGGCGGTTCGTTGTTTGTTGGCTTTTGTCTCTCTATCGCACACCAGAACAAAGAAATTCCAAGGACGGTGTGGCTGTTCATTCCTGACACCTGGATAAAATAAAGTAAAATAAAAAAAAAATCGCGGCGTGAAAAAAACCCAAAAAACCAAAAACAAAAAACAAAAAAAACCGCCATCAAAACAAAAGTCACACACACAGCAAAAACAAACAAAAGCAAGCACACAGAAAAAACAACAAAAAAAACAAAACAATACCAAAAAAAAAAAAAAAAAAAAAAAAAGATGACAACAGTGTACAAAGCTTACAAATGAAAAGAAAACAAGTGTGGGTTGTGAAATAACACTCACCGATTAAAAAAACAAACCAAACCAAAACAACCAACCCCCCCAAAAAAAAACAACAACAAAAAACAAAAAAACAAACAACCAACCAACCAACCAACCAACCAAACAAACATCAACAAATTTGTTTAACAGATGACATCAGAATCTATAAAACTGAAAAGTGGACTGAGAAAGTCCGTAAAAACGGCAACAAAATCAGAAACTATAAAACTAAATAGTGGACTGAGAATGTCAGTGAAAACAGCAAGAAAGACAAACAAAATAACAAAGTCAGCAATGGGAAATGACCTAGGACCTACCCGCATGAAAAAAAGTTTTTAAAATGCTAAAAACAAACAAACAAACAAAAAAACCCAACCAAGCAACCAAGCAACAAACGGAAAATCCCATGTGATTGTGGTGTGTTCCGACAGAGCCTAGACCTGGAGGCGGCCTTTGAGCGGCCCAACATCACTGTGTTTGCTCCGGAGAACGGGGGCCTGGACGATCTGCCAGAGGGCACCCTGGACTACCTCATGACGGAGGAGGTACGCCTGCCGCACTGTGTCCAAATGCACAGTTTAGAGACGGGTAGAATAGTGGTAACAATGATGCTGCTGATGCAGCTACTGTGGTGGTCGTGTGTATTGTTTATCT